>NC_067434.1:14699818-15020010 GCF_009764475.1 Pristis pectinata | reverse complement strand
TTCATATGTACTGGTTGGCAGCATTCACCTACGGACATGTTGTATTCAAAGACCAATGAGTTTTGGGCAGGCCAAAGTGCATCTTTCACCGAGTTGATGACCTTTCAGCAACACTTGCTGTTTGTCTCGGTGTGCGTCCCTGGGAACAGCCTCTATTACGCAGCTGTTTGGGACAAACATTGACAAGACCCTTCCATCCTTTTCTGGAGCTTCTTGGCAAATGCACAGTCCACTAGGAGGTGGAATATTGTCTCAGCTTCACTGCAGCGATCTTGAGGGCAGCATGCGTTGAGGATGAGACACCAACCAGGCAGGAAGCTTGGACCAGGAGAAGGCCTTTGACTAAGACACTGCATACGTACATGATAGATGTGATTTCCAAAATGGGCTTTGGGGAGGAAATTAGTAATTGGATTCAACTGGTCTACATAGTTGTCAGTAGTGCCCTCCAAATCAATGGGTGGGAAATGGATAACTTCCCCATTCTCCCATCTTGTTTGTGTGTTACATAGAACCCTTTGCTGAATCCATTAGTTCAGCACAACATCGTTGGCCAAAGGGCCTGTTGCTGTGCTGTACTGTTCTATGTTTTATGAAGCATGCGGGCATGAGGAGGGACATTGCCAGGCTGTGGGGGTATTTTGATTAAAGTTAGCTGTACGTGGACCATCTACATTCAGTCCACAGATTGGCTCGCATCTGCGAGCAGTTTGGGCTGGCCTCAGAGGCCAGAGTCAACTGCAGGAAGAGCAAGGCCATGTTCTTTGGCAACTGGCCTGAGTGGTTCACCATCCCCTTTGCTGTCAATTCTAACTACCTAAAGGTGCTGGGGATCTGGTTTGGGGTATCTGAGGCGAGCGGCAAAAGTCGCACGGAGCAGTTTGGCAAAGTGCAACAAATATTGGGACTGTGCCAGTGGCGCACTCTGTCGACAAGAACCTGACTATCAGGTGCAAGGTGCTCTCAGTGCGGCTGTATGTGGTGCAGGTGTGACCCAAACCCCATTCCTCCGCCATGGTAGTCACCCAAGCCATCTTCCACTTCATCTGGGGATCTAAGATGGAGCACGTCCAATAGAACATGATGCACAAGTCCCCGGAGAACAGGGGTAAAGTGTGGCCAGCATTGCCCTAGTTCTGATGACCACATTGTGTGTGTGCTTCCATTGAGCTTGGGTAGAACTTAAGTTTGCAAACACCAATTGTCACTGGAGACACAAGAGATTCTGCAGATGCTGGAATCTGGAGCAACACATACAAAATGCTGGAGGAACACGGCAGGTCAGGCAGCATCTATGGAGGGAAATAAACAGTCAACGTTTTGGGACAAGAGCCTTCATCAGGACTTCATCAGGTCCTGATGAAGGATCTTGACCAGTAACATTGACTGTTTATTTCCCTCCATAGATGCTGCCTGACCAATTACCACTATGTGCTGAGGTTCTACCTGTTCCTGGTGTTGCAAAGGATGTCCTGCAGGCCTTGCAGGAGAAGGACGCAATGGATCCCATGCAATGGTTCCCTGAGCAGATTTGGCATTTGGCAAAATGCCTCTTCACCAGAACTCACCAACAAGCACCAAGATCTCACTTGGCTGGCAGTGAGAGGGGCCAACCCTGTCAGATCCTTCCTTTGCAGTCAGAGTCTCCACTTCAATGCACACTGCCATGGTGGCTGCAATGAGGATGAGAGAACAGTCCACTCTGGTACACAGGGTTATTTAAACAGGCCTCTGAGCAGTATTCTCTGCCTGGGAGACAATATTTCAGAACAGATATGTAAAGGAGAAAATCAGCCTTTTCTAAGCCACCATTCACATTTCTTCAGGCAGTCTCAAAGCACTTCAACAGGCAATAAAGAGTCTGAAGGAAAAAACAAACAGCTGGGAGAACTCAACGTGTTGAGCAGCATCTGTGGGGGTCAAGGAAATGTTGACGTTTCGGGTGGAGGCCCTGCATCAGGACTGAGAGTGAAGTCTGAAGTGCAGTCTCTGTTGTAATGTAGGAAACATGGCAAAGACACAGGAATAATAACAAGCTAATGACCCAGATAATGCCCCTTTTGTGATGATATTGGTTGAGGGGTCAATATTTCTCAGAACACAGGAGAGAACTTCCCTGATCTTCTTCAAAGAGATCTGTTAACTATGACAGTTTGTCCCTTATATCCATGATTAATGAAACAGGCTGGGTGTTGAGCACAAAGTAAATAATGGCTGCTTTCCTTATTGACACACCCAAGATACTGGGGATGCTCAGAACTATACATTGTCTTAAAGACAAAGAGTGTTCTTACAAAGGAAATTTATTGACATGATATAATTATAGTTTAACTTTTTTAAACATATCTGCTATTCATACTGTGAACACAAGTTCTTCGTGAGGTAAGGACTTTTCTCCTGAAGTCCTTAATAACTTTTAATAATTTATTGGCCCAACATCTCATTTCTGCTGACAACTATTTGGGTCCCTTTTCGTGCCTTTCCCAGTTTCCTGGCTTTTGCCACCTCATTATTATCTCCTTTTTTGTAACTGGGAGATCAGAACCTTGTCTAATTATGACTCTTGCTAAACATAACATTTCCAAACATGCCTCCTCATATTAATTGAAAGAAACGTTCACTTTCAGGTATGAGGGAGGTTTCTACTGGCACAATGGACAACACTTACTGATTTACAGATGTGATAACATTGGCTCAGAACTGCTCAGTTTCTTCCTTGACTGTGTGCTTGTCCATTCATGGATTCACTGCTGTGGCTAGTGCTTTCAGTATTTTGAAGAATGGAGTATTTCCTGTGATACTTTGCGAGCAATGTTGCTACCATGGATCCTGTCATGGCCATCACTTCAAATGGCTGCATGCCGTGTGATCCAACTTGCTTGCACATGGAGTTATTGTATCTCACTAGAACTGGATCCACACACTGCAACAGTGCACATTGGAATGCTATGTGTTCCTCTGCCATTGCTTTCAAGCTATTTTCCTCGGCTTTGTCCAGCTTGTAGGGATGTAGATCATTTACCTTCTGGGGCAAATCTAGATGACCTATATGCATAGGCTGTGCATAAATGAGTGTTGCTGGCAGTCTTTCTGTCATTGCTCTATAGTTTTGTAAGAAGTGATAAAGTCCTCGCTTCATTATTTCCCCTTGGTGTGAGCAGAACTGACAATTTTTTTACCATTTGCATAAATCTTTCCACTTCACCACTAATGCACAGCAGTGAGTTGTGACATTGCAATGCGCAAAACGCAAGCATGTTGCAAATTTGCAAGTATGTTGAATGGTTCGCTCTCTGTCCCCACTGTGTGCAGAGCACTAACCAGCATAAAAACGCAATCAAGCTTTGGGTTGGTAACTGTCACAGTCCTCCATTGGGGATTCTTTTACAGTCATTGATAATAGCAAGCAAATGGTCACTGAAGTGTAGACTTACAAAAACAGTTCCAATGACAACCAATGGTGAGTTCCAACATTCACATTGGTGCTTGTAAATGTGGCATCATGGTTACTTAACACACAAGATGTCTTTTGCTTTGAAGTTCCATAAAATGACCAGCCCTGGGATTCTTACCTTTCCCTTCACAGTTGTTTACTTTCACAATACAGGTGACCCCCACATTACTGAGGTGGGTTGTGTTCGGTTAGCGTAATGCTTTACAGCGCCAGCGACCCCGGTTCAAATTCGGCCACTGTCTGTAAGGAGTTTGTACGTTCTCCCCGTGTCTGCGTGGGTTTCCTCCGGGTTCTCCGGTTTCCTCCCGCGTTCCAAAGACGTACAGGTTAGGAGCTGTGGACATGCTATGTTGGCGCTGGAAGTGTGGTGACACTTGCGGGCTGCCCCCAGAACACTACACAAAAAGATGCATTTCACTGTGTTTCGATGTATGTGTGACTAATAGAGATACCTTATCTTATCCTAGAAAACAGCCCATATTGTTATTTTCTGTAACGTGAAGCCTCATCATGTTCATGTATAAAGAAACATGAGTCGAAAAAAAACTTTATTTATTTACTTTTTTTACATAAACTCCATGAGAGCAAATTTTATTCTGTATCTCTGGGTAGTGATTTATGAATTCTGTAAGAGTGAATTGATGGGATTGTGAGGAGAATAAAATGGGAGAAGTGCAGGATTAATGTAGGTGGGAACTTGCTATTGGTGCAGACAGTGGGCCAAAGGGTCTATTTCTGTGCTGTATAATTCTCTGAATCTATGAAGATTAACACTCTTGGATTGTTATGCAATGAAAATGTTCCCAGACTGTCAGAGGTGCATTCTTAATGTAAGGAAATATCCTGGCATTTCTTGCTGAGTTAGAGTTGGATGACAGCAGAGGTTGTTGAAGGTTTGTTCACTCATCTCATTGACAGATAGGCCTGCATCATCCGGTACACTGATCTGTGAGCGGCAGTTGTTCGTCTCCACCTGTGGCCGACTGCTCTGACTCGTGTGGTGAATTACGAATGTGTACAAAAGAGTGTCAGAAATGTTGTTGATTCCTGCATTGGCTTCAACAATCACTCCATGGTCTGATGATTTCTACAGAGCTTTGTTTGTTGAACGAGAAATGCTCACGAGATAGTTGAGATATCCACATGTTAAATTGGTTTATTATTGTCACATGTGAAAAACTTTGTTTTGCACACCATCCATACAAATCATTTCATTGCAACAGTGCATTGAGGTAGTACAAGGGAAAACAATAACAGAATGCAGAATAAAGTGCTTCAGTTGCAGAGAAAGTGCAATGCAGGCAGACAATAAGGACATTCCACTTTGGTTTCTGAGCCTTCCTTTGAAGTTACTTTGATATTTATTCTTCAACTACCAGTGTTTGCAGCTCTTGCTCAAGATCAAAAAATTCACATTTTGTGACAAGTTGTCATGGATATATGCAATATTGATCCACTCTTTCTTTCGGTTCTTGCCTTGCACAACAGAGCACAACTGTCTCAGGTACCTAATTCTGCAATGGAGTGGAATGTGCAGTCAGTGCACTTTGTTCCCATCTAGTTATTATTTGAAGGTAATAATGGTAAATTGGTAAATCGGTTATTGTCACTTGTACCAAGGTACAGTGAAAAACTTGTCTTGCATACCATTCATACAGATCAATTCATTACACAGTGCCTTGAGGTAGAACAAGCTAAAACAATAACAGAATGCAGAATAAAGTGTTACAGTTACAGAGAAAGTGCAGTGCAGGTAGACAATAAGGTTGATAATGAGGTAGATTGTAAAGGTCAAGAGACCATCTTATCACACCAGGGAACCGTTCAATAGTCTTATAACAGTGGGATAGAAGCTCTCCTTGAGTCTGGTGGTACATGCTTTCAGGCTTTTGTATCTTCTGCCTGATGGGAGAGGGGAGAAGAGAGAATATCCAGGGTGAGTGGGGTCTTTGATTATGTTGGCTGCTTTACCGAAGCAGCGAGAAATATAGACAGAGTCCATGGAGGGGAGGCTGGTTTCCATAGTTTAACAGGAGTGTTTTCTTTATGTTTCTGTAACCCATAGCCTGCCAGTGACCCTAGATACACGTGAAACTATTAGTCCCAGTGGGACAGAAGTCGGATGGCTGGGAGAGTACTTTGAATCGCATAGGATTAGATATGGTGTCACATGAGCAGACTGAGGAGCACTATTTATTTAAATATATATTTTCAGTGGAGACTGGCTTGCACAGCTTTAGTTTAATTAGAGCAGGTGTGAAAATTTATTGTCTCCTTGACAGCTGTAGAGTTGAATGGCAGACTAACACAGTTACAGACACAGTTGCAAGAAATAGGGCACAGTGGATCACCAAAATTGACACCAAAAGTTCATTTTCTGTGATATTCAAAGCAATTGCACATCTAGATTCTTCACCCATCACCAGCATAGCTGCAATGTTTTGACCCATGTTGAGGATAATGTCTGCTTTCTTTATTGCCACACCTGAGTCACTGGGCAAGCTCAGAACCAGATACAGGTTTAAGGACTAAATATGCATGGTGTCCTTAAAAGGGTCGCACAGTTGTATGAATACAGATGGAGCCTCAGTTTGACATCCCATCCAAAAACAGTCCCTGTGACAATTTAACACTCTCTCTCTGGAAATGCCAACATGGACTTCTGTTCTCATATGTCTGGAATGGGACTTAAACCCACAATCTTCAGTCTCTGAACAAGAATCCAGCCCACTGAGTCACAGCTGACAGGCAACAGCATAATAAAGTTTATGCCACCCTCCTTCACTCCACAGGGACTAATGCAATCATCAGACTTGATCCTGCAATGACTGCACCCCTAGATATTGATGGGACCACGCCTTGGGATATAGCAGAATTAACTACCTCAAAAATCAATTTGTTCTAGTCATGAATAATCTAAATTTTAATTGAGTTATTAATTCAATAGTTCAAGATAAGTAAATCTCATATTTTGTGCTTCTGGAAAAGTAAAAATCTGAGCTAAGGAAGCTTCTGATTTATTTATTGTGTGATTACAGTTTTATAACTAAAGTTAGAATTAGCTTTAAAGAGTGAAAATTTATTTTCATATCAAGAGTTTTATTGCCCAGCCTCTATGTTTCAGGCCTTTGACCTTCATTCAAATTCATAGAGACATAAACAGATACAGGACGGAAACAAGCCCTTTAACCCTCAAAGTCCTCACTGACTATCAAGCACCTATTTACGTTAATTTTACACTAATCTCAGTTTATTCTCCCACATTGCTATCAAATCTTCCTCCCCCCCCCCCCCCCCCAAGCCCCTCACACACCCAGTTTCTACCATTCATCCACACATCAGGGCCAATTTACAGTCATCAATTAACTTACCAACCCACATGACTTTTAGACATGGGAGGAAATTGGACGAAACCCACATAGTCACAGGGAGGACGTGCAAACTCCACACAGACAGTAACAGGTCAGGATCGAACCCAGGTCACTGGAGCTGTGAGGTAGCATTTCTGTAGGCTGCACCACTCTGCCACCCAGTTGAGTCTGTACTTTCTGTCTCCATTCATGTTGCCTGACCTACCACTCTTCAATTAACCAGTCATGTGAAGTGAACTCTTGCTATATACTTGTCCTTTAGCTGAGCATGGTTGCCTCATTGAACGTACTCACAATGGTTTGGATAATGTGAGGAAGTTATACTCTTGTAAGTCTCCATGTAAACCAGCTCGGACCCCCTACCCTGCAAAAAATGCCATATTTCAAAGCTTGATGGGGTCAATGGTTATACAGTGCTCCCGAAACATCAATGCTGCTATCCATTATAGACTAGCAATTCTGTCTGGCCTCTCAACAGACCACAGACTCTGCTCAGGTTGTTTTGATTATGAGGTTCACTACCATATGTTATTACACTTTTGACAAGTTGTAGCTGAAACTACTCTGCTTATGTTTCAACTGATTCTGTGCGAACCCATTGTCACATTATCAAAAAACTGCACACAAATTAACATGTCAATACTTCTCTGAATTTGTATTCTTTCAGAGAATGTGCCTGAGGAAATTTAACAAGATGTTTAGGTTTCTATGTCTTGTGTACAAGCTTTTAGCACAATGCTGTTGCTATATCCTGATTCACAGGTTTCCCATTTCCTGACTTGAAGAGGGAAATTTCAGTGGCCTGATGCAAGAAAAAATAATGTTAACTGTCCCCTCACCCTTGGGTAAAATATTGAGCATGAAATTGGATTGTTGACAGCTAGTTTTAAGTGTCATCTGCCTGGCTCAGTCTGTTGCACACTTGCCTTGTAGGTTCAAGTGTCATCCTAAAGAATTAAACACGTTGACCTTCCAATGCAGTACTGAGGGCGCACTACATTGTCAGAGGTGTCACCTTTCATACAAGAGCCCCTTATCCTCTTTCAGGTGCCTATATCTATTTTGAGCAAAAGTAGGAAGGTTCCCCCAAGCGTTCTGGCCAATACTTATCTCTCAATCAGCATCAGAAAAACAGATGGTCAAATAATTATCAGATTTCTGTCTGTGGGAGCTTGCTATGCTTCCTATATTACAGCTATGGCAACCCTTCAGCAAATAGTTCATTGACATTAAGGTGCCTCCTGAGGTGATAGATAGATGCAAGCCTTTCTTAATGTACACATTTGGGCCTGTGCTTCCACCATCTGCTCTCGTAGCAAAACTGTCAACCTGTTTATAGTGAGTAACTTAGCACCTCAGCACCACTTAGCACGTCAGATGCATTCACAGAGAGTATATTGGAACTCTCCAATATAAGTCGGTGCTTCTTGGAGAGATTTAGCAAGGTGCAATATTACATCTGTTAACAGCTGGGCTCCTGTTGTTACCGGCTATCGCTATTAATGCAGGCTGCCTTTTTCTACGATGTGTTCACAGGTGGGACAATTATTCTCGACTTCCCAAAACGAAAGAAATATTCTGCCTTCTGCTTGGCTGCACAGGTTGATAGGGTAGTAAAGAAAGTGTATGGCATGTTTGCCTTTATTAGTCGAGGCAGTGAGTTCAAGAGTCAGGAAGTTATGTTGCAGCTTTATAAAACACTGGTTAGGCTGCATCTGGAGTATTGCATTCAATTTTGGTTGCCCCATTATAGGAAGGATGTGGAGGCTTTAGAGAGGGTGCAGAAGATGTTTATGAGGATGCTGCCTGGATTAGAGGGCATGTTCTATAAGGATAGGTTGAACAAACTTGGGTTGTTTTCTCTGGAGCAGCGGAGACTGAGGGGAGACCTGACAGAAGTTTGTAAGATTATGAGAGGCATAAATAGAGTAGACAGCCAGTATCTTTTTCCTAGGATTGAAATGTCTAATACTAGAGGGCATGCACTTAAGATGAGAGGGGGTAAGTTCATAGGAGATATGTGCGGCAAGTTTTTTACACAGAGAGTGGTGGGTACCTAGAATGCGCTGCCAGGCGTGGTGGTGGAGGCAAATACGATAGAGGCGTTTAAGAGGCTCTTAGATAGGCACATGAATGTGTAGAGAATGGTGGGATATGGACTTTGTGTAGGCAGAAGGGGTTAATTTAGTTAGGCATTTAATTACTAGTTTAATTAGTTTGGAACAACATTGTGGGCCGAAGGGCTGTTCCTGTGCTGTACTGTTCTCTTTCTATGTTTCTCTGCAGAGTCCATCCCTTTAACTTTGGCACTGTAGCATTATCCTCGTTCCAGACATTGATCACAAGCTGTGTTTAGAAAGGTGGGAGTTTAAAAAATACCAAATAATTCCACAGAAAAGTGATTTAGTCAATGGCAGGTCAACACAATGAAATAAGCAAACCATCAGAAAATAGACATTTTCTCAGTAAACCAAAAGTCACAAATATGAGGTAATCTGACTGGCTGCCCTTATTGTGCTTTCTACAAGATGAAAGTCACAAGGTGCTCATCAAAATTCAAAAAAAGTCAAACCTATCAAAGGTTCTCAGCAAGAGAAATCAAATGTAGAAGAGAGGCATAAATAACCCAACTGTTCCAAGGGCTGGAGCAAGAGTTTATAATAATAAAGGGTCAAACCACAAAAAAGTGGACAGAACTAACTTGCAGTGGTGGTTTGTTTTGTTAGTCAACTGGACAACAAGTAAAAGTCAGCAGCAGAAATGGGTCACAAAACAACTGAATCATCATAGTTTGCTAAAACCCGTCAGGGAAGAAAGTCTGCTTCCTTATCCCATCGGGACTGTATGTGACTCCAGACGCACACAACGTGGTCGAATCTCACACACCCTCTGAAATTGTCCAGCAGGATCCTCGGTTTAAGGGTGATTGGGTTTGGACAGTAAGTGCTGGCTGAGACAGCGGCAAGCACATCCTTTGAATGAATAAGAAATAATTATACCCAAGGAGGCCATTCAGGCCATTGTGCAAATGATATCCACATCATCCATTACCCTTCTGTGTATATTTCAGTTTTTTTTTAAATATTCTTGAAATGTTTATTAGCTTCTTTTTACAAATGATTTTGGTTTTTGGTTCCATGATACAATTGTCCTTTCTAACTCTGCCCATCTTCCATGTCAACGTATTTCTTCCTTACTGGACTCTCTGTTTCGTAGTATGTCAGAGTTTCTGTGTAGTTACTAAGTTGAAAATGAACATCTCCTATCCAGAAACCCCACTAATTTGTGCGATGTTGTGGGATTTAGTGTAGAATTTCACCATGCTTAAAATCTGTTCCTCGAGTTGAAGCCTGAAATAAATTGTGAACAGGAAGCTGATCGGATTTTCCCTTTCCTCTGTGAAAGCGACTGCAATGTTAACTTCTATTATTCATCGGCTATGTGCGTGTCAGAAGACTGCCTGCAAGGAAGAAAATTAAACCCAAGCTTTTAAACTAGAACTTTAAAGGCAAACAACACTATCTTTATTTACATGAAGTGAACATGTTGACTGATTTTGCACATCAGGGTTTTTCCGATACATGAAAAAAGTCATGTAAACACTCAGGAAATTTAACTGCACTAAAGTAGTGTGGAATGGAGCTGACCCCAAGATGTTTGCAACTTTTCTAAACATGGTTTACCACAGGCAATGTTGTATATGTCAGCAGATTCCCATCTCTTGAGTCAGTCATGTCAATTCCATCTTATTCTCTATTGTCAGGGAATTATTTAATGTATTTCTTGCCCCCTTACCATCTGTCACACTGTAACCTCCTCAGTTTCTGGAGAATAAAATAAAAGCTTGCATTTATATAGTGCACTTCTTCTTTCTTTCAAGACATCTCTGAGAAACTTTGGGAGCCAATTTGTTATTTTTGTTTGTCACTGTTGTAATACTGGAAAAACAACAGTTTAATCCAATCTGACCATCAGACAGCAGTTAATCATCAACAAGGTGATAGAAAGTGTATTGAACACTGGTATCAAGGAACACTTGCACATCCATAACTGCCAACTAATCTTCATTTTGAATTCTGCGTGAACTACGTGGCTCTGTCCTCATATTTTTGGTCCAGGCATGAAGAAGAGAGTTGAATTCCAGAAGAGAAAGTGATTTCCTTCGGTATCAAGGCAGCATTTGACTAAATGTGACATCAAGAGGTCCTGATAAACCTGAAGTCAATGGGCATCAGGGGGTAAACACTGCAATGAACAGAATCATTGGATGGTTACAGCATAAAAGGAGACCACTCAGCCCCCCATATTCATGCCAGTTCTCAACCAGAACATTTCTCTCGTTCCACCCATTTACCTTTTCTCTGTATCCTTTCAAAATCTTCTCCACTATGCATTTATCCAATTTCCTCTTGCAGGCCACAATGGAACCTGCCTCCACCACATCTGCAGGCAGTGCACCCCAGATTCTAACCAAGGGCTCTATAAAGAAGTATTTCCTCATGTTGCACTTAATTCTCTTCGTTTTGTTTTATACCTATGTCCTTGATCTCTCTGCCAGTGGGAACAACTTCCCTCTCTATGCTCTGTCCAAACACTTCATCATTTTGTACACTTCCATCAAATCTCCCTCAGTCTTCAAGTTAAAAAATCCCAGTGTCTCTAACTTATCCTTGTTACAATAGTCCTTCATCCCGGAAACCATCTCTTAAATCTTTCATGGACTCTGTCTAATGCCTACACATCCTTCCTGTAACGTGGTGACCAGAAATGAACACTACACTCCAGTTTAGGCCAGATCAATGCTGTATATAGTTTCAGCCTAACTTCCTTGCTTTTATACTCAGTGCCTCCATTGATAAAGCCTGGAACTGTATGCTTTATTAACCACTTTCACAACCTGCCCTCTCACTTTCAATGATCTATGTGACATACCCTCTGATCCTGCACCCTCTTTTGAATTGTATCCTTCATTCTATATTGCCTCTCCTCAATCTTCCCACCAAGCAGAAAGGAAGGTGGTTCCAGATGTTGGAAGTCAATCATTCCAGTTCGGATCATCACTGCAGGAGTTCCTCAAAGCAGTGTCGTGGGCCCAACCATCTTCAGCTGCTTCCTCAATGACCATTCTTTGACCATACATTTAGAACTGTGGATATTCACTGAGGATTGCACAATGTTTAATTGTGTTTGCAGCTTCTCAAGTTATGAAGCAGCCTGTGCTTGCATACAACATTCAGGATTGAGATGGCAAGTAGTAGGTCATATTCTCCCACATATAGCAAGTAGTGTTGATCTCCAATAGACCATCTCTATTTGACATTCAGTGATATTATTTTTGCCAAATCCCCCACCGTCAATATTCTGGGGATTATCATTGATCAGAAACTCAACTGGATCAGCTATATAACCACCAAGGAAACAACAGCAGCTCAGAGTCTAGGTATCCCACAGAAAGTGACTCCTGAAAGCCTTTCCACAAGACACAAGTCAAGAGTTTGCTGGAACTGTCTCCACTTGTCTGGATCAGGGCAGTTCCAGTATCACTCCAGAATCCATTTGTTAAGTGTTGAATTGTGGTGAAAATCCATTTCCGCATTGAATTGGTGGACAGTTGTCTACTTGTCTTGCGACCCCATCCACCCCCGTCTGTATTTCTCCCCCCACCACTGATGCACAGTGGCTCCAAACCCCACTGCAGGTATTTGCCAAACTTCTTTGACAACTCCTCATCACTTGATCTCTACAACAGAAGGACAGGGCCATCGTGGAGACATCATCACCTGAAGGTTCCTCTTCATTATCACTATCTTCTGGGTCCAGATCCTGGAACTCCAAGGCCAACAACACCTTGGGAGTACCTTCACCAGAAGGACTACAGCAGTTTGAGGAGGGTCACCATCACTTTCTCAAGGGAAATTAGGGATGGGCAATAAATGCTGCATTTGACAGAAATGCCCGCAAGTCAAAATCAGGGCATCCACTTAGCCTCTCATCCAAAAGGCAAAACCCCTGACAGTGGGGAACTCCCTCAGTGCTGCACTGGGATTATCGGCCTAGATCTTTTCTGCTCAGAACGTGGAGCAGGTTTAAACCCAAGGCCGTGTAACTCAGAGGTGCAAGTGCTTCAGTTCTGCAGGACTATTTTACTTACTTGGAGGTTTGCGTTCTGATGAAGAGAATTGCTGGTTGTGTGAGTTAATCATGAGAGACAGGGTAGAGACTTCCCACTGAGGCCACTGTCAAATACACAAGGACTTCTATGGTATACCCCACCATGGAGATAATGACTTCTATGTAAATTTCAGGTCATCAAAACAAGCTGAAACATAGAAGCATTCTAAGTCCAAATCCAGCAGCAAACCTATGCCTGCTCCTGACCCATGGAGTTCCTGGCCCCAATCCCGACCCAAGCTCCAGCTCTACACCAGCTATTGATATTTTGCTAGATCCAGCACAAGACATCAAATATAATTTATCTCATGGCAAACAGGATTCATCGGATACCACAGGAAGGTGCTCTTGGAGGGATGTGCCATGATTACAAACACTCCCAGTTATATATAGCTGACTTTGTGAGTGCACAGATCCACAGATGGTAAGTCAGCAGATAGCGAGGTCTTAGTGTAAAGCCTGGCGCTGTTGACTGATAAAGTCAGCCAGATAACAGAGGAAACTTGTATTCATAGTGCCTCATTACTAACACAGTGCACTGATGACAATAAGCAATACTGTACCATGGATATAATCTGTTCCACCTCACCCAATGAAAATGTCAAAGTGCCGTGACATACCTGGAAAGAATAGGATTGGTTGTCATTTTTCTTTTACACAGGATCCCTGCAGGTTCCTTAAAGCAAATTATTTCAGTGCAGCTGTGGCATGTGCTCACCAATTCAATGCTGAAATGGATTTTCAGCACAATTCAACACTTAACAATTGCTAAGTAGAGACAATTCCTTGTTAAAAAGCAGCAATACTGGGAGTGTGTTCCAAACACAAACAGACCTAGTTCAAATTCTTCCCTTTTTTAAATTTTTTGGCAATCCCAGCATGACAGGACTCCACATGAAGATGAAGTAACTGCATCTTGGACATACAGTTGATGAAATGGGACACTTCATTACATTGAGAGCTGTACATAACTGCTTCTTGTTTTTGTATCTGAAGCCTGCATGTGTGACAAAGGACTGGGAGAGTGATGAACCTGAATCCATATTCACATCGATCTTAACCCAGGAATCTCAACTCCACTCCTTGTAACAATAAGCAGGAATTCCCAAATAAACTTGATAGGTTCCTCACAATGCTGATCATTTTTTCCAGCAGAAATAAAAGGGGGTTGCAAGGATATTTACTCCCATAATGGGAGCAGATACAGCTGATGAGACAGTGACATCCATCAGACATCCAATGCAGGTGTTTAAAGTTTGCTCCAAACCAGCTCAATTTACAAATGCGGAGATTGCAGTGATTAAGTCCTCCATTGCTATGTAAATACTTCCTTGCAATGTCCTACAGGATCTGAAAGCTTTTCATATTTTAGCATTTATCTCTCTAATAAAGTAGACATGCCCCTTGAATCATGAGATAAAGCAATTCCAACATGACAGAGCTTATGAGGAACATCTAAAGCAAGAACAACTTCCTATAAAGCACTTTAATTATGATGAAAATAACCCGAGCCATTTCACAGCAGTGATATTAATGAAAATATTTTAACATTGAGCAAAGTGAGGAGACATTAGGCTTTTGACCAAATACTCACTTAAAATTCCAGAGCTTTGGTTCTAGTCAGCTGAAGGCACAGGCACCAATGGTGTAACAATTAAATTCAGGGACATACAAGAGGCCACACTTGCAGGTGCACAGGGATGTAAGAAGTTTGTAGGGTTGGAGGAGATTTCAAAGAAGGGTGAGATGATAAGGTGACGAGGAAGATTGATGAGGGTAGTGCGGTGGATGTGGTCTATATGGATTTTAATAAGGCATTTGATAAGGTTCCTCATGGTAGGCTTCTTCAGAAGGTCAGAGGCCAAGGGATCCAGGGAAGCTTGGTTGTGTGGATTAGGAATTGGCTTGTCTGCAGAAAGCAGAGGGTTGTAGTGGAGGGAGTGCCCTCGGATTGGAGGGCAGTGACTAGTGGTGTCCCGCAGGGATTGGTTCTGGGACCTCTACTTTTTGTGATATTTATAGATGACTTAGATGAGGGGGTGGAAGGCTGGGTTAGTAAGTTTGCAGACGACACTAAGATCAGCGGTGTTGTGGATAGTGTGGAGGGCTGTCAGAACTTACAGAGGGATATTGATAGGATGCAGAGCTGCGCTGACAAGTGGCAGATGGAGTTCAATTTGGAGAAGTGTGAGGTGGTACACTTTGGAAGGACAGACTCCAGGGCAGAATACAGGGTAAATGGCAAGGTACTTGGCAGTGTAGAGGAGCAGAGGGATCTGGGGGTTCATATTCACAGTTCTCTGAAAGTTGCCTCACAGGTGGATAGAGTAGTTAAGTAGGCCTATGGGATGTTAGCTTTCATAAATCGTGGGATTGAGTTTAAGAGCCACGAAGTGATGATGCAGCTTTACAAAACTCTAGTTAGACCACACTGTGTTCAGTTCTGGTCGCCGCATTATAGGAAGGATGTGGAGGCATTGGAGAGGGTGCAGAGGAGATTTACCAGGATGCTGCCTGGATTAGAGCGTATGGAATATGAGGAGAGGCTTAAGGTGCTAGGGCTTTATTCACTGGAAAGGAGGAGGATGAGAGGATACATGATAGAGGTATATAAAATAGATAGACAGTCAGCGCCTCCTTCCCAGGGCACCAATGCTCAAGACGAGAGGGCATGGTTTTAAGGTTATGGGTGGGAGGTTCAGGGGAAATGTCAGGGGGAGGGTTTTCACCCAGAGATTGGTTGGTGCATGGAATGCACTGCCTGGGGTGGTGGTGGAGGCAGATACGTTGGACAGGTTCAAGAGTTTGTTGGATAGGCATGTGGAGGAATGTGAGATAGAAGGATATGCGGGAGGAAGGGGTTAGATAGTGTGAGGGTGGTTTGATGGATGGCACAACATGGTGGGCCAAAGGGCCTGTTTTGTGCTGTATGGTTCTATGGTTCTATGGTATAAACGAACCTGCAAACAAGGATGATAACTTTATAATTGCCTAATCAGGGAACAGCTTTTTTGCAAGAAAAAAACTACACTGCTGTAGATTGAGTAAATAGACCAATCCATTTACTGATGAATGCTACATATCACTGAGGTTCTCATGTTTATAGAAGTCCCATTGTGCAGGAATCAGACTTGAATTTGGCCAGTGTATACATTACTAACGTCATGAAAAGGGGTAAGGTCCAGTGTAAAGGAAAAATGACAACCAATCCTAGCTGTGTCATTGCACTCTAGGGGCCTGCTATACACAAATGGTTCCTCATTTCCCATAATTACAACATTTTGGAACACTTTAACTATATGCTGATGATTGCAATACATTTCAGTATATCCTGAGGTTGAAAGTATTTTTTCTTTTGTTACACACGGTTATCCTTCTGCTATGTTGTATAACGCCCTTGCCTTCATGAGTAAGTGTATTACCTGTGAGGGATCGACTGGTCCTAGCATAACATCTACAACGACTTCCACATACATTGCACCACACAGTGCTATACAAAATTTTAAAAAATAATATCAAGCCACACAGTGAGAATTTAGAACAAATGACCAAAGGCTTGTTAAAATAAATTGTTTTTAAGGGCATTTTAAAGAGCAAAGAGAAAGATGTAGAAGCTTTGGGAGGGAACTCTGTAAAGTTTAGACAGCTGCAGCTTTCTCCTCTTGGGACCTTGCCATGCTAAAAATGTCGACCACAATTACAAAGTGACGACACTTCAAACGTACATCTGTAGCTGCAAAGCACTTGAGGTTGTAAAATTCTCTTTTTTTTAATCACACCAACTGTCCTCTTGTTACATCATATAAAGCACCTTCCTTTATGAAACAAATGAACATCCGCCAGAGATCACAAATCATGGTGAAAGCAAATTCACAAAGATAATTTTCACCCAGGAAACAGTTCCAGAAAGAAGCTTGCAAGTAACAGAAGCACCTGCCACAATTCAACAACAGCAATGTACAAGACCTTTCCTTCCTTCAGATTGACACGAGCTTTGTGTCTCGGAGCTAGAGCTGTACATACAAGAAAACCAATTTCAAAGACAGCTTGTTCTGTGTAGGTTTGCTGATAAGATGCGAAAGCGATTAAAATCCCATTAAATCTGCATAACAGCCTGTTTTATTTATCCACAAATTGTCACAGAATCAGGAGCGCTTGTTAAATTGCTTTGCAAAAGGTGACTACCAGACCATAGAACCCAGCATCTTTTTCTTATTAAAATGACATTCATATTGAGATGACACCAATACAATGTTTGGAAACAAAAGGTGCTAATGCCAGAATGTGAGGAGGCTCTGTGCTGTGTCCTTGATGGGAGATTCTCAAACACAGAGTGCCAGGTTCCTGCACAGATTGTGGATGTAAACATAACTTCATTCGAGATCTTGTGTGCAACATTCCTGCAGTATTTTAAAAGATACTGAGTTATGGCATGCCTCCAGAAACATCTTATAATATTTTGCACAGTGCAAACATTAGTGCTTACTGCTATATGGGATAATGTCACATCTACACGCAAACCAGTCTCCCCTCCATTGACTCCATCTACATTTCCTGCTGCCTCAGGAAAGCAGCCAACATAATTAAAGACCCCTCCCATCCCGGACATTCTCTCTTCTCCCTTCTTCCATTAGGCAGAAGACACAAAAGCTCGAAAACACGTACCACCAGACTCAAGGACAGCTTCTATCCCGCTGTCATAAGACTCCTGAATGGACCTCTTGTACGATACAGATGAACTCTTGATCTCTCAATCTAACTTTGTCATGGTCCTTGCACCCTAGTTGTCTACCTGCACTGCACTTTCTCTGTAACAGTAACACTATATTCTGCATTCTGCTACTGCTTTTCCTTTTGTACTATCTTGATGCACTTACGTTTGGAATGATCTGTATGGATGGCATGCAAAACAAAGCTTTTCACTGTATCTCAGTACATATGACAATAATAAACCAATTACCAATTCCCCTTTACCGACACCACCCTCACCCTCCCCACCAATCCGTACCCTGTTTGTCAAAAAGAAAATGACTAGTTGACCTGAAGGCAATGATTGCATCCAAGCTAGTGTGGTAGGGCAGCAATTTTATTTTGTGGTTACAAGACAATGCATGAATTCTTAAGTTACTCCAGAAACCTGGACACACAAGAGCATAACAAAATAGGAGCAGGAATAGGCCACTCAGCCCCTCAAACCTGTCCCACTATTCAATACGATCATGGCTGATCTACCCCAGGCCTTATCACCTTCTTTGGGTCAGAACCCCATAGACCTCAATCCCCCTCCACCTTCCAAAAATGTACCTAAGTACTTCTAATGATCTATCCTCCACAATGTTTTGCGACAGAGAATTTCAAAGATTCACTACCCTCTACAAGAAGAAACTTCCACATACCTCAGCTTCAAATGACCAGCCCTTTACCTTGAAACTATGTCCCTCGTTTGAAATTCTCCCACTCATCCTGACATCTACCCTATCAAGCCCCCTTAGGATCTTGTATGTTTCAATAAGATCACTCTTCATTCTTCTAAACTCCAAAGGATACAGAGCCGAATTGTTTAGCCTCTCTTGATAGGACATAGAACATAGAACATTACAGCACAGTACAGGCCCTTTGGCCCACGATGTTGTGCTGACATTTTATCCTTCCCTCCCACATAGCGCTCTCTTCTCAAGAAATAGCCTGGTGAATTTCTTTTTGGCTGCCTTCAATGCTACTATATCCTTTCATAGGTAATTCTAAATGTTCCACTTCGTCATAGCCCTCAGTTCCCTGATCTTTCAAAACTCCTTTTTGAAAATTCCCAGTGATCTAGCCTCCACATTCCCCTAGGATAGAGAATTCCAGAGATTCACCACCCTCTGTGGGAAGAGGATAATACATTGGATAACAAGATAAAAACTGTTCCAAAGAACGAGTTGAGACCTGGGGTAGATCAGCCATGATCATATTGAATGGTGGGGCAAGCTTGAGGGGCTGTGGCTACTCTTGCTCCTAGTTTGTTCTGTTCTTATGTTTCTGAGAGTAACTTAAGAATCCATGTATCATCTTCTAACCACAAAATAAAAGTGCTACCCTGCCACTCTAGATTGGACACCTTCCCTTACTGGGGCAATATTTCAACAGCTTCTTTTTTCCTGCTACAGCTTAGAAATATTTTGGCAGGTATTGTCTTTTCATATGTGTGTGTGTGTGTGTTGGGGCGGCGGGGGGTGGTCAGTAATGGTTAAAATATTAAAGTTACTGAACCACATCATGCAACAGGACAGCCACAAATCTCCAGTGTTGGCAGTGAATGGAACTGGTCAAGTGTGATGGTGACTGTTTCATGGATTGAGGTTTCAGAATCAGATTTATTTTCACTGACATATGACATTAAATTTGTTGTTTTGCGGCAGCAGTACAGTGCAAAGACATACAAATCTATAAATTACAAAAATAAATAAATTGTGTTGTGCAAAAAAAGGAATAACGAGGTAGTGTTCATGGGTTCATGGATCTGATGATGGAGGGGAAGACACTGTTCCTAAATCATTGAGCATGTGTCTTCAGGCTCCTGTACCTCCTCCCTGATGGTAGTAACGAGAAGAGGGCATGTCCCAGGTAGTGAGGGCCCTTAATGATGGATGCTGCCTTCTTCAGGCACTGCATCTTGAAGATATTCTCCATGGTGGGAAGGGATTGCATCCGTTGTTATGGAGTCATAAAGCAAACACAAGCCCCTTGATCCACCAAAGTCATGGCGACCAGCAAGCCCCCATCTTACACAAATCCCATTTTATTTTCCCCATGGTTCTGCTATTTTCCCCAGATTCTACAACGCACTTACGCACTCAGGACACTACAGTGGCTGTTTACCATCCTGGATGTGAGAGGAGCCTGGAGCACCCAGAGGAAACCCACACAGTCACAAGAAAATTGTGCAAATTCCACATAGGCAGCAGTGGAGGTCGGGATTGAACGCAGATCGCTGGAGTTGTGAGGCAGCTGCTCCACCAGCTCTACCATCGTGCCACCCCAGTCACCATTTTTCTAACCAGTGAAAAGTTAGTTGAGGGTATCAGCCCTGGTCTAATCTGATCCTGTTTAAGGCAGCCCATTCTCTCCTCTTCAGGTTGCTGTGTATTAGTGTGGATGTAGATATTGGTTCAAAAGTGGAAAGTTGAAAGTCAAAAGTCGAAAATCAAAAGTCGAGTTTTCATCATATGCACAATTACACGTATGCACAGGTGCAATGAAAAACTTACTTGCAGCAGCATCACAGGCACATACCATCACAATAAAATGTAAATTAAACAAATTATTGCACAATTTTTACAAGAAAGAACACAATTAGTAAAAAAAAGTGCAAAGTGGTCAAAATGGTCATAGTGTTGCTGTACTGAGGGAGTGATTAGGGTTGTGCAGGATGGTTCAAGAACAGAATGTTGAAGGGAAGTAGCTATTCTTGAGCCTGGTGGTGTGGGACTTCAGGCTTCTGTACCTCCTGCCCGATGGTAGCTGCGAGAAGATGGCATGGCCCTGATGGTGGGGATCTTTGATGATAGATGGTGCCATCCTGACGGAGCACCTCCTGTAGATACTACCAATAGTTTCACCAGGTCACATTGACTTGGGCAACTCTCCACTACAGCAGTAGTGTAATCATTGTACCTGAGATCATAGTCTCCATCAAAAGGCCATATTCAAGATCTTGTGAGAAACGCCACACAGTAGAATATTACTTTTGCTGCAAGAATGTCACCTTCCACTAGTTTGATACATAGATTTACCAGGATGGACTTGGCAGACAGACTTCAGAAACTCAAATCTATCCATTGGCAAGAAACTGCCTCTGCATTGTGACTGTTGACATAGCAAACTTAACAGGTAATTGTTGGCTCAACTGCCACCTGACAAATTGCTGACAGCAAGAAGTACGGTTTAATGACAGGATGTGCATGCTCACTCAGTGTTTCAAAGGGCACGTCAAATTGTTTTGGGAGCTGTGATTGGGAGCTACAATTCGATCTTCTTGTCACCTACTCTTTGCTGCAATGCAGTTGCATTTGAGCCAGCCATCCTCCGCTAAATATAACTAAATTGTCGAGTGACTTTACAACTGTGTGAGGCCTCTCATTTGAGCCTGATGTTCCTCATCCAATGCCTGTACAAATACAGAAGGACTGAGTAACAATTGGGATGTGGAAGTGGGCTGATATTGAACAATGTTGAATTCTTACTTACAGTGAATTCATGATCAAGGCTGTCACATGAATCTATTATTTATTTGGGTTCCCAGATTGTATCCTGGACTGATATAATCAGCAGAGATCAGTACTGATAGGATAATCTTCCAGAAACATGCAGTGGTCCTTTGCCATTCCATTTTACTAGACAATGCAAAGGACAACTATGGATGTCAATGTGGTATTTGGTAAATTATTAATTTTTTAAAGAAGAGAGAAACTTTTATTACATTTTACAGGTTCTGGATACTCCAATGCATTTTGCAGATTATGAAATACTTGCAGAACAATCAGTGCCAAAATGTAGGAAACAGTGTAGCCAATTTTGCAGAATAAACATTCCCTCAGACACTAATCTGGTCATGACCAAATAATGTACTTTTGTGTTGATAGAGGTGGAATTTTAAAAAGCTACATGCAACAGCAGAGGCCTAGAGTTGAAATAAACCTAATACATTATTTCTAAGCTTTATGCTTACAGATCATTTAATAAAATACTCTAAGACAATTTACATAAAGGTGTATTGTACATTTTTGCTTCATTTTATCACAGTTACATAGTACATTAGGCAATAATGTGAGAAGTAGCTGTGAATTATTAAAATTATCACTTAACCTTCCAGACACCTAAGTAAAGTGCAAACTTTCTATGTAAATGTAGCCAGTTTAATGCAAACTAAAATTTAGGCATCTCCATTTATTCATTTTCCAAGGCAAATCCTGGATTAGCTTTGAGAGAGGAGGAAGTGGTATAGCAGGGTAGGTGAAGAGTGAAGCCACTTCCAACCAGAGAAAGAAGCTGGTACTTGTCCAGTGAAAGTGGCACTAATTACACATCAGAGGGAAAGAGGTGAATGATGCATCCTTCGTCTAGCCTCTCCAAGACTTCTAGTCCTATAGCTCTCCGAACAGTGTGTGCTATTCCAATTTTGATAACTCTGAATTTAGACGGTGACTGAAATTTGCAATGTGCAACCTGGTTTGATGCATAAATCATGGATTAGTTTAGATAGATCTACTTTAGCAAGTCCATGTTGGTGAATATGAATGGTGATAAGATTCCACTGACATGAGAGAACTTTATCATTGGGCAATTTAACTCATTAAACTGGGTTCTACAACTCATTTTGGCCAGCAATTGCAGTTGTAAAGCTATTATCATTTGCTGTTTTTACATTGTGAAGCTGACAGCAAACTTTCGGTGTGTGTACATCTTAATGAGGAAGTCCCAAAGCTGTTAACAGTGATTCAGTGCTCTCCACAGGTTGCATCATTTTGGAGCCTTCTCTTGTATAATCGAAGAAAATGACTGAATTGACAAAAAATGTATTTATGAGCTAGTCCTGCAGTAAAATGCTGTATTGCAAAAATTTTGTGGTTTTTAGATCTTATTCTTCAGCTGTCCAGCTTCTAAAGTCTTTTCCACCATTCCCTAAACTTCTTTGCCTCTTTTTAGATAGTCCTTAGAGTCATGGAGTCACACAGCACAGAAACAGGCCCTTTGAACATAGAACAGTACAACACAATACAGGCCCTTTGGCCCACAATGTTGTGCCAACCTTTGGCCCAACGTGTCCATGCTGACCAAAACATCTGAACTCGTCCCATTTGCTTGCATTTGACCCACATTCCTCTAACCCTTTCCTATACATGTACCTGTCCAAATGTCCTTTAAATGTTGTTATTGTACCTGCCTCAACCACTTCCTCTGGCAGCTCATTCCATGTATGTTCCACCCTCTGGGTGAAGAAGTTGCTCCTCAAGTTCCTATTAAATCTTTCCCCCCCTTACCCATAACCTATGCCATCTAGTTCTTGATTTCCCAACCCTGGGAAAAAGTCTGTGTGCATTCAAAATAGACTGTCGCATTCACAAACCAGTACCTAACAGTATTTTACGAGATGGTATTGCTAACTGATGGCATTGGTTTAAGATGATGGCTCAATGCTGCTTTCTCATGGGCAATTAGGGATAGGCAAATGCAGAATGCCCACATCCTGAAAGTAAATAAATAAAGGATATCAACTTGTCTTGCCCAGAAAGAAAACAATGAAAGCCATACCTTTCCCACACTCAGCCAGTTCCACGACGGGTAAAGCCCTCTCCACCATCGAGGACATCTACAAGAGACAACGTCTCGGGAAGGTAACATATGTTATTAAGGACCCCCACCACCATCCAGGCCATGCCCTCTTCTCGCCATCAGGTTCTTGAACCGACCCGATAAACCCTAACACTACCTCAGACTTGCAGTGATGCCGTTATGTCTTTTTTTGTTTATTTTGTCATGTAAGTTACGTATAATTTATGTTAATTTAAGTTTATGTAATTTATGTTTGTCATGTTTGTAAAATACTGTGCTGCTTCTGCAAAAAGCAAATTGTCATGGAATTTATGCGCATGACAATAGGCTTGAAGAACTTGAACATTCATGACATGCTTCACAGAGATTTTAAAAGTGTTAAATTTTGAGGGTTTTTATCTCTTCCTTCATAAACTTTCTCTCTCTCTCATGAGAAAAGGAATAAAACCATGCAAGGAATTCAATGCAAACTTTGACTTTTTCATTTATCACACCACTATTCATGCTAACATACTGTGTCATATGTCTGTGTGTGTGTGTGTGTGTGTGTATATGTGTGTGTGTCTGTGTGTGCATGTTTGTCTGTTTGTGTGAGTGTATACGTGTGTATGGCTTTGAGGCACTGAGTGACCACCTGTGTTCATGTAAAAACGAGTAATCACCCTTAACTCATAGCTCCATATCACTGTAGTCGCTTTGCCGGACACATCTGAAGCTCAGGGTCTGGTGCAGGCTGGAGATGAAGGGGAAGTCCATCCAGTTATCCCATCACCCAGACTGCGTGATTACATTGAGAGTGCCACATGTTTCTGTTGTGTACAGTGCCACCACAGGCCGTCACACCACAAGTCCGTTCCTCGTGCTGAGCTACAGGATACTCCACAGAAATCTACAACAAATTATATTTTAAAAAAACACTTTAACAGATCTAACTGTATACCAGACTCAGTGTGAAAAGCTATTTAAACAGCTCAAGCAGGCAGAAGTTATTCACTCAGTGTGGTCTGCACTTTGATTCAATATTTTATCGCACTGTAGGCAATCTGTTCCTGTGGTTTATCTGTCAATGAAACAGATCCAAATAAAAAAACACCTCCCTGAGTAAAACTTTTCTTTTTCAAAAAAAACAGGCTCAATTTTTCTTTCAGAAAAAATAATTAATTCTAAAATTGCAAAAAGTCTGTGACAAAGAAATTAGTGTGATGTTTAATCGCAAAATTTAATGTAATTTTTATAAGTATGATGCTATTTTTGAATATTTTCAAAAACATGATCTGTTTCTATTCTTGAAACTCTTCAAGAGCATCAGAACCACAATCTCAGAATGAAATTACAACCCAACTTTCCATACAACATACCACTTAATATAAATCTGGCCTTCATACAAGCTGCTGCTATGCAAATCCCTGATAAGACCACATCTAGAACCCCATGAACAATTAACCAGTTAACCAGACTCCATTACCCAGACTTCAAGGGTTAAATTACAGAGAAGAATTACACAAACTCTATTATACCTGGAACATAGAAGGTTAAGGCATGATTTGATTGAACTTTTCAAGATATTAAGGTAGATGAAGAGAAACTCTTTTCACTGTTAGAGGTGTCTAAATCTAGGGAACATAGTCTAAAAGTTAGAGCCAGGTTGTTAAGGAGTGAAATTATGAAATACAAGGTGGTCTGATCTCTTTTCTGCAAATGGCAATTGCTGCAAGGTTAATTGTTACCTCGGAGATTAATATATTATTGTCAACCAAACATGTTGAGGGAGATGCAGTTGGATCATCCCACTGAATGGGATTCTACATTCTGTTATAGCTTTTCCCTTGTACTACCTCGATGTACTGATATGGTGAAGTCATCTGTATGGATGGCATGCAAAACTTTCACTGTACCTGGATACGGGTGACAATAATAAACCGATTACCAATTTTAAATTATTTATTCATTTTTCAGAATCTGAGCTGCGCTGCCAAGGCCAACATTTATTGCCCATTCCTAGTCACCCTTGCGAAGCTGGTGGTGAGCTGTCTACTTGAACCGCTGCAGTCCTTCAGGTTTCGAACAGAGCAGCTGGGTAGGCAGTTCCAGGAGTCAGACCCAGTGACTATGAAGGAACAGCAAAATATATCCAACCTATCCCCATATATTCATATACTTCATATTTTCCTTAATACGTAGAAGGGCATTCAGTCCATTAAGTCTATGCCAGCTCTCAGAGCAATCGAACCAATCCCATTCCCTCACTTACTTCCCTATAACCTATCCTCTCTCACATGTCCATCAACTTCAGCCTGATTTTTCTACTGCCCACTGACACTAGGGGCAATATACAGCCGCCAACCAACCCATCAACCGTTGGGATATGGAAGGAAACCGGAGTGCTCAGGGGAAACCCACGCGGTCACAGGGAGAACGTGCAAACTCCACACAGAGAACACCAAAGGTCAGGATTGAACCAGGGTCATCCATCAGTGAGGTAACAGCTAGTAGTGTAGCGGTTAGCATAACGCTTTACAGCGCCAGCGACCCGGGTCCAATTTCAGCCGCTGTCTGTAAGGAGTTTGTACATTCTCCCCGTGTCTGCGTGGGTTTCCTCCAGGTGCTCTGGTTTCATCCCACATTCCAAAGACATACGGGTTAAGAAGTTGTGGGCATGCTATGTTGGTGCCAGAAGCATGGTGACACTTGCGGGCTGCCCCCAGAATATTCCACGCAAAAAAGATGCATTTCACTGTGTGACTAATAAAGACATTTTATCTTATCTTATCTTATCTTATACCTCCTGCACCATTGTACCATATCTGCATGAGTATTCTCCAAGTATGCAACCACTTGCTTGGAAGCTGCAAAACGACAGGTGATGAAGTGTTCGAGTACTGATTTTACCCAAGATTAGAAACAAGGGACTCAACTCCTGTAGAGATTTGCAGAGGAGAAATCTATGATGGGCCAGAAGGATCTTGGCGTTAGGAGCAGGAAGCCCGTTTCAGAATTTTGGAGCTGGATTTTCCAGCAATGTCCTGACTGCTGTCCAGTGTTCTCATGGTTGTGGTTGGCAGCAAGCTTTGCACAGAAGTAGAACAGACCCCATGCCAAAGAGTTTACTCAAAGGAGAGAATGACTCATTGCCATCTGAACTGAATAGAAGAGGCTGCTCAGGTCTCCCTACATTCTCTTTAACCCCTGGAGTCTTGTATCTTCCTGATAAATCAAAACTGCGCTCTCTCCAAGGTCAAAGAAGTAGTGCCCAGAACAGGTCATGGTGCTCCAGGAGTGGTCTTCTCAGGACTTTGTACAGTGGTAGTTGGGAGTAGTTACAAAAGGAAGGTTTGCATTTCCCAACCATCGCTCACGTCCCATCCAGACCTATAGAACACTTTCAAAGTGCAATTACTTTGCTGATATACGATAATTAATATTTTTCTGGCATAAACCACATGTTGTTAACCAGATAATCTGGGTTTGGGGTGTTAACTGGGATAAGCATTGGAGGTAACACTCCAGATCTTTTCAGATGCAGCCAGTGGAATATTTAGTTCCACCAGGGAGAGCAGACAGAATGCCACTTCCAAAAGATGGCACCTCTAACAGTGCGGCTCTCCCTCAGTGTCTTACTGCACTGGAACGTCAGTCCAGGTTTTTGTGCTACGTCTTTCCAGTGGGTGTTGAGCCCTTGAATCGGACACGGGAGTTCTTCCCACTGAGCAATAGCTTACACTGCAGTGACCAGCCCTGTGTAGTATTCAATGCTATACATGAATCCAGGCATACTTGATAGCCCCACAGTGGATGAAAAGGGTTAAAGAAAATAAGTAACTCAAAGAGGAAATAACATTCCACAATAAGCACTCTCACTGCTTCTAGAAAGCCTCAAATTGGTCTTAATGTGAAGTAAATTAACAGAAGCATAAGTCATTAAAAGTAGCAATGTAGATTAGTAAGAACTTAAAAAAAAACAAGTATGACACTGGGGATTATTTTCAGAGGGCTAGATCTGAAAAGCTGGGAAGTTATATGAAAGTTGTTATCAAACTTTGATTAGATCATGCTGGGAATACTGTGACTAGCTCTGGTGTCTATAATATAAAAGGGAAAGAGAGAGACAGAAGAAGGTGCAATGCAGAATGATACTAGATTTGAGAAGGTACACCCATCAGCAAAGATTGAACAGATTGGGGCTCTGTTGTCTGTAAAGGGAGAAGACTGTTGGGTTTTCTGACGGAGGTGTTTAAAGTTATGAAGGGGCTTAATAGAGGAACAAGAGCCGAGGTGTTTATAACTGGAGACAATAAATACAGATCATTACCCTGTGGTAGGTAATTCAGGAGGAAATTCTTTCCCCTAAAGGTGCTGACAAATGTCCACATTGATCATTTGAAATGTGATGAATTTTAAAAGATATTGGGTAAATAAATGAGGAAGGAGAAATAAAATGGTCTGTTGATAGGGTGAGATAAAAAGAGGAAGCTTGCGTGAAACATAAATGCAGCATAGACCAGTTGGGCCAAGTCACTTTAAATTTTAATTCTTTTAGGGATTTCTGGCAAGGCCAAAATCTCTTGTCGTCCTTAGACTACAGAAGCCGTGTAAATCTAGGCAACTAGAACCCTTGAAATCATTTTCAGTAAGGAGGTTGTTACATCAAATAATTTAATGAGAAAGCACACAATTCATTGACAGCAAAAAATAAACTGCTGGAAGAACTCAATGGGTCAAGCAGCATCTGTGGAGGAAAAGGGATGGGCAATGTTTCAGGTCGAGACCCTGCATCAGGACCCTGCATTCATAGTTATCAGGAAGACCATCAAGTTTATATTAGAGCTCTTATTGCAGTTCCAACATCTTTAGTAGCTGATTTGTCAGGTTATTGGGCTGTAATTATCCTCCTGGAAAGACTTGTGCTCTCTGTAACTAACGTGAGCAATTCTCCAATCACCTGACACACACCATCTTGAAGATCATAAAGATAAACATTGATTTACGCTATCTATTGCAATCCTGCAGCAAGTAATGGGACTCTGCTACACTTGAGACTATTTCCAGGTTTATCTGCTTAACATAGAAGTTCATTGCTTACAGAATAGCACCTACGTTCTCTAAAATCATCCATTGGATGTGAAGTATTTGAGAAGTCTGATGAGGTGTTTGCATGAAATGCAAATCTGGCTTTTCTTTCACCTGATGCAGTTTTCAAAGTACATAAGAAGTTAAGAGATAACAGGGGCAGGTCACCCCTCTAGCATGCTCCTACCAGGTCCATTTTCCTGCCCAATCCCTAAATCTATCAATATTCCAGGTTTCTAAAAATCCATCAACCTCAGCTGTGAATTTACACAATGACTGCATCTACAGCTTCCAAAGTAAAGAATGCCAAAGGTTCACAGCCTCTTGACTAAAGAAATTTTTCCTAAGTTGCGAATGATAACCCCTTTTCCTGATACTGTGCTCCGTGGTTCTACACTGTCTTTCTGGTAGAAAAAGTCCTTTTCACCTCTAGCCCATCAATTCCAGTAAATGCACTTGGATCCATAAAGTTCACTCAAGAGTGAGAATAAGTCCAGATCCCTTTTCAGATTTATTACTACTCTCCACATACAGTACCTTCTGAAGAAAGTGCTTTCCCTTTTTCAACCTACTAATCTTTCACTAGAGGAAATATAAATGCAATAAATAGAGCTAATGCTGCCAAAAAGCAGGGAGAAGTTGTCCATTTCTGCCGAAGTGTGTTTGGTTGAGGACAGAGCCTGGGAGTAAGCAGATATCCACAAAACAGCCACAAACCCTTGAGAGAAAAACTCCTGTAAAATATTTAACTGTGTTCGAGAAATCTCCCTCTCTCATTTCTATCAAAGGTTTAATATATCTCTGCATTATTGATTTGAAAGATAGTTGTGTAATTAATTTCCAGCTCTTGATCATTGGGTAATTAAACTATTTCTGTGAGGTTTTAAATTCCGATATTAAAAGCACAGTCATTTACCAAAAATCAGAATGCAGTGGGTATCAATCCTTCATCTCTTGCTTGCAATTGAGATACAGTGTTGAAGAACAGTCATTTGCAGAACAGAAGCTTCATCAGAACCAGGTCAGTCTAAAGAGGTGGTGTGGTTCATTGAAAGGACAGGGAGTGGAGTGGGTCAAGGTGACTTCTCCATGCAGGAATCCATGGGCTGGGAGTTGCTGGTGAGCTCACCCTAAACACTGCAACGAGCTGTTTCTTCATGAGTGACCCATGCCATCTGTATGCTGTGTGCTACATAGCACACAAGCGCATCACTGCACAATTCAATTCCTGATCAAAGTTTATAAAATTATGAGAGGCAGAGATAGGGTAGACAATCAGAATCTTTTTCCCGGGGTAGAAATGTCAGATCCTAGAGGACATGGTTTTAAAGTGAGAGAAGGAAAGTTTGAAGGAGATGTATGGGGCAAGTGTTTTACGCAGAGAGTGGTGGGTGCCTGGAACATGCTGCCAGGGGTAGTGATAGAAGTAGGTATGATAGTGGCATTCAAGAGGCTGTTAGATAGGCACATGAATATGCAGGGAACGGAGGGATATGGATTATGTGCAGTCAGAAGAGATTTAGTGTAATTTGGCCTTGGGTTCAGTGCAGACATAATCCTTTGCAATTGTTTTTTATTGAAATGCAATTATATAGCACACAAGAGCATCACAGCACAACTCAATTCCTAGTCCCACACGAAACCCAGAACCCTGTCTTCACCTTGTCATAGTCATGGATCATATAGCATGGAGACAGATCCTTTGGCCCAATGAGTATGTGTGAATCATTGAGAACCTGCTTGCACACATCCCATTTAATTCTCCCCGGCTTCTCATCAACTACCCTCAGATTCTACCACTCATCTACACACAGGAAGCAACCAACACTGGTTGTGAAGTATTTCAGAAGTCTAATCAAGTGTTTGCGGGAAATTCAAATTAACACAGGAAGCACCTATACACAAGAAGCAACCAACCTACCAACTGCAAGTCTTTGGGATGTGGTGTGAAACCAGAGCACCCAGAGGAAACCCACACAGTCCACAGGGAAAGTGTGCAAACTCCACGCATATAGCAACAGAGGTCAGGACTGAACCAGCTGTGTCACTGTGCCACCCTTGTGACTTCAGTCCACATGAATGTGGTTTACTCCTAATAGCTGTCAAAAATAGCTTTGAAGGCCACTATGTTGAGGATAATCAATAAATGCCTTGATGCCCCAATCTATCCTTCATTTCCCCCCATGGTATGTATCTGATAATCCACGCTCAGAAACAACCTTATCACCTCAGATAAAGATAACTCTAATTCTGCTGGTCCTTATCCTAAAAGATTTAAATTAGGGTTTGGGGCTTGCCATGAATCTCAAAATTGTACCATTGAGTAAAATAGGCTGACAGGCAGTGAGTTGGCATCACAATTTAGTCAGGACAAGGAAAGCAGAAATCGGGAGAGCTGTTACAGTAAGATCCCATAAATAAAGTCAGATTAAAGACCTTGTTAATTCTTTTATTTGGGTGGTGAGGCAGAAATGCTAGACAGGCACAGAGAGAACATTCTGGCTGGGTTGAAAATGATTCAATATCCACCTTAATTTACTGATAAAGGCTGAGCAGAGCTGGAGTTTGACACCTAATCTGCAGATTGACATTCCCCTGAGAAGGCAGAACCCTTTTGTTATTGTAAGGGCTTTCATAAAAGACGGCAGGTGCTGGAATCTGGAGCAAAAAACAATCTGCTGGAGGAACTCAGTGGGTCGAGCAGCATCTGTGGGGGGAAAGGAATTGTCAACATTTCGGGCCGAAAGCCTGCATCAGGTCTGAGGGTAGAGATGGATGATCGCCAGTATAAAGAGGAGAGGGGGAGTGCCAAGACGGGGGCCAGTAGGTGATCGGTGGACCGTGGAAGGGTGAAGGATAGAGCCAGGTAGGGGAGGGGGAGGGGTGGAGTTGGGAGACAGAGGCAGGTGGATGATAGATGGAGGCAGACAATAAAAAGCTTGCCCCTACCTGGTTCTCTCTGCCCATCATCCTTCACCCCTCCTCCGTCCACCAGTGAGTTGGCATCACAATTTAGTCAGGACAAGGAAAGTAGAAATCAGGAGAAGTGGTACAGTAAGATCCCATAAATGAAGTCAAATTAAAGACTTTGTTAATTTTTTTATTTGGGTGGTGAGGCAGAAGTGCTAGACAGACACAGAGAGAACATTCTGGCTGTGTTGAAAATGATTCAATATCCACCTTAACTTACTGATAAAGGCTGAGCAGAGCTGGAGTTTGACACCTAATCACCTTCTGACCCTGCCTCACCACTCCCCCTTTGCTTTTTATACTGGCAATCTTCCATCTCTACATTCAGTCCTGATGAAGGGTTTCAACCCGAAACATCTACAATTCCTTTCCCTCTACAGATGCTGCTCGACCCGCTGAGTTCCTCCAGCAGAATATTTGTTGCTTTCATATTAGATTATAACCTTGCACATAGCATAGTGCAATAAAAATATAGTCAGAGTCACTCAGCATGGAACCAGACCATTTGGCCCACCATGTCTGCACTGATCCTATACCAATCCATTTTATTCTCCTGAAATTCCCCTCTTCTCCCTCCACATTCTACCATTCGCCTATACAGTAGGGGCAAGACAAACCAACCTACATCTCTTTGGCTTCTGGGAGGAAACCAGAGCGCCCAGAGAAAACTCACACAGTCAAAAAGAGAACATACAAACTCCATGCAAACAGCACCAGAGGTCAGGATTGAACCCAGGTTACTACAGCTGTGAGGCAGCAGCTCTATTGGTTGCACCACTGTTCTGTCTCTATTAGAACAGAAATGAGAGGATACAAAACAACTCAAGCCAACAAAATAACAACAATTCATTTTTGACAAGAACAGAAATTCCATCTGTCCAATAGATGGTTAAACAACAGATTTATAAAAGGTTTAACATTGCAAGATTAGGCTACCAATATCTTTGCAGCACCATCTCAATTGCAAACACTTCATATTGCCTTCCAATATGCCAATCATTCACCTGTGAAAATAATACACATCTCAGGTCTATTAAGGGTGAAATATGGAGGAGCTGCTTCCAATTCAGGAGGTTTAACCACCTTGTCGTAACATCCCATTGATGTGTTTACAACCCAGTCCATTTATCAACCTGCCTATATCGCCTCAGAGCAGAATTAGCTCTGTACGGTCTCAGCTAGAGTGTGTTCAACCTATCCTCATTTGAAGGGTTAACTTAATTCTTATGCCGCACAGTGATGGATTCCTACCCTGGGGGAAGGTCGGGAAACCACCTGAATAGTTTAGATAATGAATGTGCAAAGTCCATTGATTCCATCACACTTGGGTACTGAAGACATACATCTTTATGTCATCTGCTCTGGGAAGGGTTTTATGCTTGGTTTAAGAGAGGGAAAGAAACATTGGTACCCTGCTGACAGTGACACTTTTCTTTAATCAGGAAAAGATGGATTTAGCCTAAGTATTGTTGGATGGGTGGCAGTACCAAATGATGTGAAATCAGTGATCAGGTCAGCGAGAAAACTCAGAACCTGTGGTGGGCAACAATAACATGGTAAAAGAAAGCTGATGGCAACTATTAGTGCAGTCTCTGGAATTATTACCACAGTGGGTAACACCCAGGCCTCTAAGTTTACCTGCGAGTTTACCTGCCATCCCGATGCCACAGTACGGTACTGAGGGTGTGCTGCACTGTCTGATGTGCCGTCTTTTGGATGAGGTTTCCAAGCTGGTGCCACATCTGCTCTTCCCAGTGAATCCAAGAATCCCACAACTCTCTTGCATTTTCACTATTACTTACTTCTTAAAATCATAATAAAAAAAGGTGGTCGCACTGCTATTTGTGTCTGCCTGTTTTCTGCAGTACAACAGTAAGCATGCTTCAAATATTGATTCATTCGCTCTAAAGCACTTTGGAACATTATGCAGAACTCGAAGGGTTTTTTAAAACTTCAAACTAATTGGTTATAATTCAGAGGAGCATTTTGGAGTTTCTTTGAATACAGGCCATCAACCAATCAGGCATCAAAATCTCCCCAAGCTGTTGGCAATTCTTGTGTGGCAGTGTGGCTTCACTGTAGTGGGAGGTCCTAAACTGACACTGAGTAATTAGGTGGCAATGATATGAATCAGACCACCCTCAACCTGTTGGCTGTGTTAGCACTAGTCTGCAATGAAGCAATGTGGGAAAATATATCAGATTGTCTTGATTCCAACACCAGCCATCCTTGTACCCTTTCAGTTATACCTGAATAGAGTTCAGTAATAGTCCCTTTGCATTGTTTTAGAGATGAAGGGTGGAAAATTGTCAGGAGATATGCCAGCTTATCACCTAGAGGGAACAGCTTTATCGGTCAGTAGCAATCAGACTCCCCATTGGCTTTGCTTGATGAATGAGATCTGAATATATTAAGAAAAGTAAGAACATGAAACAAAGGAAGGGGAGAAGGCCTCTTTGTTCTTTATCTCAAATCCACGTTCCTGCCAGATATCCATCAAAAAAGTGTTAACACGACTGAATGTATTTACCAAATGACACTTAGGATGTAGAAAGTTTTTGCACTGTTTTTTTGTATATATATTTTATTATTATAATGTTTATTTTTTAAATAAAAATCCATCACCCATTTTTCTTCCAAAAATCTGTCTGTCTCAGCCTCGAACATGTTCAATAACTCCACCTCCCCAGCTCTCTATGAGAAATTCCTCCCCACCTCTGTCTGAAATGATGGCCTCTAGCTCCAGGTGGTCCAACGAGGGGAACCACACTCTCAGTATTCACCCTGTCAATTCCCCTGAGAATCTCATGCTTCAATATGATCACCTCTTATTCTTCTAAACCAAGCACTATGGAAATATGTTGTCCTCAAGGACAATATTCCACTTATCACATACATCTTGGTCAAAAGAACTATCCCAACAATCCCATTGCCCAGCTCTGATCCATACACATGTATATCATGATACATTAAATGAATTTCTGCAGCACCTATCACACTCTAGAATGTTTCAGCACACTCATGGGTGGTGCAGTGGTGCAGCTAGTAGTGCTGCTGCCTCACAGTGCTGGAGATCTGGGTCCAATCCTGATCTCAGGCCCTGTCTGTGTGGGATTTGCACGTTCTCCCTGCGATTGGGTTTTCTCTGGGTGCTCCAGTTTCCTCCCACATCTTAAAGAAGTGCAGGTGTTAGGTTAATTGCCCACTGTATATTGCCCCTAGTGTGTAGGTGAGTGGTAGAATCTGGGGGGCAATGTTGGGAATGCAGGGAGAATAAAAAACTATGATTAATGTAGGATGAGTGTAGATGGGTGGTTGATGGACAGTGTAGCCTCAATGGGCCGAAGGACTCATTTCCTTGCTGTATTTCTCTCATGACACCATGCCTTCACAACCAGTGAGGTATTTTTACAGTGGAGTCACACTATAGTGTAGGAATGGTGGCAACCAATTTACACACATAAGCTCCAAAAAACAATAATGAGATAATATTGCTCACCCCATCCCTGACACCCTGCCACACCTTTGACCTGTTCAACAAATTCACCTATATTAGAATATAAAACAGTACAGCACAGGAACAGGCCCTTTGGCCCACCACGTCTGTGCCGAACACAATGCCAAATTAAAGTAAATCTCTTCTGCCAGCACATAATCCATATCCCTCCATTCCCTGCACATTCACATTCTTTCTAAAAGCCTCTTAAACACCACTATTGTATCTGCTTCCACCACCACCCCTGGCAGCCCGTTCCAGGCACCCACAACTCTCTGTGTAAAAAACTTGCCCTGCACATCTTCTTTAAACTTTCCCCCTCTCACCTCAAGTGCATGTCCTCTAGGATTTGAAATTTCTACCCTGGCAAAAAGATTCTAACCGTCTACCCTATCTATGCCTCTCATAATTTTATACATTTCTATCAGGTCTCCCCTCAGCCTCCAACATTCCAAAGAAAACAATATTAACTCAGCCTCCCTGTGCTTCAAACATTCAGTCATCCTCCAGAGAGTGTGATTCTATGCTGCAATTGTCCATGAGCGCGAGCATTTTGTATTTGCTGATATTGAATTGTTATTTTATTGCTAATGACTTTATCTTTGTGTGTCAGCTCTGGAGAAACCCCATTTAACGTCACAAATGAAAGACCGTCAACTTGAAACACTAACTCTGTTTCTCTTTCCACTAATGCTGCCTGACCTGCTGAGTGTTTCCAGTACCTTCTGCTTTATCTGCAGCTTTTTGCTCTTCAATCATACATGGAATTCAGACTTCAACTGCCTTTAAGCTGTCGTATTTGGTGACTGGAACAGTTTATGTAAAAGGCAGCATTGTTTAGATGGAATATCAAGAGTATTTCTTCAGCTTCACATGACAACTTTGCTATTTAATGTTCTTTCTCACTTTATAAACAAAAATACTCAAACAGATTTTTTACTTGGGTTTAAATACTGTTTGCTTGCTCCCATCCCACAGTCGAGAGACAGTTGAACATATACAAAGCCTCCGACCAATGAAAAGACCCCTCAACCGACCCCAATCATGACCTGACCATCTGTCACTCTGCAGGAGCTGTGCAAAGTACTTCATCTCCCTTTATCCATTTATGTCAAATGATAGGGATGTATGCAGTGATGCCTTGATTCCCAGGTGAGAGGATGAGCATTAATGTACATCACTTCTCCACAATGGGGTATCTGTCAATAGGAGGACTAAGTTACATGAAAACCATCTGCAGTTTACACAGAAGCAATTATCAGAAACAACTCAAGGTATGGATCGGAACTAAAAATGACATATGGGCCAAAGATCGCTCAAGGCTAGAGTTTCCCAATGCCCTGCAACAGCATTCTTTGGTTAATTATCAATGACATTTTCGGTTATCCAGGCTATGAGGTGGACTTTACAACTTGGTCGATAGATGAAGGGAACAAGCACTGGGAACTTGAGCAGAAGGAAGTCAGCACGTTTGTGAGATTATGCTCAAAAAAGCTACACTGCCCCTGACTACCTCAGAACATCCCAAAGTGCTTTCCAGCCAATTAAATACTTCTAAACTGCAATCACTTTTGTAATTCAAGAAAGATATAAGTTTCGGCACAGAAGTCTCCCACAGACAGCAATGACCAGATAATCTGCTTTAATAATGCCGTATAAAGAATAAATATTCCCGAAGGTACTGGGGATAACTTTCCATTTCATCAGGATCTCTTACATTCATCTGGGTGGACTCAGTGTAATGAACTAACAGCACAGATGGGGATGACCTGATAGCCATTATGGAAATGGTTACAAGGAGATCAAAGCTGGAAACTTAATATTCAGGGAAATTTGATTTTTAGGAAGGAAAGAAAAGATAGTGGAGTAGCTCTGCTAATTAGAAATGAAGTAAGTACAATGATGAGAGACAGTGGCAGAGTGGTGCAGCAGGTAGAGCTGCTGCCTCACAGCCCCAGCAACCCAAGTTCAATCCTGACCTCCGATGCTGTCTGTGTGGAGTTTGTACGTTGTCCCTGTGACCACGTGGGTTTTGTCTGGGTGCCCCGATATCCTCCCACATCCCAAAAATGTGCAGATTGGGAAGTTAATTGGCCACTGTAAGTTGCCCCCAGTGTGTTGGTGAGTGGTAGAATCTGGAAGAGGGAGTGGGATGGTGAATTGATGGGAATATGGAGAGAAAGAAAGCAGATTAGTGTAGGATACATGCAAAAATGGGTAGCTGATGGTCAGCACAGATTCGGTGGGCTGAAGGGCCTGATTCCATGCTATACCATCAACATGATTAAAGAATTAGTAATAGGCAATCTAATGAGGCCAATGGCTGATTAGCTTCCTGAACCCCAATAGTGTGAATATTGAGGTCCCAGAAGAAGTAGCTACAGAAGCACAGATGCATTGGCTCTAATATTCCAAATATCCTCAGATTCTGAAGAGGTACCAAAGATAAATGAGATACTCTTATACACAAAGGTTGTGAGCTAAAAAGCAGGTATCTATGGGCTGGCCATCCTAACACCTCTTATTGGAAAAAATGTTGGGATCAATTCCTAAGGAGATAATAGCAGAACATTTGTAAATCATTATCTGATCAAACAGAGTCAGCATGGCTTCATGTCTGAGATATTCTATTAGAGTCCTTTCAGGAAGTATCAGAGAGAGGGGAACCAACAAATGTAGTTGGACTTCCAAACAGCATCCAACAAGGTACCACACAATATGGAAGATAAGAACTCAGGAGGTAACACATTTGCCTTTGTAGAGTATTGGCTAACTAACATGAAGCAATGAGGAGGGATAAGGGGGTCAGTTTTAGACTGGCAACGTGTAACCTGTGGAGTAGTGAGTAGTGCAGTGATCAGTGCTGGGACTGCAGCTGTTAGGGAAAGAAAATAAATGGATAGCGGATAATGTACAAATCAGGGGGATGGCAAGTTGTGAGGAGAACACTGACAGTTTGTAGAGAGATATTGATGGGTTAGGTAGGTGGGCAAAAAGCTGGCATACTGAGTACCACGTGGGAAAGTGTAAACTTGTTCACTTTGTAAAGAAGAATGGAAAACACAGACTATTATTAAGGATCTCCCATTTGGTCACTTGTCATAATATCTACTTTTATACCACAATGTTAACTTTTAGTACATTTTACAGAGAAAAGGGCGCTTGATAAATTCTGTTGACTGCGCATTCACTTCAGGTCATATGAGGTTCTAAATTCTGTAAGAGATATTCAGCAATGTTTTATAGTTAGTAAATCTATTGACAACGTAAAGTAAAAATGTGGAGATTTCTGTGTTATCGCAAGGACTAGTTGGAAAAATTGGAACTGTTCTCGGAAGAGAGCTTAAGGGAATATTTAAAAGAGATGGCTAAAAGTTTAAGTGGTTTCATCAGAGCAGAAAGAAAGCACTGTTGAAGAATCCAGAAACAAGGGATGACTTATACACCAGTGTGTTTCATGTTACCAGTTCCTGAACTGTGGTTCACCACATCAACAGGGAAAGCTGCAGCACAGAGAGATCTGGGGGTCTTCATACAGGAAACTCAGAAAACCAGCATACAGGTTCAGCAGATAACTGGGAGGGCTAATGGAATGCTGGTTTGCATTTCAAGGGGGTTGGGGTAAAAAAGTAGGGAAATCTGACTGCAACTGTACCAGGCATTATTGAGACCAGATCTGGAGTACTCTGAATAGTGTCAATCCCCTTATGTAAGCCAAGATATATTATCATTGGAAGGAGGTCAGTGAAAGTTCGCTGGGATGATCCCAGGTATGAAGTGATTATCTTATGAAGAAAAGTTGAACAAGTTGGGTCTGTGCTGACTGGAGATGAGAAGTGTAAGAGGTGAGCTTATTGAAACAGACAAGATTCTTAGATGGGCTTGGTAGGGTAAATGTTAGGAGGATGTTCTCCTCATGAAAGAGTGTAAGACCAGGGTGCAGTGCCTCAGAATTAGCAGTGCTCATGTAAGACAGAGATGAAGAAGGATTACAAGTCTTTGTCCCAGGAAGTTGTGGAGGTTAAATCCTTGAACCTATTCAGAGCTGAGAAAGAAAGATTTTTAATCAGTCAGAGAGTCAAGGATTATGGAGAACAGATGAGGAAAGGGGGATCAGCTGTGATCTTATTGGATAGCAGTGCCGGTTCACAGAACCAAATAGCCTTATTCTGTTTCTATTTCTTATGCACTTGTGGTGTTGAGCAGAAGGTGGCATTTCGGCTGCATTGGCACTGACTGGGTCAGACTACTGATTCAGAGTGGTATCGTTAGGCATGGATGAAACCATGAGATATTTGACCTCAAACTGCCAAATACGCAATCAGCAAACACCTTGATCTGACTGTTTACTCTGTAAGATCAAAGGCCACAAAGCATGAAGAAGACTGCCTCCGTCAGACAGCGATGAGGTTGGAGCAGGCAGCTTACTCCTTGATGGCTTGCCTTCAATTACTTGAAACCCATTGCTCCATCTGATGAAAGGAACCCACAGCAGGAACAGATTGACAACAGAAAGCGTTTGTCTTTGAGTGTTCCCGCTAAATAGGATCTCATTTGGAATAATTCCAGGAGAAGATTTGTTGTACAATTTCTGAGCTGCATCGATTCATGTTAATTACAGATTAGGTTAATTGTCAATAAAGTATTGAATATATTTAGTTACTGCAGTACTTGGCAGTGCTTCTGCAGATATCTGCACACTATTTGAACATGTTCACTAACTCATCTTTTGCAATCGTGGATATGGAGAAAGCATCACAAATACCTATTGTAGGGAAATGGACACCTTTAACTTTCGCTCAATTATATCACAAGCCCTCGAGTGCAGCAGGGTGGGAAGTATCTGAAAACCATACCCAGCATCAAGGCAACAAGGAGAGTCTGAAGTTGGAGTGCATGGCCCCGACCTGACTATTGAGGTCCAACAGTTAGTTGGGGAAGGGGAGGTGTGGGCCCAACATCAGAGGTGAAGTCATTGTACACAATGTGCATTGGGGTGGGGTGACACCTAAGGCAGCATGCTGGGATGAACGTGGCCCCAGCTGATGAGGTAACTCACAGTTTGGACAGCGTGAACAATATACACATTGGTGTATAAATCATTTCCCTTTTCTTGGATCCTTCAAAAACTTCCTAGGACATTGACATCCACACTGAATTTTATGGTATTTTTAATCTGTTCCTAACGGTGACCTTGCCAGCAGAAACAATGCTCCTTCTCTGCTCTCTCCATAGCCATCAACTCTTTAACTATCTCAATTAACTCTTCCCTTAAGCTCTGCTCTGAGAACAGTCCCAACGTCACCAGTTTCTCCAGGTGATCTCACCGTTACACTTCAGACTGACATTAGGTTTACTCATTTTAAAACACCCCTGAATCTTTCTTCCAAATTTTTGAACACTCTGCTCAACCACTTACATCCTCACACATCTGTGAGTAAATGTCTAGCTCTTTCTTTCATACTCAGTTGTATTTATGAAGCACTTCTATATCCTTAAAATGTTCCAAAAGTTGACATTGACATATGTGAGGAAATATTAAGATGAGTGACCAAAAGCTTAATCACAAGGAGTCTTACAAGGAGAGAGAGAGGGAGGGAGATTTACATTGAAACCTGATTTCACAATACTCCTTCCAATTTAATTTGAAAAGCAGATTTGTTTTAAGATGAGACACACAAAGTTTCTTTTATCTTTCTTATCTTGATTCCATTTGTACTTCCGAAACTTTGATTAATATTTTTCCCTATTGTGCTTTTTCTCCAAGTACACAAATATCAACTGATTTCGCCGTGACAATTCTATTTTCCTTAAATTGTTCCATTAAAACACAATACATCTGGAGTCCGCCTTTCCCAAGAAAACTCCCTGTTTGTCACTTTCAAGGAAACACCATTTTCAGTTTTGATCCAACATAACAAGATGGCAGAGTATTTCCTTTAGGTTGCAATTGCAAATAGAATCATATCTTGAAGATAAGAGAATTAACTCAAGTGAGATGAGTGGAGAATATGTAAAACTTAAACTTGGTTTTAAATTGGCCTTTAGGCGGCAATTGGGTTTCGGCGTTCTGCAACAAGTCAGAGCCAAAAGCGCTGCGGATGCCAGCAGTCTAAAAAGAATACAGAGAAAAGATTGGAAACAATCTGTGGGAAGAGAAACAATGTTAAGATATCAGGTGGAAGACCTCATCAAACGTTGCCGTAGAAAGAACTCCCTTTGGTGACAGAATCACTGCTGGGTATCTGTTACAGAAGAGGCTGCAGGTAAGTGATAGTGTCTGAGCATCTTGGGAACCTCCAGAGCAAAGTAGTCATTGGGGGAGTTGTTGAGGAATGTAGCATGCTGAGGACATCGTGGCTGAGGAAGATCTCACTCCATTGATGGCAACTCACATAAACACACTGAAGAGAACAGAGACATCTTTCATATAGAGATATCTGTTGGGGCATCTGTAGTTTCTGAGATTAAAGAACACAACTTTCCTGAGGATTCTACTCTACCTCACAGCCCCTGAAGCCATTGAAGCTGATTTCAGAATCAGAATCAGGTTTATTATCTCTGACATATGTCGTGAAATGTGTTGTTTTGTGGCAGCAGTACAGTGCAAGACATAAAGACATAAAAATTACTATAAGTTACAAAAATAAAGAAATGGTGCAAAAGAGGAATAATGAGGTAGTGTTCATGGGTTCATGGACCGTTCATAAATCTGATGGTGGAGGGGAAGAAGCTGTTCCTGAAACGTTGGGTGTGGGTCTTCAGGCTCCTGTACCTCCTCCCTCATGCTATTTTACAGTCCTGGTGGGGATCATACATTAATTGATGAGGTGACCTTGTTTCTCCTCACTCCAATAGAAGGCAAGATCAGGGTGGGCACATGTTGGGTAACTGATTCATGACCACCTGTTTTATACCACTGCCAACAATTAAAATCAGGCCACTTATGTTTATGCACACATCCTTTATACAACATCTTACTTCCTGTTGTCACACTTTCTGTTGTATGTTTTGTGCCAACATTGTACATCATAAATTCTCAAGGGATAGAACATTCTGGTATGCATGGGCTAAATGTGTGATCTACACATTGTGCTTCTGCGATTAGGTTCATTAAACCTTCATATCTTATTTTCTCTTTTAGTAACACAGAAGAAGGCCATTCAGCCCATTATATCCATGTAAATTCCTGGGGCAACAATCCCATCAATCTCATTTCCCTTCCTCTTACTTCCCCATAGACTGCAAGTTGTTCCCTTGTACACATGCCAACCAACTCCCCTTTGATCCTTTTTGCCATTGACCTGCACTGTGGAGTAATTTAGAGTAGCCAATTATTCAACCAAGGAGAAATTACAAATTTAAAGTTCACCAGAAACTTTATATGTAAACATGTCACTTGGTGATTTTATCTTCCTATCAATGATGGTTCTGTAACAAAAATTAGCAGCCAGTAATTTGGCTAATCCAAGCTCTGGTCTGTTGAAAGTTGCTCTCCCAAAGAAGGGCCTCTTTCTTAATGAAATCCATCGTCATAGAGAGATACGGCATGGGAACAGGCCCGTCAGCCCACCAAATCTGTACCAACCATCAACTACCCATTTACACTAATCCTACATTAATCTCATTTTTATTGTAACCACACTCTCATTAGCTCCCCCCAGATTCTACTGCTCTCCTATGCACTAGGAACAATTTACAGTGGCCAATTAACCAACCAACCCACACATTTTTGGGACATGGGAGGAAACTGGAGCACCTGGAAGGACACCCACACCATCATAGGAAGAACTCCACGTGGACCAACCCAAGGTCAGGGTCGAACCTGGGGCTCTGGCACTGTTAGACAGCAGCCCTACCAGCTGCATCACTGTGCTGCTCAAGTTGAACTCTATTGATGGAGGAAGGAGTCCTCCATTAGAACAATTTCCCTTCCATTCCCAGGTGGATATGGGTATCTCACATATTCCCATGTTAAACCCTGAAATAACATATTCCCTCCTCCCTGACCTACGAGGAGAACAGAAATTTGCTATTGATTTCTTCAGCTGTAATGGACATTGTGGAGTTTAGTGGTCTTCCTGCAGTCAGGACATACATTAGTAATAAGCCTCTGCCTTTCATTTAAAATTAAAAGGAAGTTGTAAAAGCGACATTCCAAAAGCAGCAGCTGGTCCTTATAGATTGACTGGCTCACACAGTTACTGAGCTTTTGGTCTCTCAGTTTCCAACCATTAGTACATATTGAAAATACAAGACAAAGCCATTCATGCCTTGGTTTCTTTTTTGTTGGAGTGTTTATTTAATATGTTTGATAAGGAGAGACTGTCTCCAGTCCTTCTCAAAGACATTCCAAGACCTGAAAGAAATGTCCTCATGGCCAGAGGAAGAATAAAAGCAGAAAAGGTGTTGATATTTTGGATATGATGGTGCTCAATGTGTCTCAGTGCCCAAAGTGCCTGTCCACCTAGACATACCATCAGATGTGGAAGGGTGATCAAGCTGAATCTCCTCACCCTGGAAGCAGAGCTAGGCCTCAGATGGAGCATCGCTGAAGCCCTGCCCCTGACAACTTATGATAGCTCACTGTTGTCAAAAGCTTTTAACTGTTTTAAATATTCCATCAAAGACTTCTGAACCCTTTCATTTAAATAATTTGAAGAAATGAAAATGATTTTTGTTAAAAATAATCCTTCAAAGCTAAAATATAATTGAAAAGATTAAAATAGCTAAAATAACATTTATCTGCACTTTTCTAATTCCACAGGGTCAAGTGAATGGTGGTCACCATCAGTATACCAACCCTCCCTGGTGCAAAGATGGCAAGGGCTGAATGTGGGGTACTGGATCCCTCTCCTCAGCAAGTCTCTGCACCTCGCTAGACTTAATGATGTGCCCAGTGGCAGAGTTAAAGGCCAATTGTGCCAGCAATAAGCAGAACTACTGCAGGGCAAATAATACATTGAAGGGGTTCAAAATTCAGGCATTTATTAATCAAAATCATGCAATGAATTTGAGAGAATGACGAAATTGAAATGACTGATTAAAAACAGCCTTTCTCTTTTGTGAAGATCTTTCTTCATTAGTCCAATCTCTCAAACAAAATTTAGTAATTTGAAATAAAACTTTTATATATATAAATATAAATATATATGTATATATATAAATCTACAAATAAACCTTCTCTACAAGCCCCTGGTGTTTGTTGATATCAAGATATATCCTTGGTCTCAATTTTGGTGAGGACCTACTGATATAATTACATCCCTGACTGTCACAATCAAGTCCCAAGCAGAACCAGTTTACAAGGAGATATCTCTCAAAGTCTTCCATCTGTCATTAGTCAATAACAGCACCATGGAAGGTAAAAGAGCAGGTGGGTTGACTTCTTGTGGTCTCTTAAGTCTCAGAAAGAGTCAAGCTTACTGTCTGGTCTTGAACAGAAGCTTGGAAAACTTGAAACACAATAGATTGCAGATGCTGGAATCTGGAGCAAAAGGCAAACTGCTGGAAGAACTTACCAGGCCAGGCAGCATCTGTGGAGGGATGGAGTGATTTTCTTGCTTCCAGATCATAAACTCCTGCAAGAGTATTGCAGCCGACATGTGTAAAGGAATCCAACTTGAGCTTTTAAAAACCATTTTTGAGGCGGTTGAATCCAGCACACATGGGTATAATGGGAATGCGTTTACTTTTTCAAGACCATTATTTTAAGAGTTAAAAATGTCTTTGGAAAGATACTGTGATGGCTCTTTAGGGAAAAGGTGGTTCTTATAGACAATCAACATTGTTGCAATACTCTGGAATCATTTATAGACTCTTCAAGTCAAGGTGGTTGACACACGTTAATGCACTACCTCACACAGGTTTGATTTTACTCCAGAGTCTTAATCCCCACACAATATTGCTTGAACATTCTCTATCTTCTGCTGAAGGATTACCAGCAGGCCATTCTCAGCTCGGAAACTGCCCGTGTTAACCAAGAGATGGAATTTCTACTTTTTATGGAGCTAAGTAGGGAATTTATTTAAGACTCAGCTGGGAATAATGAACACATAGAAAAAACGAGATTAATTGGTCATTCATTGCATCCCATTTATCCAACATTAGTTGTATGCAGGAGAAACAAAGGACTGCAGATGTTGTAATCAGGACCAAAAGCCAAACTGCTGGAGGAAGTCAATGGGTCAGGCAGCATCCGTGGAGGCAGAAGGATAGTCGATGTTTTGGGTCAAGACTCTGCATCAGAACCCTTTTGTATGCAGAATGGCTGTTGCAGTCCTCAATGTAATGAAAACCAAAATAACCGATCAGATGTGTCGTGATTCTGATTCTGAGTGATGAATGTTGCTCATGGATTTGATAGGCCATGGACAACTCATGGGAGTTGAAATTGCCTCAAAACCTTCACTTACTGGGCCGGGTGTTACATGAAGGGATAGTTGTGACATTCCTGGCTGAAACTCTTGCTTCAGATAGAAGGCTGGAGTTTCAAATTCCACACATAAACCTAGGGCGACAGTCCAACATAGTGCTGCACTGTCATAGGGTCATATAGCACAGAAATGAGATCTTCAATTCACTGAGTCCATGCCAACCATCAATAACTTCACATACACTATTTCTACTCTAACCCTATTATATTCTCCACACAATCTCAGCAACTCCACCCAGATTCTACCACTTGTATATAAGATTTCTTTATTAGTCACACGTATATCAAAACACACAGTGAAATGCATCTTCTGTGTAGCGTGTTCTGGGGGCAGCCCACAAGTGTCGCCACGCTTCCGGCGCCAACATAGCATGCCCACAACTTCCTAACCCGTACGTCTTTGGAATGTGGGAGGGAACCGGAGCACCTGGAGGAAACCCATGCAGATGCGGGTAGAACATACAAACTCCTTACAGACAGCGTCTGGAATTGAACCCAGGTCACTGGTGCTGTAATAGTGTTAAGCTAACTGCTACACTACCATGTCAACACACGAGGAGCAATTTACAGTGGCCATTTAATCTATTCATCTGCATGTCTTTGGGATGTGGGAGAAAACTGGAGCCCCTGGAGGAAACACACACACAGTCACAGAGAGAACGGGCAAACTCCACACCGATAGTACCCGAGGTCAGGATTGAACCTGGGTTGTTGGAGCCATGCGGCAGCAACTCTATTGAGCCATTGGGGCTGATATTTATCCCTCGATCATCACTGCTAAAACAGTTTACTTCATTATTATGCCATTGGTATTTATGGGTGCACAAATTCAAGGTGACCTCATTTTGCTACACTTCAAATACATACCAATGGCTACAGGGTTTCTTGGGGCCTCTGGAGGTTGTGAAGGCAATTTTTAATGCAAGGCTTTCCTCCTCTCAAGAGTGTAACCAAAGCAATCTGACTCTGACCACATAATGAAACACTTGGTCTTCGATAAAGAGGTAGGTTTTAAGGAACACTTTAAAACAGGAATAAGAGATAGAGAGGCAGAGAGGTTTGGAGAGGGAATTCCTGAGCTTGGGGCCCAGACAGCTAGAGGCACAACTGCAAATGGTGGAGTGATTAAATTCAGCCATGGCCAACACACCAAAATAAATGGAGTACAGTGCTCTCAGAGCACTGCAGAGCTGGAACTGATTACAGAGAGAGGGAGGGGCAGGTCCACTGAAGGACTTGAAAACCCATGTTTACAGAAGAACTTTAATATAGGGCTTTGTTTGATTAGGGATCAATGTGTATCAATGAGCACCAGGGTGATGGGTGAACAGGACTTAGAATCGGTCTGGGTGTGAGACACCAGAGTTTGGGATGGTCCTTGGTTTGTGGAGAGTTGAAGACCAGAGGCTGGCAATGAAAATATTTCAACTGGGAATGATTTATAAAGCTGTAATCACAGGACACAGATGCTTTATACATATGCAAGTGATTTTAATTACGGTCAAAATAGTGAATATTAAGGGGTAATTGTAAATTGGGGCTTTCATATGGTTTGTATATCAACAATGGCTTACAGGCAGGATAAGGAGGCCAACCCTGTATTGAGGAGTAGAGAAAGCCCCTTCCAATCATCTCAATACAACGTATTTATACTCAAATCAACAAGGCAGTTTTATCTGGTAAACAAAGGTTCCATCGCTTTATTTTTTGGGTGCGTTTAGAATTTGAAATAAAAATTTTATTTGCACTTACTGCGAAAATATCGCAATTCACCAAAAGAAGGCCTCCAAAAGAAAACCTCCAGCAAACGTAAACCTACAACTCAAACTTGTGAAGTCCTGTAATTGGCACATGGAGTGAATGTGAAAGGACAAGAAAAAAAGAGTAAGAAGGAGAGTGAGAGAGAGAGAGAGAGAGACAGACAGACAGACAGACAGACAGACAGACAGACAGAGAGACAGACAGACAGACAGACAGACAGACAGACAGACAGACAGACAGACAGACAGACAGAGAGAGAGAGAGAGAGAGAGAGAGAGAGAGAGAGAGACTGACTGCTGGTCTCCGTATCAATGGATGAAGAAAAATAGCTGTGTCTGTCACTACAATCCACGTATGGATTTTTGGAACGATCAACTGGAATCCACTTTGTTGTTAGTCTGTACTGGAAAACAGGTATTTCTATGGGCGGCCACGTATCGAATGCCTTCAGGGTGGCAAATACTTCGGAACAAAGCAGTGGAGATCATCAGAGATTGAGGTGTCATATGGGTTCCATCGTGGAACATGTGGATTTGGTAATTTCTCTCTACATTCTCTCTACATTTTCTCGTCAGTCAACGGTGGTTTTGCAAAAGGCTTTGCTCACGTTTCACCTGATGACTTGCTGAACTGAACTTTGAGAACTATTTCTAGACTTGGGGTTTGGGAATTTGCCACACACACACTTTGAGTTTATTAGTTTTGGGGATTATGTTTAATTTCTAACGTTTTTACTTTTCTTATTATCACAAGTAGTTATTAGTAAAATAGCTTCTAACACTTATACATGGCTCGTTGTGTTTCTATTGTTGCTGGTATGTAACAGTAGTCACTGCTACAACATAGAACGTACAACAACCAATTTTCACACAGCAAGTTCCCACAAACAGCAGTGGGTTAATCAGCAGGAAATCTATTTTAGAAATGTTGATTGCAGGTGTTTGTATAACTTAGGTTAATATTTATCTCATCTTAACTAATGCATTAGAAATATGTAACAGGTTTATCACAATACTCTCTTAATTGGGTTGTCAGTTAATATAGATTATTAAGGTTACTAAATAACGTAAATACATACACTCGCAAACTATTTTATTGGATTTAAAAGTAATGTGAAGACATAATTAACATTTTAATTCTTTCCGGGGTGAAAACACGAATTCACTCCAGCCTGAAAGAGATTGAAATGTGAAACTATTAATTAAGATAGATAATTGGCTTAATTGAGGATAATCTGGGATCCCATCTCATTGAGCCCTGGAGCACAATCTGTGTTAACTCAGTATCTTGGCACAATATGCACTTGGCCAGATTCTTCTGAGCTTTTGATAGCCCAGTGATTTAATTCAACATTTGTATCCACAGTCTTCTATTCCTGGTCAGCTGTCTGATTAAAACTGTGAAAACTGTTCATCGTGGTCCAGCAAAGGATCCATCCTATGGTTAACAGTAAATCAAAAGTTCTGGGGCTTCCCACCATTCACAGCTGACAATAAATCCTCTGCTGTAACTTAACTGGTCACAGCTTGAGCAGAACTTTGCACGTCCTCCAGCACAGCCACACACATTGAAGTCAAGGAAATTAGCCTCAGAAAGTTGCTAATGGGAATTGGTTTAGCTTTGTCAGATTTCAGCTTGCTAAAATGTCTGTAAAGTCTACACACCTACACACCAGGGCAAATTACAGTGGCCAATTAACCTACCAATCCGCAAATCTTGAGATGTGGGAGGAAACCCACGCAGTCACAGGAAGAACATGCAAACTCCACACAGACAGCACCCAAGGCTAGGATTGAACCCAGGTCTCTGGCACTATGAGGCAGTGGCTCTATGAGCTGTTCCACCCAAATGCACTTGTTTTGTTTTGAAGTTGTATTCTTTCTCATTTGTTTTTGGCTCAACTGCTTCTGTTCAAATATAGAAGTCAAATATGATTGAATAAAACCTAAATATGTTGTTAATCTTCATCAACAGCAGTGTCGGAGGATACCCATGGTAGTACAAGGAGTTTCCTATACTTAGCAAGAAACTGAGCAAGCAATGCTTCATGCTGAGTTTTTAACATCCCTACAACACCTCCTTCTGGAGAGCTCCTCTCACTACTCTGGTTGATCTCAGGGCTACCCCATTTGTAGCCAGATGGTATGAAGGAAGAAGAGTGTGTTTAATATCATTTCATTCCATAAAACTTGTTAACAGAGTAGATTAAACGGGGGTCAGAAACAAGCTCTTCTGATAAGCCATAACATGGACATACAGACCACAAGTCTTTTATTGTACCTTCAGCTGTGGTACGTGGACCCACGTGTGTTTCACTTCTGTAGCCATGTGGTCAACAGGTGAGCCTCCACAAAGCACAGGGGAAAGGAAGCTAATGCTATTGTGGTACCAGTCCATTAGAAGAAGGGACATACAACCAGACTACTGATTCATCCAGCGTTGGGTGCTAAGGGTCACGTAAACCTTTGATGTTACAAGGTGTCCACATTGGGAGACTAATGTGGGAACAAAGGGGCAGATGTGTCCTGTCTGCACAACCCCTGGAAAGAAGAGCTCGGAATCACAGGGTCCCAGAAGGGATCCCTAACAAGCATTCTGGAAGATTGGAAGAAACGTATAAAAGAAGGGACATCGGAGATAAGAAGCACTGATAACTCAAGACCAACTATCAGAGGACATTGAGCATGGAACTCAGAGAAGACCAGTCACCTGGCCTGTTCCTCTGGATTAGGTAATATCTGGGTCTGAATCTGTGAGATAATTACTGAGGTTGTGGAAGTGTTTAAGATAAGTAAAGTATTCCTATTAATACCCAAACACACCTTTATTTCACTTTGTTAAAATGTTACTCTGTAGTATTATGAAGTTTCCAGTGAATCGAGAAATATACAAGCACTCTGGACCAGGCTCTGGCCACTAACCTACCCTTGTGTACCAGACCCCAATCCCAACCCTGGATGCACAACCGGCCTATAGTCTAGACCCCATCTCCACTGCATTCTGGAACCCCGCTCTGGCCTGCACATCTTAAGTGCCTGTGGACCCCCAGCTTTTACAGAATTCTGCATGGACTTTTGAAGGAGTTCTGGAAGGCTACAACCATGGCAACAAAGGAACTTTTGGTGGCTCATTTCTACAACTTTAGCAAATACTGCATTTGCTTACCAACGATTTGAGGTCATTGTCTAAACAGGGCCATTAAACAAAGCTTTATATAATTGCATTAATTCTGACTATTCCTGTGTGTTCAACTTGAAGTTTGACCATTTTTTTCCCTGAAAGCAGTAAGTATTACCACTGTGTGACCCCCCCCCCCCACCCCCCACCCCCGACACCCCCCCACTCACACCACACCTTATTACGATGATAGTGGAAGAGTTTCATTTCTTGTCTGCCTGCTGGTCAAACTCCACCATCCTTTCAATGCCTGTCCTCAGTCCCTTTCCAGCCGTGGTCCTCCCTGAGTCTTGTTTGCGATTTCAGACAGTTACTAGAACATCCTCATCGACCACATTTAACGAGGAGATCCCATGTTCACTTCCAACATCAGAATTGTCATGTCGTAGCCACAACAGAGCATCTCCAAGATATGACCATCCTGCTCACTAATGCACAGTTACATCTTCCCACTTACCCTCCCTGACCTCCCTCAAATTCTGCTAATTTTATAGTCATTCAAAACATTTTCTTACAAACTAGTACCTCACACTCCTCTGTCATTAAACCATGAAGAAACCATCAAAATATAGCCAGACAATTATGTGCCAACAAATAGTTAAACACATCAACCAATGGCTATTTATAGGCACTGCCGATGTGCAAGTGGCTTCAATAACATTAGCCCTCAGAGGCTGCCAAGAGTTTGGTTACATTCGTATTGGTGAAGGTCTCTCAGCAGGATGTTAACTCTGATCTGAACCATGTGTGTTGCTTTTTCTCCTTCTTAAACATTTCAACACTAGTTAGGGCATCACTTGCAGATCATTACACAGAGTCGTCACTCAATTGTACGAGCTTGAGGTGTGTGATTACAATCAGCACAGTGGACGCCTTACATTCTATGTACAAGCTGAGGAGCATTAAGCATTTACACCCAGTTAAAGAGAAAAGACATGTTCCATCTGAACTTCATGACCTTTGACTATATCGGTCGGATGTAAGTGAAACTCAGAATCATCAAGAGACTTTGGCCATCACTGCTGCGCTTTCTATATCATTAGTGAGTATTCTTTGCAGGTATTGCATTGCAGACCTGATGTGACCCACTGGCAGTTAGTTTCAGGAATCGTGACAAACACCGGTTTGTCTTTTTGGCCTTTGCCTCAAACTATTCCACAGCTTTCTGTCTTATATTCGTAAAAGTCGTATTTGAGCATTCACTGGCTCAGCAATGGTGATCGAGCCAAGCACAGCAGCACAGCAGGTAATGGAGAGTCAAACTCCGACAGGGTTGCGAAAGGTGCTTCTGTGAAACTCTGATAATCTGGCATCATTGAGACTTCAGTGGTATAATGCTGGCAGGTTTTTTGGAATGTTGAATCTTATTCCCATTAATACTCCAACACACTTTCAATTCACTACTTTTTAGATATTACACAGTATTATAATACTTTTTAAATAAACCCAATAAGTTTGAAGAGAGCATGGGAAACGGGGTCCTGGTCATTTTAAAGAGGGTGTAGGAACTAGGGCTCCAGTAAGTTGAAAGAGATCACGGTAAACATCACGTGATGAGTCAGATGCCAGACGATCAAGATTTCCAAATAGTCAGATGGTGGATTATTCCACCAATCGCAGCCTCAAATCTACTCCGAACATGTTGTAGTATTTTTTGAAGTGTAGTCACCGGTATAGTAGAAGGTGACAACCAAGTTGCATGGAACAAGATACCACAAATAGCACTGACAGCATCACAATGGTGCAGCAGATAGTGATGGTGTCACACAGCTCCAGCGACCTGGGTTTGATTCCGACCTTAGGTGCTGTGTTATGTCTGCACATTCTCCCTGTAATCATGTGGACCTCCATTGGAGCACTCCAGTTTCCTGCCACATCCCAAACACGTGCTGGTGGGTCAATTAGATGGCAGGAGGAGCAGGTGAGACGCTGAAGGGCAAGTGAAAGACAACAGACTGTACGGAAATAAATGAGGGAATGGGACTGATGGGAATGTGTTGTGAACAGCATAGAGTGGCCTCTTTTTCTGTGATAAGGAAATATGAAATACATGACTAGATAATCTGTTTCAAAGCACTTTCTGACTCAGCAATATAATGGTAAAACATACCATTATACCAACATGATAATGACTCTGTCAGTATGATACCCAGTACAGTCCTCTGGATGTATCATGAAAAATGTCTTTGCGCTTCATGTAAACTGATACACAAGACTGTTTCTCAAACACAGCAGAACAAAATCACAGTAAAATATTTCTATGTTTTAAATAAATGCCACATCACTCTGTGATGTTATTGGTGTAAAGTAGGGCTACTCCTACCAAATTTCTCTGTCTGCCTTTTCAGTGGAACACCAATTCACTTATCCCAGGTCTGGCATCAGAACTGTCAGCATTCGTTGTTAATATACAAGAAAAGCAACAGAAATGTTGTGGTTTCTGCACAGGTGTAATTTAAGACAGAATTCCAAGTTGCTGACAGAGATTCAGAGCCCTTCCATGGGCTGTGTTTTATTCCACTCCACCGTAATCAAGGGAAATGAGTTGAATTGATAAGCTATTTCTGAACTACTGCTACCATAAAAATAGCCTGAAAAGATGACTCTTTGTTACACGAGGCAAGTGAGGTTCTCAGAAGAACATAAGAAATAGGAGAGCAGTAGGTCATTCAGCCTTTCAGCCTTGATAAGATATTTATTTATTAGTCACATGTACATCGAAACACACAGTGAAATACGTCTTTTTGCGTTGCTAAGAATGTGCCGGGGGCAGCCCGCAGGTGTCGCCACACTTCCAGCGCCAACATAGCATGCCCACAGCTCCTAACCCGTACGTCTTTGGAATGTGGGAGGAAACTGGAGCACCCAGAGGAATCCCACGCAGACACGGGGAGAATGTACAAACTTCTTGCAGGCAGCAGCAGGATTTGAACCCGGGTCGCTGGCGCTGTAATAGCGTTACGCTAACCGCTATGCTTCACCATTCAATAATATCCTGGCTGATCTGGTCTTGGATTTTCCTGCCTGTTCCCCATAACACTTAACTCACCTCTAGACCAAAACTCTATTGAATATATTCAATGAGAGCTTCAAGTTCCTAGGTGTAAATATCATCAACAATTTGTTCTGGTCTATCCACATAGACGCTATGGCCAGGAAAGCACACCAGTGTCTCTACTTTCTCAGAAGGCTAAGGAAATTCAGAATGTCCATGATGATCCTCACCAATTTTTATAGGCGCCCCACAGAAAGCATTCTATCTGGATATATCACAGCTTGGTATGGCAACTGCTCTGCCCAAGACCGCAAGAAACTGCAGAGAGTTGTGAACACAGCCCAGTCCATCACAAGAACCAGTCTTCCCTCCATTTACTCTGTCTACACTTCCCACTGCCTCGGGAAGGCAGCCCACATAATGAAGGACCCCTCCCATCCTGGTCATTCTCTCTTTTCCCCCGTTCCATTGGGCAGAAGATACAAAAGCTTGAGAACACATACCACCAGGTCCAAGAACAGCTTCTATCTCACTGTTATAAGACTCTTGAACAGATCTCTTATATGCTGAAAATGAATTCTTGATCTCTCAGTCTATCTCGTCATGGCCCTTGCACTTTATTGTCAACCTGCATTGTACTTTCTCTGTAACTGTAACATTATATTCTACATTGTCCTTTTGTTCTACCTCGATGTACTTACGTTTGGAGTGATCTGTCTGGATGGCACGCAAACAAGGTTCAACAACAGTTTCTTCCCCTTTGCCTCAAGTTCTTGAACCAACCTGAAAAATCCTAACACTACCTCAGACTATATTTTGTTTTTCTTTCTCTCTCTCAGTCTTGCATCAGTGTTGTTATGTTTATTTTGTTGTTTACTTATGCACGTGTAAGTTGTGTATAATATATGTTAATTTAAGTTTATGTCACTTACGTCTGTCCTCGTCTTGTAATGTACTGTGCTGCTGCTGCAAAAAGTTAATTTTCGTGGCATTTATACCCTGTCTTCCTCTAACAATAAACTTGAACTTCTGTGTCCTCTAGTTTCAGACTCCTACCTTGGGAAAAACACAGTGGACGTTCACCTTCCCTATGCCGCTTATTATTTTATAAACATCTGTAAATTCACCCCTCAACCTCCTATGGTCCAGGGAATAAAGCCCCAGCCTATCTCATCTCTCCTTATAGCTCAAGCCCTCCAATTATTATTCAGATGCTTTTGGTGTCCTGCAATATAATTCCAGATACAAAATATTTGATTAAAGTCTTCGCCATAGCGCATTGTGTTATATTATTATGACTTGACACATTTCTGTCCCAAACTAAAACTCATTTTATCTATGTAGGTTGTCATCCACTCACACAAATATTTCAAAATACAGTAAATCTCCAATAATCTGGCACACTCGAGGCATTAGTGGCACTGCTTCGATAGAATTTCCAAACTATTGGATGTTACTCCTATTAACACCCCAACACACTTTTAATCCCCTTTTTTAGATGTTACTCAGTGTTGTCATCCATTTTCCAGTGAAGTCAATAAGTTTAAAGGGAGCATGGGAAATCGATCTTGGTGATTTTAAAGCTAACACAGGAACCGGGTCCCTGATAGTTTCAAGGGAGCACAGGAACTGCTGCCCTGATGATTTTAAAGAAATGCAGGAAATTTCACCAGGTGAGCCAGATACCAAACCATTGGGATTTCCAAATACTCAGATAGCAATTTATCAGGAGTGTTACTGCATAACGGATGTTAGATTTTTTTTAAACTTTTTTAAGGATTGTTTAAACCATAGCCTTTATGGCTTACATACATGTTTCAATCTTTATTTTGCACCAAGCAAAATGTTTAAAATATAAATAGAATTGTTTTTTCCTTCAAAATTTGTTGTCAGACTTCTTCAATTTGATTGGCTGCTCAGCCAGTTATTGTTGGATACCGGTGATCCCCAAGCACACCCAGGGCACCTCGCAATAAGCAACATCGGAAAACGAGAAAGCCATGTTGTAGTGACTGTGGGCTTTTTGCATTACTGCAATTAGAGAAAGACAGAACTATAACAGGCCATCCTTTATTGAAGGCAGTAGCTCTCAGCTAAACTGCAGTACCTGGTATAACAATGTATTAAGGTCATGCCACATGGTATACTCAGTTAGAACATAGAACATAGAACGTAGAACAGTACAGCACAATTCAGGCCCTTCAGCCCACAATGTTGTGCCGACCTTTAAACCTCACCTAAGACTATCTAACCCCTTAAAGGTATATGCACAACACACTGCAAAGATGGTTCAGGCTTTATCAGCAGCTTTCTTCAAGGACAGCAGCTAGGACCATTGCTATCTCGTTGACTTCAGAATCCAGGTCATTGTGTGAAAGCTTCAGTTCAATCTTGCTACAAGACGAAAATGGAAATGCATAGAGAAATATCATTTCCACCCATTTATAGACAGACACCCATTCTTTCTGACACAGACACCTTCGCCTGACACTGAAGATGATTCACTTATTGCCCAAGCTCAACAATCCTGTTTCAACTTAAGTTTTACAGAAGGACAATTTCCCAGGCGCAATATATTCCTCTGAGTTACAACTCAAGGAAATAAAAAGCTGGAAGATTGATCAGTGAACATCTGGTGCAACTCAGACTATACTGTCCGGGCATTTTCCATGATTGACCAGGAAACACAGCAATCAACAGCTCTCGCTCTTAAAGCACATGGGCTCTGAGCTGTACCCTCTGCAAAACCTTTGTACCTTTCAAGTATTTCAAGTACCTTCACTCATGTCTATTCCTTCAGCTGGAATTGTTTAATAAGACTGCATTTTAACTATAATTTCAGATGACTTTTATTAGTTTATGTAAAATGTTGAATATTTTCAATGCGTTGAAAAAAAACATTTCTATATCACCTTCCACATTATTTCAAGCCATTTGCAGACACTGAAATACTTTATCAAGTGAAAAGGACCACAAGAAACTGCAGAGAGTTGTGGACACAGCCCAGTGCATCTCGGACACCAGCCTCCCCTCCTTGGACTCTGTCTTTACCTCCCGCTGTCTTGGTGAAGCAGCCAACATAGTCAAAGACCCCACCCACCCGGGTCATTCTCTCTTCTCTCCTCGTCCATCAGCTAGAAGATACAGGAGCCTGAGAGCACGTACCAACAGACTTAAGGACAGCTTCTACCCCACTGTGATAAGACTATTGAACAGTTCCCTTATACAATGAGATGGACTCTGACCTCACGATCTACCTTGTTGTGACCTTGCACCTTATTGCACTGCACTGTCTCTGTAGCTGTGACACTCTACTCTGTACTGTTATTGTTTTTACCTGTAGTACATCAAGGCACTCTGGACAAACCCAATGTAACTGCACTGTGTAATGAATTGACCTGTACGATCGCTATGCAAGACAAGTTTTTCACTGTACCTTGGTACAAGTGACAATAATAAACAATACCGATACCAATATTGATTTGTTTGATTTCTTTTTCAGGATGCAGACATTTATTGTCCAGCTCTAACTACCCTTGAGAAGGCAGTACTGAGTTACCTTCTTCAAGCACTGTAGTCCTTCAGGTGTTCCACTCCCAAAATGTTGTTGGGCAGAAGTTCCAGGACTTAGATCCTACAACAATGAATGAATGAATGATGATATTTCTGTCAGGATGGCGTGTGATTTGGAGGAGGACTTGCTGCCTCTGTCCTTAAACATGGGGGAGGCCATGTGTTTAGGAGATGCTCTTGGAGTAACCAAGGCAATAATTGCAATGCAGTGTGTAGGTGGCATATACTGCAGCTAGGGTGAACTATGGGGGGATCAAATACTTGGGGTGGTGGATGGGATGCCAGTCAAGCAGGCTGCTTTGCCTAGATAATGTTGAGCTTCTTGAATGTTGTTGGAGCTGTATTCATCTAAGCATCAGAGCGTATTCCATCACAGCTCACAACATGCCCTGTAAATGGTGGAAAGGCCTTTGGGTATCAGGATGTGTGCCCACATCCTGCAGGAGCTGCTTGTGTAGCTACAATATTCGCTGGTCCAGGTGTGTTCAATAGTAATGCCATTTAATGCCAAAGGTACGTGATTGTTGAAGATGCTCATTGGCTGGTATTTTTGTCACTTAGTCCATGTCTAGATGTGGTTTACACCTTGCTGAATATGGCCGTGGACAGCTGAGGAGTTGCGAATGAAATTGAAAATTGTTCAATCACCAGCAAGTGGTGACTAGTGGTGGAAGCTGCTGGGATGATCGACATCCAACAGCAACTATATTGTGTGAGGTACGACTTCAACCATTGGAGAGTTTCCCCTTGCTGTCCAGCGACTTGCCTTGATGTCAAGTTACTTTCTCATCAATGAATTCGGCTCGTTGTTCCATGTTTACATCAAGACCGTGATGAGGTCTGGAGCTGGGTTCTGGCAAACCTCAAACTAGGTTAATGGAGTATGTTGATAACTCCTTCTATTTCCTGACTGATGATTGGGTAAACTAATTGGACAGTAATTAACCAATTGAATTTGTCCTGCTTTTTCTGGACATGGAGATGCCGGTCTCGTCAAGGCATGGGACAGCTTGTCTAAAGCACACCTCCCTCAGGAGCACAGGTCTTCAGTACTACAGATCTTGTCTTGTTCCGTTGCCTTTTCTGTGCTGGTCCTATCAGTGCTCCTTTGTTTTACATGGGGTGAATTGAATTGGCTGAAGATTGGCTATTGTGACAGAGGAGATCTTAGAAGGAAGTCAAGATGGATCAACTGCTCAGCACTTTGGCTGAACATTGTTGCAAATGCTACACTTTATCCTTAACACTCACGTGCTGGGTCCCACTATCACTAATAATGAGATGTTTTTGGATCCCACTTCTCCCATTAGCTCTTTAATTGTCTACCACCATTCATTACTGAACGTGGCTGATCCATTGGTGGAACTGTTTACCACTATCTGTCTATTGCAAATAAAAACAAAATAAAATGCTGGAAACACTCAGCAGATCAGGCAGCATCTGTGAAGGGAAGAACAGACTCAATATTCCAATTCACTGTTGCATGACCTGCTGGGTGTTTCCAGCGTTTTTTAATTTTTTTGTCCATTATATGCTGCTTCTGCTGTTTAGCAGATGTGTAACCCTATTCTAGAGATTCAACAGGTTGAATCCTTAGATAGTCCTGATCCTGGGATTTCCTTCTGAGTTCTTTATTGAAATCCTCATTGTTTGCACTTAGCAAGCTCCCTCTTATAGCAATTTGATAGTGACTAGTTAATATGCTTCAATAAAATGGGTGAGAGGTAAGTACTCTTGCTCAAGGTAATGCCATGGGTCATTTATATTGACTTGAGGAACTGTCTACACCTTGCTGTAACATCTCACGTAAAAGGCAACACTGTTGACAGTGCAGCCCTCCCTTGGTACTGCACTGGGTGCATCAGTTAGATTTCTGAATGCAGGTCTCTGGAACAGGACAAACTGTCGACTGCTCAGAGGTGCAAGTGCTGTTACTCAAACATATAGTTATGAACACATCGCAGAATGGCTAGATGATGCAACTGCAAGAAGCTTAGAAAAAGAAGAAAAGCATTTTTAAATGCAGTATTAAATCTTCTTGAAGTCTGTTTGTCGAACAGATTTTTAATATCTCTTCCTAAGCTATTATTATCTACCTTGCCAGAGTAGCCATCACCTCCTGTTAAGTACGATTTTAAAAGCTCATGCCCTACTGCTAAACAGCTCCTTTCTCCACTAGTGTCCCACAGATAAGAGTTCTCTAATTGTTCAGGGCCTGTTTGAACTTTGACCCCCATGGCTCTGTCAAGACCTGACATTTCATAACAATCAAAGAAAAAGTGCATTTTTTTTTATTTCCTGACAGGCCTGTTAGTTCAGACAGGAACTTGTTAAAAGGAACTGAAATAATGGAAAGCTTTAGAGGATTCACAAAACCCTGCAGACTTCAAGACTTCTAATCTCAGTAACAAAGCGTTTTCTGTACACATCACACATATCCCCATCATGACACAATCAAAAGGCTGACAGGGTTGCTAGCAGCATGTATTTAAAAGTGTACTGAAATCATTTTTGGGAGAATTACTGAAATACTTCGTGTGAATACATTTCATATTTTGTGAGTAAAAAAATCCCTTTTTCAGGAATTCAAAATGAGTTTTGATTTCATCCAATTTGTCACCTTGCATTTAAACATATATTTTATTAATGCTTGGTTCCAGAGATTCAAGGAAACTGGTTGGGGGTTGGAAGCCAGTCAGGGAGGGCAGTAGTAGGGGGAGTTGTGGCTTTTGCAATATATTTTACTCAGTACTTTTGTCTCCAACATCTTAAACTAAAATTCTCTTACCTGCTTTCAAATCTGTGTTCTCACTCCTCCCTGTCTCTGTATTCTCCTCCAGTCCTACAACTCAGGTCACTGCAGTTTTTTACTTTCTGGCATCTTGATCATCTTTGAACGTAATCATTCCACCATCAGCTGCCAGGGCCTCAAAACTCTGGAATTCTTTTCCTAAACCATTCTGCCTCTCTACCTCTTGTCTTTAAAACCTAACTCTTTGACCAAATCTTTGGCCATCTGTCTTAATATCTCCTTATGCAGGTCAGTGTTAAATTTCTTTTGAAAGTGTTTATTTACCTGTATATAAGTTTGAGAGTCAAACAACACAGAAAGAGGCCCTTTGGCCCATCATGTCCATGTACACCATCAGTGCCTATCCATATCAATCCAGTTTACAAGTACTTCATCAGTAGCCTTCTATGCCTTGGCCATTCAAGAGCTTGTCTAGATACTTCCTAATGTTGTAATAGTGTCTGCCTTCACCACACACATAGGCAGAGTTCCTGATTTCAGCTACCTCCAGGTGAAAAACTTCTTACTCAGATCCTGTCTAAACTTCTTTCCTCTTTTCCTAAACTGATGCCTTCCAGTTTTAGATGCCTCTACTATGGGGAATAGTTTCCAAATAGCTACCCTTTCCATTTCCTTCATAATCTTTTTTTTAAATTTTACTTACAGCCTGGTAACAGGCCCTTCCGGCCCAACGAGTCCGCGCCGCCCATTTTAAACCCAAATTAACCCACCCGTACATCTTTGCAATGTGGGAGGAAACCGGAGCACCCGGAGGAAACCCACGCAGACACGGGAGAACGTGACAGCGACAGGAATCGAACACCAATCGCTGGCGCTGTAATAGCGTCGCACTAACCGCTATAATATTATATAATCTTGTATGCCTCTATCCATTGCCCTCTCAGCCTCCTCCATACCAAGGAAAACAAACCCAACCCATCCTGTCTCTCCTCATGACTGATATGTTCCAACCCAATAACATCTGGTGAATCTCCTGTAAATCCACTCCAGTGCAGTCACATCCCTCCTATAGTGTGGTGATATACTTCATGGTTAAGGAATACAATGATGGCTTTGTGAGTTTATATGACATAAGTGCCTTGTATTACTGTGCCTTTCTCTTGAACCAGAGTAAAGCACGTACCCTTGATTTGAGGCTCCTGTAGATGTTAGACACTATCACCACTCCCATCCCAATGTACAACACAACTGGTGACAAGGATAGCCCTCAGTTCCAATATGGTTCAACACCAGTGGGAAAAGTTAGTGAGATAAATAACAATTGTCACTGGGTCTCCAAAGGAGCGCTCTCATTGTGGGAGAACTCTGTGGTAATGAGGTAAAAGTAGCAGAAAAAACAGAAAATGGGGACAGAGAGAGAAAAAGAGACAGACAGACAGAAAGAGAGGGGGAGAGAGAGGAGAGAGAGAAAGAGAAATGGGTGAGAGAGAGATACAGAGAGAGGGCAGGGGTGAAGGAGATTACAAAGGTAGGGAGCAGTGAGGCCACAGAAGGATTTCAAAACAGGTAGGAACTGCACTGACCTGAAGGTAAAATTAAAGCAAGATCATCAGTGGTAATCTGTGCAACAAACAGTGTAAGCACAAAGCACACAGAAAGATTGAGAACATAGCACTGTTTTAGCAAGAAGAAAATGGTGACTCAATCACAAGGGGCTTCATGGGTAGCCTGAGGAAGCATAACAAGGTTTATGATTTATTCACATCCAAATGGAGATACTTTTCATGGGAAATTCTATGCTGAATGTGGAAAACATTGCTAACAATGCTTACACCTTGAAGACTGCTGTTAGTAGGAAAGAAAGTGATTTTACTGACAGAAATAAGCAAATCAAGAACATTCTAGTTACTGTACAGAAAGCTAAAGATAGTGTGAGAGCAGAGGAAATTCAGAAATTCAAATATTTCAGCACATCAGCATTTAAGATAGGAGAGAGCTTTAAATTCAGCAACCCCATCAGAGAATTTGAAAGAACAGTTGATTATGTTGTTGCAGTAAAGGATCTTTCAAGGCCCTGCAATTTTGGAGATTTTTAGAATTTGTTCATGGAGAAACAAAAATTTGTGTGGTTAGAGGGTTGCAGGCTAAACCTAAAGGCTAAAGGTTGCAGCCTAAACCTCTGTGTATGTGTACCTTTAAGAACTGTGTGTACCATGTGGCCTGACTCTTGCGATATTGTTGTACCAGCCACTGCTGTTACTTGGGACTTGACTGAGAATTGTTGGTAGCTCTGTTATTTGGCTTATTAAGCAGATCCACTAAAGAGCCTACAGATGATGCAGGGACTGCTCAGTGTCTACAAGGTTTTTGTTGTTTATCGAATTACTGATTCGAGTGAATCAAACACAGACTGAGTTGAATGTTCTAAGGGAAGACTGTGTTGAATGCAAGGCAGTTCAAAAGCTCCAGTGCTCCACAAGAGGTGTCACAGGAGCGAGGGCTAACTGATGTCAGCTCCCGTGTAGCCAGAGTGGATAAGGCAGGCTGGAACCAGTCATGGCAGAATTGAGAGCCTCAGAGATAATCCAGAAAGGGAAAGTTAGACGAGAAGATATTGTGACTTCAAAAGGGATAACACGAAAAATGAAAGATCCAATGTCTACAGGAAGTCAGGGTGAGAGTCAGCGTGAAAGCAGAGGCACAAAGATGGAAAGCGTTAAGAAGTAACCAAAGGTAAAATTATTGTGACTGGATTCATGGCGTCCAGCGGTTTACCAAATACAATGTATAACAGTAACCACTGTATGAGTTGATAAGAGTTATTAGTTTCTGTTAATTTTGTTTAGTTGGTGTTTAGAATATGCAATACATTGTTGTGAAGAGGTAACAACTGAAACACAGGATTAATTCCAGATGCATGTGAAGCCTCTTCTGAGAAGTGATATTATTAGTACCTGAAGTGGATCCTCAGAGATATCAAATACAAGTCATAAGTGAAAAATTTGCAGTCATGAAGACCAAGAAAGAGAGTAAGTTTAATGTTGGATTTTATATGTATATTTATATGTTAAAATAGTTAATGACATACTTTCAAATATGTAAATAGGTAACTGTTGAAGATCCCCCACCATCTGGGCCATGCCATCTTTTCACAGCTATCATCGGGCAGGAGGTACAGAATTCTGAAGTCCCACACCACCAGGTTCAGGAACAGCTACTTCCTTTCAACCATTTGGTTCTTGAACCAACTGGCAAAACTGTGATCACTACAGTTTCGCAACACTATGACCACTGCAGTGCAGGCAGACAATAAGGTACAAGGTCATAATGAGGTAGATTGTGAAGTCATGAATCCATTTTATCTACTAGGGAACTGTTCAATAGTCTTCTAACAGCAGGATAGAAGCTGTCCTTGAGCCTGGTGGTATGTGCTTTCAATTAAACATTTATTCACTCCTGCTTCCTGTTTCCAATGAGGGTGGTTTTATTGTGCATTAAAGGAAGCCTTGGAAAACAGGTATTCCAAGGTTCCTCAACTTTCACAATTAATTATTGATTGGATAACTTCTTGTTCAAATAAAGCCAAATTCTGCCACTGATTTTACTCTAGTGGTTAATGCATCAGTGTCTTTGCACTCAAGTTGGAAGGGAGTGTAGAGCGGTAACAACTGAAGCCACAGTCAATACTCTAAGCAAAGGAAAACAATTCCTGCTAAGTAAAGTTAAAGTCACCAGAGTCGTGATTAGTAGGTTTGAGAGTCAGCAATGGGATCTCACTAAAGTTATCCAAGCCTACAGTCTGATAAACTACTAACAGCAAAAGCCCAGTGATGCAACACACGTCAGTAAGTGGCATTTCAGACAGAGCAGCCAGGCCAAGGCAGTGGCTGGGTTGAGGGAAAGGTAGGGCCAAGGAGCAAGGATGGGAATTGCTGAGATGACGGAAGGCCTGGGAAAGAAGGCAGCACCGAGGGAAAGGCGAGGCTCACTCACCAAAAACTGTCAAGGGCATCACACACCAGATAACTGAGTTTGATACTGAACAACAAACATCGACTCAACCGATGTTGGAGAGTCATGGAAAACAGCGAGTTGAAACAAGAGGTCACAAGTTCATTAGTTCAAGGACCTAGCAGGAAATTGGGACTAGCTGGGTGGGCACAGTGGTCAGCATGGACTACTTGGACGATAGGACCTATATCTGTGCTGTATTGTTCCATGACTCTGTGACCTATTCTAACATCAGAGATGAGGACATGGCTGAGGAGGAAAAGAAAGTTAGTCAACAGGCCAAATCTGCAATGATTCTTGTGTATACTTGTGAAGATTGTTACATAATTATTTTCAAAGAGGGTCAGAAGTGGTGTAATTGTGCATATAGATGATTTTACCTCAGGACAAAGTCCACACCCTTGTTTTGAAGCTCCTGATATCCTGTAGATGATATTTTGATCAGAGCACTGTAGTACTATTCCCCCACTTTCCCAGCTCCATTCCAGGCAATGAGTTCAGGAGCTAAACCCAGTGACAGTGAAGGAATGTTAATTTGTTTCCAAGTCAGGATGGTTATGAGGTGGGAGGAATCTGCAGGTGATAGTGTACTCATTTCATAATGCCCCTGACTCATGCCTTGTAAATGATAGAAAGGTCTTGAGGCATTAGTAGGTGAGTTACTCACTATAGGACATCCAGCCCTTGACCTGTTTTTCAAGCCGTAGTATTTATGTGGTCAATGATGACCCATAGGATGTTGGTGGTGGGGGACCTGCCAATGGTCATGCCATTGATTGTCAAGGATAGGTAGCTAAACTCTCTCTTGTTGCAGATAATCATTCCTTGGGACTTTTGTAGCACAGATGTTACTTGCAACTTATCGGTCTGTGTCTGGATATGTCAAGGTCTTGCTGCATGCAGATGTGAATTGCTTCATTCACTGAGGAACTGCATATGCAACTGAACATTCTGCAATCACCTGTGAAATTGCCCACTGCTGACTTTGTGGTGGAACAATGACCACACTTCTGAAGCAACAAACAAGATGAAGCAAACAAACGATGGGCAGACACAGTGGTGCAGAGGTTAGCATAACATTATTACAGTGCCAGTGACCCAGGTTCAATTCTGGCCACTGTCTGTAAGGAGTTTGTATGTTCTCCCCGTGTCTGCGTGGGTTTCCTCCGGGTGCTTCGGTTTCCTCCCACATTCCAAAGACGTACGGGTTAGGAAGTTGAGGGCATGCTATGTTGGCGCCGGAAGCGTGGCGACACTTGCGGGCTGCCCCCAGAACACTCTATGCAAAGGATGCATTTCACTGTGTGTTTCAACGTACATGTGAATAATAAAGATATCCTATCTTAGATGCTGGAGGAACTCAGTGGGTCAGGAGGTATCTATGGCAGGAAATGGGCAGTCAATGTTTCGAGCCGAGACCCTTGATCTGGACTGAAAGATAGAGGGGAGGTAGCCAGTATAAAGAGGTGAATGGAAGGGGTGGAGCAAGAGCTGGCAATCGATAGGTGGCTCCAGGTGAGCAGGGGAAGATGGAGGGGCGGAAGAGTGGAAGTAGGGACAGAGGCTGGGAGGTGATAGGAGGAGGCAACAAAGGGCTGCAGATGATGGAATCTGATAGGAAAGGAAAGTGGAGCATGGAGCCAAATGAAAGGGGTGGGGAGGGTGGAGGGGAACAGGGTGGGGAGGGGATCAGTGGAAGGAGTGTGTGGGTGATGATGATAGATGGAGAATGGGAAAGAAACAGGGTGATGGGGGTCTGGGGTGGGTGTAGGAGGAACCAGGTAGATCAGGAGGACAGAGAAAAGGGAGCAGTTTACCTGAAACTGGAGAATTCAATGTCCATGCGTGGGGTTGTAGACTACACTGGCGGAATATGAGGTGCTGTTCTTCTAGTCTGCAATTAACCTCACCCTAGCAGTGCAGGAAACTGAAGACAGACGTGTTGGTGTGGGAATGGGGAGGGGGAATTAAAATGGCTGGCGACTGGGGGCTCCAGAAGGCCATGGCGGATGGAGCACAGGTGCTCGTCTCACTGATGTAGGGGAGGCCACAACGGGAGCACCAGATGCAATAAACAAGGTTTGAGGAGATGTAAGTGAATGTCTGCCTCAAGGGCTGTTTAGGACCCTGGATGGCGGTGAGGGAGAAGGTGTAGGGACAGGTGTAACATCTCCTATGGTTACAGAGGAAAGTGCCTGGGGAGGAGAAGGGATGGGTTGGGGAGGGATGAGATAACCATGGAGTCATGGAGACAGTGGTCCCTGCAGAAAGCAGAAAGGGGTGGGGAGGGGAAGACATGGCTGGTGGTGGGATCTTCTGAAACACTTGACTATAACCCACCTGAGGATATCCTGAAGTAGTAAAATGAATTATAAATCCTCTCAACTGAAGCCTCAGAGGGTTTAATTAGTTGAGCTACACTGAAATATACCATTGACTTTCCAACATCAAATTTAGACACTTCCCCAACTGACTGTCCAGAGCTCCCACACACCTCCAGCAATCAGCAAGGTCAAACACTCCACAAGTGACACTGTTAAAATACTTTGGCTGCCAAATCCATCCTTTACAACTGCCGTACTTTTCCAGGGCTGTATTTTTTAAATAATTGCATGAAAGTGCCACTGAAGGAATCTGGCAGCAGAAAACAACTCTCCTGTAGTTTGAAAAAGAACAAAAATTCTTCCCAGTGTTCAACTCAAAAGGGACCGAATTTCTAAATTCCAGCCCGAGGCTGTGTTCTGAAAGTTTCTGTCGGAGTTGACATTTACCAACTTCAGTTACACTAATTGGTACACGGAAACTGATTGCTGGCATGCAGAAACTTGGCACAATGGAGCCATTTGTCTGATCCTATGCTCTTCTCCCTGAGAAAAGCCTTTCTCACACTGGTATAATGAACAGTGATAAATAGTTCACAGGGGGATGGGACTGAACCTGTTGTAAGGAAATGGACAGAATATGGTGCAAACAAATCCTCTGGTATTGGTATTGGTATTGGTTTATTATTGTCACTTGTACCGAGGTACAGCGAAAAACTTGTCTTGCATACTGTTCATACAGATCAATTCATTACACAGTGCATTGAGGTAGTACAGGGTTAAAACAATAACAGAATACAGAGTGAAGTGTCACAGCTACAGGGAAGTGCATTGCAGATAGACAATAAGGTGCATGGTCATAACAAGGTAGATTGTGAGGTCAAGAGTCCATTTCATCGTATAAGGGAACTGTTCAATAGTCTTATCACCATGGGATAGAAGCTGTCCTTGAGCCTGGTGGTATGTGCCCTCAGGCTCCTGAGTCTTTTGCCTGATGGGAGAGGGGAGAAGAGAGAATGACCTGGGTGGGTGGGGTCTTTGATTATGCTGGCTGCTTCACCAAGGCAGCGAGAGGTATAGACAGAGTCCATGGAGGGGAGGCTGGTTTTCATGATGTGCTGGGCTGTCCCCACAACTCTCTGCAGTTTCTTGTGGTCCCGAGCAGAGCAGTTGCCATACCAAGCCGCTCTGCTTTGCTTTAAACCTCTTGGGAGACATGTACGTCTTTCTAGTTAGACATCAGGTATTGAAACCGGGGAATGGTTTTGGTAAATGCTTGTTGGAAGTGTACCAGGTATCTATTCATGAAGAAAGACTAAAATTCAAGTTCAGTGCATGTTGAAGTGGTTTGGCCAGATGTTTGAAACCATTAAAGTTATTTAAGTGGGTAAATATTGGAAGATCAGTGCTATTGGATCAATACCATTCTCTGGGCTGGTCTCCTATCTTTCTTTATCCACATGCTTGAACTCATCCAAAACTTTATGACCCACTTCCTACCTCACAGCATGTTCCATGCACCCTCCCACTCAGTCTTCTCTCTTCTCCACCCTCCTGTCGGGCAAAAGATAGAAAAGCCTGAGAGTATGTACCACCAGGTTGAAGGACAGCTTCTATCCCACTGTTATCAGACACTTGAACGGACCTCTCATACTCTAAAAGATGAACTCTTGATCTCCCAATGTACCTCGTTGTGGCCCTTGCACTTTATTTGCCTACGTGCACTGCACTTTCTCTGTAACTGTAACACTATATTCTGCATTCTCTTTTCCCTTTTATTACCTTGATGTACTTATGTATGGCATGATCTGTCTGGAAGACATGCAGACAAAAGGTTTTCACTGTATTTCATCTTTATTAGTCACATGTACGTCGAAAAACACAGTGAAATACATCTTTTTGTGTAGCGTGTTCTGGGGGGGCAGCCCGCAAGTGTCGCCACGCTTCTGGCGCCAACATAGCGCGCCCACGACTTCCTAACCCGCACGTCTTTGGAATGTGGGAGGAAAATGGAGCACCCGGAGGAGACCCACGCAGACATTTGAACCTGGGTCACTGGCGCTGTAAAGCATTACGCTAACTGCTACACTACCGTGCCTGCAGAATTCCCTCTCTCGATCCCTCTGCCTCAATTTCTCCCTTGAAGATCCTCCTTAAATCTATCTCTTTTCCAAGTTTTTGTTCACCTCCTTTGTGAGCCTGGATTTGATGATAAAATGTCAAACATTCCTGCTGGCATTTCTCAGCCTAACTTCCAATATATTTGGGATTCCCACAAATGTGTCCATAAACACAGAAGACCTGCCAAGGCACGACATATAATACAAACAAGGCAGCATAATCTGCATCTAACTGCGACATTAACCATTCGGTCTCACCCTACTAGAGATAATCCCCTTGTTCTACCTTTCTCCCTGTTCTCCGCAACTGAAAACCAGCTTGTAGAAGGGTCTCAGACCTGATCGATTAACTCTGTTACTCTTTCCACAGATGCTGCCTGACCAGCTGGGTGGTTGAAGCACTTTCTGTCTTTCTGGCAGGGAATCCATCAGTACACACCTCATAGATTCCAACAGTGGACTGAGAATTTGCAGCAGTTCCCTAATGCTAACAGTGTGGTGTCCAATAACCCAACCTATGGTCAGGTTTGATCTGGTACAGGATCTGCAACTGGATTCATTTGAATCAGGAGAAATGGCTTCAGGACAAAAATATTTTACTCTGAAATTGTTTTATAGAGTCATAGAATCGTAGAGTTAGACAGCATGGAAACAGGACTAACTCGTCCATGCCAACCAAGATGTCTGTCTAAGTTAGCCTGACTTGCATGCAATTGGCCCACATCGTTCTAAACCATTCTCATCAGTGTACCTGCTGATGTATAATTGTACCCACCTCTACCACTTTCTCTGGCAACTGTAGGAGCAACATTGGGAAAGGTACTGTTTAATCTTCCTGCAAATAAAGCAGAATACACATGGCTTTTTTGAGTTCCGGAATATCAGACCACTGGAGGGAACGGGGCCAGAATCCCTGATGCTGGATGTGTAGGTACAGTTTTAGGTTATTTAAACATCTGAAACTTTACTGTGTATTTTTAAGGCTATTGGCTTCTTAAATACTTTATAATTTTTTGTTAATTCTCATTGGTTTAAATGTAATCTTAATTGTTCATGAATTTTTTAGAATGTCAGAAACATATAAAATGTTTGGCAGCTAACTAAATGGTGGGACGTGTTGGGTGAGAGTCAACATCATTCAGCAGTCTTGTGACTAGGGATAGTTCACAATATACAGCCCGATACGATGTGATTTACACATGGAAGGTGCTTCCACAACCTTATTGCTGATGATGGAGCTTTAACCATCCACTGAGAGGATGCTGTAGATGCTGGAATCTGGACGAAAAACAAGATGATGCTGGAGGGACTCAGCAGGCCAGGCAGCATCATAATGTTTCTCATCCATTGAGAGATCCACGCAAGGAAACTAATGGTATAAAGATGCAGAAAAGTGGTCGAAGAAAGTGGAAAAAATTTCTTCATAAACAATTGACACAGATTGGAAGCCATTTCTGAAGAGAATTGGATCATTATTTGAAAAATTAAATATATTATGAATGTCTTTGAGGAATTGGACTGGACTTGATCAATGCAGTTGACAGACTAGAAAATACACAAGTGGTTAAACAAACCCTTTCTTTGGATGTAATTTCCAAAGACTTCACCCACTCAAAGTTAACATTATTCAAAATACTGATGGATTTGAGGGTCACAGAACATAAACAAAAAAACAGACAGAAAGAAAATGTAAAACGGTTGGGGAAGCAGATGGAAATAGATAATTGAAGAAAAATCGGAGAAATCACAGCCTGGTGCACCATTTGAGTGTTGGAAGCATGTGATACTATTTACATTAAAGACAAAAATATTTATCTGCAGGAAGACCTGCCTTTCACAACCTCAGCACGTCAGCCACAGTCTTTAATTGTGGTATCTATCCAGGTCTCTGATCCGCCCTCTCTACAAAAACTAATAACGTCCTCCATGGGTTAGGAGTGGTGAGGACCTGCATAAAGGTGACAGCAATGAAAGTTGGCATGAAGTAACCTCATTCCAAGCCATATTTCTCTTGACATATACAACAAGCTTAAGGTTTGCAATTTCATAACATAACAGAGAAAAAGGCCTTTCTGCCCAACTGATCCAAGTTGGTATGTATTTTGTGCATGAACCTCCTCACACCCCTTTTCATCTTACCCCACTGGTATATCCTTCTGCTCCTTTCTCCCTCATGTACTTATCCAGATCCTTCTAATGCGTAGCTACACTTTTCTCCTCAACGACTCCCTGTAGTTCCTAGTTCCATAATCTCTCCATTTCCTGGGTGAGAAGTTTCACCTGAAATTTCTGTTGGATTTATAAATAATAAATTGCTTATTTTCATGAACTGCTAGTGTGTTCTGACAGGCTCATCGGTTGGTAGTGTATTCTAAACAATCAAATCTCAGTCCACCAAGCAAATGCCTTTCCAGCAGCCAAGTACTGTAGAGGAGACTAGACTTTTAATACACACTCAGTTTAATAAGAAAAATGTTCACTGGACCAACAGAAGTTCTCTTGGCTTTTGTATTTCTGCAATGTTTGTCAGAAGATTAAATCATGCCTTTCCCAACTTTGCACCTGCAGCTTTTGTGACCGATTTATGCAGTCTGGGTGGAGGCAGATTACAGCCATTTCTTGGGGTTCTTTTGCAGCAGTGGAAAGATCACTGCATGCTGTGGCCATTCACATCAAGAGACTTCAGTGTGATGAGCTACAGAACACAGAGGTGATAAATGTCGATCTGCTTAGCACCAACGGGGAGACAACAACTGAGGTTACCTTCAAAGGGTGAGTATGAAAGGACAGTGGTGAATCTGTATTACATGCTAATGGTGGTGAATCTGTATTGAAGCAGACTGCCCAAGGTGCGCTCTCAATGAATTCGGGAGAGAGTTGAATAAGCACCTGCAGGAAAACTGGCATTGAAGTTTATATTGGAATCCAACTCCCTGAACACTGATACCGACAACAATAAGAACAAATGCTTAAATAGGACACAATAAAACATCCCACGGTGGTTCAAAGGTGTGCTCACACACATAATACACAATTAGCAATATCTGGAGGGGAAGTAATGAAAAACTTGGTCAAAGTTTTTAATAGTTGATAGTTTATAGGGGGAATTCCAGATCTTGGGGCCTTGGTACCTGAACACAGTGGCCAGTGGAGACACAAGAGAAATGGTAAATGGAGGTTAATCCAGCCAGTGTTGCACTTTGGGAGATCAAATGTAAAGGGACACTACACTGTTAATGGCAAGACCCCTGACAGTGCGGATATACAGAGGGATCTTGGGGTCCAAGTCCATAGCTCCCTGAAACTGGCTGCACAGGTTGACTTGCATTTATGTAGCACTTTTCACATCCCTTTCAGAACAACCCAAGGCAGCATATAGGCAATATAGTGTAGTAATAGTTGTAATGTAGAAAATACAGTAGCCAATCTACACACAGCAAGCTCCCACAAACAGCAATGTGATAAAGAGCCAATACAATTAAACTCTGAGAATCCATTGTCTAATTGCTCAGAAATCCCAGTGGCCCAGGTTTCCATCCTCCCTTAAGTACATCGGGTCCCAGATCCTGCATGCCCTTCAAATTCACTGGGATCCTGTTTCCCATGCTTCCTTTAAATTTACCAGATTCACTGGAAAATTTGTTATACTTCTGTGTAACATCTGAAGCAAAAGTGAATTAATAGTGTTGGGGAACTAATTGAAGTAACATCCAATAGACCAAAATCTGCCAGTCTGGTACCAAAGTCCCAAGCATGTCAGATGAATAGACTTTTACAGCAATCAGTTTTAAATTATGTTAATTGAGGGATATAAATATTGGCATGGACAATTTGAAATCCCACCTAATACATCCCTCTGAGAGAGCAGATATGGTCCCAGTTCAACTGAGAGGCAGCAGGCTGTCAGTACAGCTTTGGGGCTATCAGTCAAGATTTTCACTCCTAAGTCCATGAATCTACTGCCTTAACCATAACCTACTGCCATAACCTACCCATAACCTACTGCCTGAGAAGCAAGCTTGCTTCCAAATGAGCACAGCTGACAACAACAGACTTGGTCTCAAAGCCTTGATACAAACATGAACAATGGGCTGTAAAGTGCTTAATTTTGACACTGTTTTAAGGTTAGTTGTAATCCAAGATTAAATGAAAATAAATAATGTTATCCAGATTTAAGAAGATGTGGACAACAACATTTCAACTAATCATAACCAATCTCCATCTTTGCTGCTCTAACTAGGCCTGGTTGTCTAACTGACACATTGCCACATGCTATTGTTCAGAGAACATGTCTAAATTCCAACACTGCATCCCCTCCCGCCACCAATCCCTCTAACATGCAGAACATTCTATGTGGTAAAGCATCACAAGACACTTCACAAGAATATTATCAAATGAAAATTTTGATGGAAACGTGACAAAACACTTTGAATAAGCAGGCTTAGGGACTTACCGAGCATCTTTATGAAGAGAAGTGGAGATGGAAAGACTTAATGAGGGTGTTCAAGATGTTAGGACCTTGCAGGTGAAGGGGATGAACAAGATGCCAGAATTCGAAGAGCACAGATATTTTTGATTCTCAGATGGCTATAGGTGATTAAAGAGTTAGCGGGAGTGAGGTGTTACTTAACCACAAGTGAATGTCAGTCAGTGTGCACAAAGGCAATGGGTGAACAACCAGTGAAGCTCTACCTCAGTAATGCACTGGTGTACTCAAATCTTTGAATTGGAACTTGAACTCACTACATACCGACAGGATCAACACAGTGTTTTCAGTGCCCACTTTGTAATTTTGTTTAGCAAATGGCAGTGTCCATTGTTTGGCAGCTAAACATATTCAACATGGTGATAGGATTTTAACACAACGTTCCAAACTATAGTTGCCTCTCATCCATAAACTGCTAAGTCTTGAGAAGGCTGCTTGGATAAAATAACTGGTAACTTTTCATTGGCATGAGAATCAGAATCAGGTTTATTATCACTGACATATGCCGTGAAATGTGTTGTTTTGCAGCAGCAGTACAGTGCAAGACATAAAAATTCCTTTAAATTACCAAAATAAATAAACAGTGCAAAAGAGGAATAATGAGGTCGTGTTCATGAATTCGTGGACCATTCAGAAATCTGATGGTGGAGGGGAAGAAGCTGTTCCTGAAACACTGAGTGTGGGTCTTCAGGCTCCTGTACCTCCTCCCCGATGATAGTATTGTGAAGAGTGCATGTACTGGGTGGTGAGGGTCATTAATGATGGATGCTGCCTTCTTGAGGTACCACCTCTTGAAGGTGTCCTCGATGGCAGAGAGGGTTGTGCCCGTGATGGAGCTGGCTGAGTCTACAACCCTCTGCAGTCTCTTTCGATCCTGCACATTGGAGCCTCAATACCAGACAGTGATGCAACCAGTCAGAATGCTCTCCACTGTACATCTGTGGAAATTTGCAAGAGTCTTTGGTGACATACTAAATCCCCTCAAACTCCTAATGAAGTAGAGCCACTGGCATGCCTTCCTCATGATCGCATCAATGTGTTGGACCCAAGATAGATCCTCTGAGATGTTGACACCCAGGAACTTAAAGCTGCTCACCATTTCCACCGTTGACCCCTCAATGAAGACTGGTGTGTGTTCTCCCGACCTTCCCTTCCTGAAGTCCACAGTCAATTCCTTGGTCTCGCTGACATTGACTGCGAGGTCCTTGTTGCGACCCCACTCAACCAGCCGATCTGTCTCACTCCTGTATGCCTCCTCATCACCATCTGAGATTATTGTCAACAACAGTGGTGTCATCGGCGAATTTATAGATGGCATTTGAGCTGTGCCTAGCCATACAGTCATGAGTATAGAGAGAGTAGAACAGTGGGCTAAGCACGCATCCTTGAGGTGTGCCTGTATTGATTGTCAGCGAGAAGGAGATGTTACTACTGATCCGCACTGACTGTGGTCTCCCGATAAGGAAGTTGAGGATCCAGTTGCAGAGGGAGGTACAGAGGCCCAGGTTTTGAAGTTTGTTGATTAGTACTTGTTGAGGCTGGTCGCCTCATTATAGGAAGGATGTGGAAGCTTTAGAGAGGATGCAGAGGAGATTTACCAGGATGTTGCCTGGGTTGGAGAGCATGTCTTATGAGGATAGGTTGAGCAAGCTTGGGCTTTTCTCTTTGGAGAGAAGGATGAGAGGGGACTTGATAGAGGTGTACAAGATGATAAGAGACATAGATCGAGTGGACAGTCAGAGACTTTTTCCCAGGGCGACAATGGCTAACATGAGGGGACCTAATTTTAAGGTGATTGGAAGAAGGTATAAGGGGGATGTCAGGGGTAAGGTTTTTACACAGAGAGTGGTGGGTGCGTGGAACGCATTGCCGGCAGAGGTTGTGGGGGCAGATACATCAGGGACATTTAAATAGGACATGAATGATAGAAAAATAGGGGGCTACGTGGGAGGGAAGGGTTAGATAGACCTTAGAGCAGGATAAAATAGAACTTTGTGGGCCGAAGGGCCTGCACTGTGCTGTAGTGTTCTATGATCTAGTACTGAGGGGATGATGGTGTTGAACGCCGAGCTGTAATCGATAAACAGCAGTAGCAGCAGAATTCAAATTTTTAAGAAAGTTTTTTATTTCTATTGTACCATTCACCATCTTAGGATGTCCAAAAGGGCTCTGTGACTAATGAAGTATTCTTGATCTGTGGTTGAAGGGCTTTTGAAATGTGACAGCTAAGTTTCTCACACGAAACTCTGTCAACCAAGAATGGGATAATGACCAGATAATCTGTTTCAGTGATGTTATATGAGAGATGCATTGGTGATTACTTCCCTGCTCTTCTTTGAAATTGTGCCCTAGGAACTCTTATTTTCCCCTGATGAACAGATGGAGCATTGGTTTAACATCTCAGCCAAAAGACACCATCTCTGATCCCCTCAGTACTGCACAGGAAGGTCAGCTTAGATGTTTGTGCTCAGGACACTGGAGAGGACTTGAATTTACCAATCTTCTAACTCAGAGGCAAGGGAATTATAACTGAGTCATGACAGACAAAGATTAGAGATAAGCTTCTGTTGGGATGATTTGGAAGAGCTATATTCTGAAACCAGCAACGATGTAGCTGATCTGGCAGCTTGTACTTGATGCTGACTATAGCAGGGATGATGTGGGTGAGATTCATCATGTCACTGATCCGCACAATGCCTAATCTCAGGAGAGCTTAGTGTTTCTAACTGACTGGAAAATGTCACTCAGTGTGTAAAAAAAGACCCTTATTAAAGTACAATACTATATATTTAGACCATGACTTTCTTTGACCCACTTTCAGATCAGAAATGTATTTCTTCCTGAATTAAAAATGCAAAGACACAAGAATAGGTGATGATTCAACAATGGCAGGACACTAAGTGGGCCAAAGCCCATTATAACTAGGCGCATTTCCTTTGTTAACAACAGATTCGAAGTCATCGACCCATCCTACTTTCCTAATGCCTCTTTTCCAGAAACCAGGAATAACAATGTCCCACCTATCACCTCCCAGCCTCTGTTACTATTCCCACTCTCTCCTCCTCCATCTGCCTATCACCCCTCCTCACTTGGATCCACCAATCGCCTGCAGGCTCTTGCTCCGCCCCATCCCTTCACCTCTTTATACTGGCTATCTCCCCTCTATCTTTCAGTCCAGATGAAGGTCTCAGCCCGAAACATCCACTGTCCATTTCCCTCCACAGATGATGCCCATAATTGTGGGAGTGAACACAGATTAAAAGAGTGAAAATAAGTTATGAAGATACGGCAGAACTACTAACTGTGCTTGGATGTATAATGGGCCTCAGCAAAAGAGCTGTCTGTTTGATACATATTGGTTTCTATTGACTGCAATCTATTTTCACCTGCATCAAACCTTAGGATCTATTGGTCACAGTTAAATATTTATCAATAATAGTTTTACTGAGCAATATTTTTTTAATATTCATTCAAGGGATGTGGGCTTCGCAGGCTGAGCCAGCATTTAATTGCCCATCCCTAGTTGCCCTTGAGAATGTGGTGGTGAGCTGCCTTCTTGAACCTTGAGGTGTGGGTACAGCCAGAATGCTGTTAGGGAGAAAGGTCCAGGACTTTGGCCCAGCGACGGGGAAGGAATGGCGATATATTTCCTAATTAGGATGTCGTGTGGCTTGGGGCAACTTCCCGGTGATGGTGTTCCCGTGCTTCGGCTGCCCTTGTCCTTCTAGCTGGTAGAGGTCATGGGTTTGGAAGGTGGTCTCTAAGGACTCAGTCTAAGGGTACTTACACCTCAACCAACATAAGTGAACCTCATATTCTACCTTGGGAGTCTCCAACCTGATGGCTTCAACATCTGTTTCACTAACATCCGGTAACCCTACCCCTTATTTTTCTTCCCTCCCACTCCCCAACTCCTTTGTCTTCCCTTATTCCTCAAGCTCCCTTCCCCCACCTTGATGACCTGCCCATCTCCTCTCCTCCCCTCCCCCATCCTTTATTCCATGGTCCACTGCCCTCTCCTACCCTATCCCTTCTTCTTCAACCCTTTGCCTCTTCTACCTATCACCTCTCAGCTTCTTACAATTTCTCCCTCTCCCCACCTATGATCCCCTCTTACCTGAGCTCACCTGTCCCCTACCTGCGTGTGCTCCTCCCCCTCCCCCCACCTTCTTATTCTGGCTTCTGCCCTCTCCCTTTCCAGTCCTGATGAAGGGTCTCGGCCTGAAACATCGACTGTTCATTAACTTCCATAGATGCCGCCTGACCTGCTGAGTTCCTCCAGCAATTTTTGTGTATTGCTCCAGATTCCAGCATCTGCAGAATTTTTTGTGTCTAAGTAAACACAGACCTGCTTGTTGTCCCATTGCTGTTTGTCGGATTTTCCTGTGGCTACCATAAATCATACAAAGCACATCGACCGTATTTCAAAAATTCACTGGGCTGTCCTGAAGTGGTAAGAGCTGCTATAGAAATGGAAGCCTTTCTTGTTTATATGAATCCTATCAATGATTTCATTCAATTTCAACTAAAATTTTATTTAGATGTAGTTCAGAACAAGATGCAATGGCCTACATACTGAATACCTTCTCCAAATCTGTCATTAGTCTGACTCCAATATTGGAATTTAATGTAATTTCAGTGACTAAGGCTGAAAACATTAAAATCATTCTTCATTGTTTTTGGACAAGTTAATCATCAGAAATTTAGATGAGCACATAAATGAATTTCGGAGACAGGCCATTAGCAGTCAATTAAGACACCATCTGTAAAACTGAGATACAGCTTTTGAGGTGGATTAGTAAACTATGTAAATGTTTTAACTTGATAAAGAGGGATGTACAGATTGCTCACAAGTAACCTCAGGCTGTGATTCTCACCTGATGTGTCTGTAGGCAAGTGGATTGTGGGCAAAAGTAAGAGAAACAGGGAAAAAAATCAGGCAAATGAAAATTTTTGGAGACAAAGGGACTCGCGATTATTTGGCCCCTGTTGAAGATGGCTGGCTTCCTCCTGATTTCTTACTAAAATAAAGCAAAACTCTTTTCTCTCTGACACAATGTGGGATGATTTTAGGATGTGATAATTAGAAGCTGCCTAGATGCCAAAGATGGTGTAGCTCAGATAATACTGGAACCAGTCTATGGCAGAAAAGTTTTCATTTATAGTAAGGCACAGGACGCACGATGGACAATGGTATATTTACATGACTATAATACCTTAATTAGTCCCTTGAGATCAAGGATGACTTGCTTCCACTCTAATTCTGTGGTTTCTGAGATGGCCACAAACTCATATTTTATATGCATTATGGAAGGAGTGGTTAAGATTTAGTTTGCTCAACCTGACCAGGAAGTCCAGGAAGAGAGAAAGACAAATTGAAAGAGCAGGAATCACCTTCTACTGTGTGGTACTATTTTATGATTAAGTTCATTGTTGTAGGCAATGAAAATTAATTTTTGCAGCAGTGGCAGAGTACATTGCAAGACGTGGACAAACACAGGTTAACATAAACTTAAATTAACATAAATTATTCCATATGACACCTGATTCAAGGCAAAATGGCAACTTGGGTTTTGATGCTTTTGGTCTACTCTTCATCACATCATCACACTTCCTCCATTAATGGAAAAAAATAATCTACAGAGCAGGAATACCTTAAATTAGTCCCTCGAGATCGAGGATAACTTGCTTCCACTCTAGTTGTGTGGTTTCTGAGGTGGCCATTAAGGCCAGTGTGGGAACCACAGTCTCTTCAACAGATGGGGCAGGTGCTGGTTGACAGGACATGTGGGTATGTCGTTTGTGAAATGGTCAGACACTTACACAGGTCTTCAATGTTCCCTGAATGAATGGCCTCAAGGGTGTCAACACCATCCCAAATATTTCTAATCTACTTTGACCACTGTGGGACAAAGATCCCTAGGGTCAATGGGGATGTTGCATTCTTTCAAGGAGATCTTGAGCACATCTGGAATCATTTTCTCTGTCCACCTTGTAACGTCTTCTCTTGACAGTGCTTGGAATAGAGTGTCTCCTTCATGTGAAGGACATGGCCTGCTCAACGTCACCGGCAGAATGTAATTAGGATCTCATTGCTGGGGATATCAGCCTGGGAGATGACATTGACGTGGGTTCAATTATCTTTCCAGTGAATTTGGGGGATTTTGCAAAGACGGCGTTGATGATATTTTTCCAATGCTCTGAAATGCCTGCTATAGATAATCCAGGTCTTGGAAGCATATAGGAGCCAATCTGGTCTTCAGTGAAAGTTTAACAAAAGCACAGAGGCACAGGGGAGTTGTTCCTAACCCTAACCCTAATGCAAGTATTTATCCCTTAAACTACATTGTTAAGATATCATTTGGTATTGGTATTGGTTTATTATTGTCACTTGTACCGAGGTACAGTGAAAAGCTTGTCTTACAAACCGATCGTACAGGTCAATTCATTACACAGTGCAGTTACACTGAGTCAGTACAGAGTGCATTGATGTAGTACAGGTAAAAACAATAACATTACAGAGTAAAGTGTCACAGCTACAGAGAAAGTGCAGTGCAATAAGGTGCGAGTTCACAACGGTAGATCATGAGGTCATAGTCCATCTCATTGTAAAAGGGAACTGTTCAATAGTCTTATCACAGTGGGGTAGAAGCTGTCCTTAAGTCTGGTGGTATGTGCCCTCAGGCTCCTGTATCTTCTACCTGATGGAAGAGGAGAGAAGAGGGAATGTCCCGGGTGGGTGGGGTCTTTAATTATGTTGGCTGCTTCACCAAGACAGCGAGAAGTAAAGACAGGTCCAAGGAGGGGAGGCTGGTGTCCGTGATGCACTGGGCTGTGTCCACAACCCTCTGCAGTTTCTTGCGGTCCTGGGCAGAGCAGTTGCCGTACCAAGCCGTGATACATCCAGATAGGATGCTTTCTATGGTGCATTGGTAAAAGTTGGTGAGAGTCAAAGGGGACAAACCAAATTTATTTAGCCTCCTGAGGAAGTTGAGGTGCTGGTGAGCTTTCTTGGCCATTGCTGCTACATGATTTGACCAGGACAGGCTGTTGGTAATGTTCACTCCCAGGAACTTGTAGCACTCAACCCTCTCGACCGCAGCATCATTGATGTAGACAGGTGCATGTACACCGCCCCCTTTCCTGAAGTCAATGACCAGCTCTTTTGTTTTGTTGACATTGAGGGAACAGTTGTTGTCATGACACCATTCCACTAATCTCTCTATCTCCTTCCTGTGCTCCGACTCATCGCTGTTTGAGATATGGCCTACAACGGTGGTATCATCTGCAAACTTGTAGATGGAGTTAGAACAGAATCTGGCCACGCAGTCATGAGTGTATAGGGAGTAGAGTAGAGGGCTGAGGATGCAGCCTTGTGGGGCACCAGCGTTGAGAATAATCATGCCGGAGGTATTGCTGCCTATCCTCACTGATTGTGGTCTGTTTGTTAGAAAGTCAAGGATCCAGTTACAGAGGGAGGTGTTGAGTCCTAGGTCTTGGAGTTTGGTGACAAGCTTACTTGGGATTATTGTATTGAAGGCAGAGCTGTAGTTAATAAACAATAGTCTAACGTAGGTGTCCTTACTGTCTAGATGCTCCAGACCTGACTGTAGGGCCAGGGAGACGGCATCCGCTGTAGACCTGTTTTGGCGGTAGGCAAATTGCAATGGGTCCAGGTTGTCTGGTAGGCTAGAGTTGATGCGCGCCATGACCAACCTCTCAAAGCACTTCATGGTGGTGGATGTCAGAGCCACTGGTCGGTAGTCATTGAGGCATGTTACCTTGCTTTGTGAAGTTTTGGCCATTGACTCCAGCAGCCGAGCTGTCCTTAAGTGGAAGTGTCCAATTATTACTTGATTGTATTTTATATGAAATGGATTTGTCACCATTGGGGTCACTTTGAGATTATCCAGATTCATTTTAATGAAATTGAAAATCAAAAAAAAAACTGCAGATGCTGTAAATCTGAAATAAAAATAGAAAATGCTGGAAACACTCAACAGGCCAGGCATCATCTATGAAAAGAGAAACAGGGTTAGTGCTTCAGGTCAAAGACTTTTCATCAGAGCTTATCAGACGTGAAGTATTCTGATGAGGAATCGTCAATCTGAAACACTAACCCCGTTTCTCTTTCCGTAGAAGCTGCCTGTTCTACTGGGTATTTCTAGCATGTTCTGCCTTTATTTCCATTCTATATTTTTTAATATTTATTTTTATCTACTTCTATCAATCTTGCACTACTGTTGCTTTGTTTATTTTGTTGTTTATTTTGCGCATTTGTAAGTTATGTATAATTTATGTTAATTTAAGTTTATGTGAGTTTATGTCTGTCCTTGTCTTGTAATGTACTGTGTTGCTCCTGCAAAAAGCTAATTTTCATTGCACTCATGTCCTCTGTATGTATTCCTATGACAACAATAAATTTGATTTTGAACTTATTTCATTGGGACCTTTATAAAGCGATAACGTTCCAGTGTGTAACAAGATTCATATCCAAACATTTCAAGTAACAACCAACTCTCTGACCCATCTTGTCCCTTTCCAGAGATTAATAATGTAACACCTATCAAATTCCCAGGGACAAAGATGTAAGAAGGCCTGGGAGAAGTCAGCCTGGCCCTAACTCTGCAATGAGTCAATCACTGTAATGGTGCGTTACTTCAGTAGGGTAAGAAATTTGATCTCAGTGGCCTGTGCTCAGACTGTGATATACCAGAGCTGCACATTGCATTCTTGTTCCAAAATTTGGTTCCATTGAAAACAGTTATATAATTAGCACATGCAATAGAGGATGGATCCCTCAGTGTTCCTGTTCTCAGATCAAGCATTCCAATCCTCCTTATGCATTAGTTCTCAGTTTGCTTAAAGGAGAGGTATTAGGGCATTGTTGGCTTTGAATCCAAATTGCACATTGGGCCAACATCACTAAAGTAGACCACTGGTGAATTCATGTCACAGTGGTTTATGGAACACTACAGTGCACAATCTGCCTGCCATGCATCGTGAAAAGCGCACCCTCACTAAATTCTGTCTTCTTCTCATTAGGTTGCCTTTTGGGCTTGAGGATGACTTATTTCCACTCTGGTTTTATGAGTTCTGTGTTGGCTGATGAACCCAATGTGGAAACGACAGACTCTTCCAGACTTGGGGCAGATAGCAGCTGATGAGGTAGACGCAGGTGGGTAGTTAGAACTGGTCTTCAACAATAAAAGTTTCTGGGATGCTGTGAGGATATGAAGGGCACTACAGAAATGCAGACACAATAGGTGCTAGAATCTGGAGCAAAAAAAATGAGCTGCTGGAAAGCAGCATCTGTGGAGGGAAACGGACAGTCAACGTTTCGGGTCAAGACTTTTCATCTGGACTAAAAGAGTGGAGGGGAGGTAGTCGGTTTTCCTCAGTTAGTGTGGACCTCACAACATTTTGTGGATCTCTTATAAAAGGAGCATAGAATGATTACTGGCATCATCCTTCAATCAGCTCAGCTTGAAACTCAATGCTGCCTTAAGAATGTACCTTTCTATGGCTAAAAATATAATTGCACAATGTTTTATTTCCATTGCATTGGAAAGATGCAAGTACAAAACACAAGACTACAGAGCTTGCCTTAAAAAATGTATAACATGAAAATTAGTGGTCAACCTGTTTGTAACATCCGTCTATTTTTAAGAACTATTCCCCTGGAACTTGTCTACTGAGAGTTTCAATGTATCTCTGTCACAAAGCATATTGATTGTCAATCTATCCAATAGGCACTGGAGGAAAATATAGGCTGGTGTGTTTGCCACAGGCTTATCTGCTTTGTTTTTTTTTCCTTTTCTGTTTTTTGTCCCCTCTTTCCATTGCCTCTGGGTTTTCCAAAAAACTTTTGAATTATTGGATTATTACAGCACAACAGGAAGTCAGTCACTCCTTTAAACCCATGCTGGGCTATTGCAGATATGATCCAGGCACTAACACTCCCTGGATCTTTCCTAACATCCCTGCAAAAATTTTCCATTGACTTGGAATCATCAAATCTTGAGAAGTGGAGAAGGAGTTGGCTTGCCTCCTGCTTCAAAATCGATTTTAAGGCATGTGGTAGTTTGGTTCTTTTATCATTTACTCCTGAAGTTTACTTTTTCTTTATATGTTGCCTTCACGATGACTGAGTGGCTATCAATGAATGCCCCTCTCTGGCTTAACATTTCTCCATAGCCGCTGACACACAGCAAACTTACAGGAACAGATTATTGTTAACCGAACACAACCTATAGTTAGAACCATGGAACAAAATGGTGTCAAAGGCATTGCATGTGGTTTCTGAAAATCTAGTCAGTGAAGCAGATTTGAAGCAGTCACACTTCCACAGTGCACTGATCCGTACCTCAGCTTTAGTTCACTTCCGTTGCTCCTCCATCCCTTGACACCTTTCCCCACCCCATAAACTTATCAGTCCCTTTGGAAATTTCAATTGATCCCCAGCACCTACAACCTTCTGGGAAGAGTTATCCAGATTCTAGCACTGTGAGAAATGGAGTGACACAGCTGACTAAAGTAAGATGTATTGGCTGGATCATGAAACCACAACCAACACAATAATTCCATTCCAGCCTTCTGGTGGCTCTCAAACATGTTTCTTCTTGCCTCATGGGGGCTCTTATTTGTCAGCTCGTTGGGATTCACAAAGACGTCATATTTCAGATCAATGCTTCAGATCCTGAGGAGTTTAAAGGCTAGCACAACAACCAAGATCAGAGCATTCAAAGGCCATTGTAGGGTTTTCTCTTGAATAAACCTAGTTTGAAGATTCTGAAGGAGGTAGATGGATCAAGAAAACACTATGCCCATGCCCTGCCCAATGAGTTTTCTTCTTCTCAGGCCATCTCTTGGGATCATTAGGCACCTCAGAACCCACTCTACTGGCATATGAAGTCAGTGTGGGAATCTTCCACAGATGAAGCAAGTGGTGGTTGATAGGACAGGTGGGTGGGTGGGTTGTGCAGTGGTCACTCAACCATCCTGAATGTTCCTTCTCCACTTTGAATGGTCATGGGCCAGGAGATTCCCAGGCTTTGGTGGAGAATGTTAGATTTCTTCACGGAGGCCTTTAGCACATACTTGCAGCTTTTCCTGTGTCTGCCTAGTCGCCTCTTCCCACGACAGAACTTGGAATAGAGTACCTGTTTCGGGAATCTGGTGTTGGGAATGCAAACATCGTGGACAAAGTGTGTCCATGTTGTGAGTGCACCTAAGGAAAAGCATGCATTCCTATAGCACCTTTCATGACAAAAGAGCACATCAAAGTATTTTGCACCCAAGGAAATAGTTATCACTGCTGCAGTATAGGAAATACACTGTGAAGAATATGGTCCATCCCTATCTCCCTAGAAGGTTCAAAATGAATCCTCTTTAGACTTTACAACATTGACATTGAAGCAGAATTCTACGATGCCAGAAAGAAGTCTTTGAATCTGTGTGAGCTTCAAAAGGTCTTCGACATCATGAAGGCACTGACTGTGACATTTACTTTTTGGCAGGCCTGAGTCCTAACTCCATTGAGTATGACCCATTTAAAACGGATTCTGTTTCTGGATGACAACCTCAACCAAATTGACTTCTCAAGTAAAACTAATCAACAGAGAAAGCCAACACTGAAAGTTTAGGCTTCAAGGTACAAGAAACATAGTTCTTACCTCAATGTAACTGGTGCTCAACGCTGGAACCTAATCGATTAGTTGCCAGTCACCTTCTCAGGCAGCCGATATTCTGCCATCTCTTCTGAAATTCCAGCATTGTTCACAGCCCAATTAGAAAACAGATGATAAATCCTTCCAAAAATATGACCAATTTCCTAGTAAATTTGAATTGGCAAATATTTCAGTGTTGCAAAGGTCTCCATTGTCCCTTAACCTACTTGTGCATCTACCAAAATTATACCGTAGCACACCTCAGTATATCATGGATTTCACATCTCCATAAAACCCCTGCTTCACAATACACAGCCTTACAAATACTTTAAGTTCAAAGTGAGGTTCAAAATGAAAAAAAATGGGAATTCAAAATAAAATGTTTAAAACTTTTATGTGTGGGATGTGCTATGCCATCTTTATTTTATAATGAGAAGCTTCATGTGTAACTATCCCTTCTCAGAAGAGTATAGGAAAGGTCTGGTAGTTAAGTTACTCTAATTGTGACTTTGAGCTCCCAGAGCATCTTGAAGGATCTATCCTGGGCCCAACACATTGATGCAATCATGACGAAGGCGTGCCAGCAGCTCTACTTCGTTTGGAGTTTGAGGAAATACAGTATGACACCAAAGACTTCTACAAATTTCTCTAGATGTACATGGAGAGTATTCTGAATGGTTGCATCACAGCCTGGTGTGGAGCTTCCAATGCACAGGATCGAAAGAGGCTGCAGAGGGTTGTAGACTCAGCCAGCTCCGTCACAGGCACAGCCCTCCCCACCATCAAGGACATCTTCAAGAGACGGTGCTTCAAGAAGGCGGCATCCATCATTAAGGACCCTCACCATCCGGGACATGCCCTCTTCTTGTTACCACCATTGGGGAGGGGGTACAGGAGCCTGAAACCCCACACTCAATGATTCAGGAACAGCTTCTTCCCTTCTGTCATCAGGTTTCTGAACGATCCATGAACCCATGAACACTACCTCGTTATTCAATTTTTTTGCACTATTTATTTTCTCTTCTTCAGAGGAGGAGGAAGTGGTAGTAGTAGACACAATGACAACTTTCAAAAGATATTTAGGCAGGTACATGGATAGGAAAGGTTTAGAGGAATATGTGCCAAATGCAGGCACATTGGACTAGCTCAGAGAGGCAACTTGGTTGGTATGGATGTGTTGGGCTGAAGGGCCTGTTTCCATGCTGTATAATTCTATGACGCTATGACTCTAAAGACCCAAAATAACAATGCAGAGACCGATCCAAATCCCACTATGGAAGCTATGGAATTTGAAGTCGGATTAATGATCGGGAATATTAAGAAACAGAAACAGCTAGTCTTAGTGATGGTGACCATTGTTGCTGTGAGATGCACCTGAATCAATAATGCGCCTCTGTCATCCTTACCTGGCCCACCCTCAGGAGAGAATAGGGATAGGCAAAGGACGATGGCTGTGTCGGTGATGTCCACATCCAAATAGGAAACCTATCACTGAGCGATGGCAAGGGAGATTAGATTGACACACACAGTTCAGATGTCATTCATTTCGTTTGCTGACCTACACCCATTCCCAGTCCAACAAGCCTCAATCACGAGCTCCAGTGCAATAAATCTGCATGTTCTCCCTGTGACTGCCCAAGTTTCTTCAGAGTGCTCCAATTTCCTCCCACATCCCAAAGACGTGCGGGTTGGGGGGTTTGTAAATTGCCCCTGGTGTATTGATGTGTGGTAGAATTTGGGAGAACTTGATTGGAATGTGGGGAGAATAAAATGGGATTGGTGTAAGTGGGTGCATGATGGTTGCACAGACTTAGTGGGCCAAAGGGCCTTTGCAAAGTCGAGTTTAATCAAAGATGAGTTTATTGTCATGTGCACAAGTACATGGATGCACAGGTGCAATGAAAAACTTCCTTGCAGCAGCATCACAGGCGCATGGCATCAGATACACAACATTCACAAGATAAAACATATTAAACATAAATTATACACAATTTTTACAAGAAAGAACACAAATAGAACAAAAATAAAAGTCTGCTTTAGTGCAAAGTGATCAGAGTAGTCATCGTGTTGCTGTACTGAGGTAGTGATTAAGGTTTTGCAGGCTGGTTCAAGAACCGAATGGTAGCTGTATGGATCTATGACACTATAATCCCCTTCTTTTTAAACTTCTCTTCTTCATCCTTATTTTCAAATCTCTATCCTATCCCTGTACCTTCTCCAGCCCTCCAAGATCACTCTGTTTCTCCATCCAGTGCTGTACCTCTTGCTTATCACCGGCAGCTGTACCATTAGCTGCAAAGGGTCTTGACCCTCAAAATCTTCCCTAAAACCTCCCAGCTCTCTTTTCAGAAACACTTTAAAACCTCCCTTTCTGACAATGTTTTTCTTCATGCCTGAGTTTCTCATTATGTGGCTCAAGTCAATTTAGTTTCATAAAGCCTCTGTGAAGCATTGGAGCAGTTTACAATATTAAAGGCACAAACTATGAACAAGTTATTGTCATTTTTACTGCATCAGATATTGAGATTTGTCCCATTTATTTCTTCCTCTGATTCTGTCCATTGAGAGTTTGGCTTTCAGTGACGAAGTAAAATTGTGCCTTTAAAAGATGAGATTTTATGGTCTTTTAACCCATATTTTGCCCATTCAGCATTGCAATTTCATTCATTTTCCAGTGGAATTAATAACTGGATAGATTTTATAGTTGGTGATGTTATGTCATGATTTGTCCTTCATTGTAATAGAGATTTTCACCTATTTAAAATAAGTGGCACTTCAGGCAGTAGATCCACCCAAATATTTCTATTGTCTGATTTGGTTATTTTGTTATTTATTCACTGCTTGACGTTGTGGCTTGAATAACATATTGTTTACAACCCACAAAACTCAAGGTCAAATGGTGTTTCTTTAAGCTAATGACATTGGGATCATTTGCATATTAATATTCCTCTTCACTACAAAATTAATATGAAAATTATCTCCATGGCCGTGAATGATTTTCACATTATATCCTTTGCCTTCAGCAGTCTAGCCATCCCCTTCTTCCATCTCATCAGAAAAGCCTTGTCAATTCTATCCATCCTAATGGATTATTAATCATTTCACCTGGCAAAGACCAACATATTTAAATTACCAAGTGGTTTGCAAGGACATAAGGTGTAATGCAGATAATGGAAATCATTATATCCTCAGCTCCACTGCCTTTAACCCACTTTAATCATCACCAGAGCTAATATCTGCTCAGTGGTTGAAACAAAATACAAGCGATGTTGTGTTTTCCTCCGAGGGTTTCCGGATCTGCAGAGAATGAAGAATCAGACTATATAAATGGGCAGTCAACTTAACCTGATCTTCAGTGGAGCTTGTAGCCATCTGTCTCCTGTCAATTCCATTTGTACTATCCCTCTGCAGCAGTCAGGGACTGCGCTGTGCCTCTAACATAACAGGAATTTTACATGGCAGTCTAACAGTGCATTTTTGTGTGCGATATTGCTTGCAATAATTCATAATAAAGCAAAATTGGTCACCTAAATCATTTCAGTATTTTAAATATAATAAAGTGCCTTACAATATTATTCAACTGCTATACCCCATCCCTCTGGAAGGAGGAGAGGGGAAAAGAGATAGCTGATCTTACAATCCAAATGCCATCGTGCAGTCTAGCCTTTGTATTTTGAATTTTTTGTGCCTTGTCATTTTCCATTGCAGCTGAACACCAGTTGCAGAAGTAATCAAAGGCTTGCTATAAGCATGTGTTTAACAAGAAATAAAAAGTAAAGCTAACACAATGATTTATGTTCGAAGATCTGCTCTCAATTCAAATGCAAGGTTGAAAACTGTATGTTGGGGAGCTTACAATCTGCCAGGAAAATTAAGCTGGAAGAACAGGGTAGCAAATCCATGGCAAAGTAAGAGGATAAAAGGTAGTGTAGTGATTAGCGTAACGCTATTACAGCACCAGCGACGCGGGTTCCATTCCGGCCGCTGTCTATAAGGAATTCGTACGTTCTCCCTGTGTCTGCGTGGGTTAAGAAGTTGTGGGCATGCTACGTTGGTGCCAAAAGCCTGGCGACACTTGCGGCTGCCCCCAGGCCACTCTATGCAAAAGATGCATTTCACTGTGTGTTTCAATGTACATGTGACTAATAAAGAAATCTTATCTTATAAAAGCATTTTCACCCTCTCATTGCTCCTTGATTTCACCTCTCCTTAATCCTGCCACCTTTTCCTGCCCTGCATTTTCTGTGTTCCTCCAATTTTGTATTCTTGCAGTGTAGACATTTGGCCTTATCTTCGGACATAGGTGTGTTTCCTCAGCCTGAGTCTATTGTACTGTGTAAGTACACTGATAGAAATATGGACAATATACTTCAGATGTTTTGCTTTAGAAAATAAATGATTTAGCTGTGTTTGAGCATTGTTTGATTATCTGGAATTCCGGAATTGTGGACACTGTAAATTTAGACTGACATTGAGGATTGAAAGTCAACAGTCATCCTACTCAAAACGGGAGTCACACCTTTTCGGAAACATACATTAATAAGATGCCACAGTGATTTGAGCTGCTGCCTCACAGCTCCAGTGAGCCAGGTTCAATCCTCACCTTGCACTGCCTATGTGGAGTTTGCACATCTTCTCTGTCACTACATGGATTTCCTGCCGGTGCTCCAGTGTCCTTCCACATCCTAAAGACAGGTGGGGAAGTAGACTATTTGGCCACTGTAAATTGCTCCTCGTGTGGATGTGAGTGGTGGAGTCTTGGGTGAGTTGAAATTTAATTACTCTTTAAAAGAAAATATGCGGGGTGGATGAGAGGCAGTGTTTTGTGGATGGAAGGATATGTAAATGATGCCAATGAATTACCTAAACATATGCAAATTCAGAGTGGGATTTGTCTGTGCAAAAGCTTCAGTTGTGCAACAGACTCAAGGACTCCTGCACCTCAATTCTACATTCAAGGCTGTAGCTTCTGATGGAACCAGGTCCAGTAGGGTTGGCAGAAAATTAACTAGTTAAATTCAATCCAGGGAAGTGTGAAGTAGTGTGTTGGGGAATAGTGAACAGGGAAGGGCAAACATGAAAGTGAGAATGCAAAGTATCAGAGGACTGAATCCTGAAAGGAGAGGGACAGATAGATGAAGTGCTTAAGAGGACCTTATTTCCTTTATTCCAAGGGATAAAGTGTAAAAGCAGAAGGGCCATGCTTAAATTGTATACAACAGTTGGCTATGAAAGAGTTCCCTTTCTTAGACTGGGATCTTCATTAAAGGATACAATGGTGGATAGGCAATGGCTAACACTGGAGTTAGAGCTGGGGTGTCAGTATGTAGGTAACATAGGGTTACGGTTAATGAATGCAGGAATGCACAAAGTCAAAATCGAATTTATTGTCACATGCACAAGTACATGTATGCACAGGTGCAATGAAAAACTTACATGCAGCAGCATCACAGGTACGTGGCATTAGAGGCACAACATTCACAAGAAAGATGTAAATTAAACATAAATTATGCAAAATTATACAAGAAAAAACACAATGAACAAAAAAATAAAGTCCATTGTAGTGCAAAGTGGTCAGGAATTCTTACTGCAATTGGACAAGACAGAAAGGAAGTGAGGTAGAGAGAATTCCACAGTTTAAGGCCTCCGCAGCTAAACGCATAGCCTTTAACAATGGAGCAATTGCATTTTCCATTTTTTTCCTTCTCTCCATAGAAAAAGGCCATTCAGTCCAAGGGTGCCAAGAAGGAGGTTGGGAGAGGTTAGTGGGATTGAACTAAGACTGCCAGTTTAGGGCAGGGACATCAAGGAGGACGTCACAGTAAAAGAGTGTTGTGGGATTTTTTAAGGTCGTGTGAAAGGACAGATGGGAGCTTGGCTGAACGTCTCATTTGAAAGGTGGATTGATCAGCAACCAACCCACTGCACATGAATTCAACTTGTTGCTTTATTCGCTAAACTTTCCCTTCCTCCCTAAATATGAGTGATCTCCTTCCTCGGTCCACTGAATGATATGGGCCAGTTTAATACAGGTGCTCCACATTACACTCTGTCACTGCCGATGCTAACCAACCATTTTTTTAAAGAAACCTCCTAAAAAGAAAATGAGTTGAATTGAAGTCAGGATTGAGCAGGTTTCAGTAAGTAGCTATGGCGAGCTTGATTGAAGACTTCATGGTCACACATTTCAGTCAGTCTCCTCTTGCTCAGTACACTAAAAAATAGGCTCTCCAACCTGAAATATTGACTCTGTTTCTCTTCCCACAGATGAGTTTGACCTGATGAGTATTTCCAGCATTTTCTGTAGTTGTTTACTGACTATTTCCTAGTAACAGTTTCCATTTTACAGATGTCCATAAATCGATTTTGTCCTTAAGTCGGAAAATATAGTTAAAAAATCACTTGATGTGGTAACCACATCTCCACAGTGATGTAACGAATGGCATCAAAAGCCCATAAGAATGATAAGAAAGAACAATTACTAAAAGTGGAGAGAGAGAGAGGGAGAGAGGAAACTAGTTCTGCCATTCATAGGAACAAACATACTACATCAGACTATTGAATGCAACAGTATTATGGGAGCTCTTATGTATGTAGGGGTGTTCGTAATTCAGGCAGTCTTAACCCAAGGGTGCCTGTAATGTTTTTATGTTTGACTCTGCGTCGTGCAAGAGCTACAACAACAGGTAAACCAAAAGCACGGTCAAAGAGGTGAGTTTTAGGGGACTCTTAAAAGAAAGAGAATGAGGTGGAGAGAGTTCCACAGCTTAAGGCCTCAGCATAGCCATCAACAATGGAGCAATTGTATTTTCCATTTTCTTCCTTCTTTCCTTATGTGATAGAAAAAGGCCATTCAGTCCAGCGAGTCTATGCTAGCTCACAGAGCGTTCCCATTCCCCTATTAATTTTCCTTGTGACTTATTCTCCTCACGTTCCCGTCAACTCCCTCGAGATTCTACCACTTGCCTACCCACTAGGGGCGACTTCCAGTGGCCAACTAACCTACCAACCCGCATCTCTTCAGGATATAAAAGGAACTGGAGCCCTGGGAGGAAACCAAAGTGCGCTGGCATTTGTTGTTTTCACAATGCTTTAACCTTAGACCTTTTGCTGGTTTTAGATAAGATAAGATTTCTTTATTGGTCACATGTACATCGAAACACAGTGAAATGCATCTTTGCGTAGAATGTTCTGGGGGCAGCCCGCAAGTGTCGCCAGGCTTCCGGCGCCAACATAGCACGCCCACAACTTCCTAACCCGTACGTCTTTGGAATGTGGGAGGAAACCAGAGCACCTGGAGGAAACTCACACAGTCACGGGGAGAACATACAAACCCCTTACAGACAGCGGCCAGAATTGAACCCGGGTCACTGGCGCTGTAATAGCATTATGCTAACCGCCAACCATTCAATTTGATTAAATAAATGCCTTACAAGGCCTAAATTAAACAAAAGCCAGCAGCCACAAGAAGAACATGCAAACTCCACATGGACAGCATCAGGATTAAAACCGGGTCACTGGCGCTATGATGCAGCAATTTCCACCACTGTGCCACCCCAAGAATAATCTATTAAATCTGTCCCAAACCATCTGTAATTTTTCAAAATTCTCCAAGACTGCAGAATAAACTCTCACAATTCTTTTTTAACTGAAGCTTTGTAAGCCTCACCACTCTGCTGCTCTGGTTTTGCATTCATAATAGCTTCAACTTATTTGCATATTAAGTATCTTACGGAGATGTGAAACGATAAAAAGCAATGATATCGGAGTCATCAAGGAGAGCCAGGTGAGGGGGAAGAGGAGGTGGGGAGGGAAAGGGAGAGACAGTATCCTTGAAGGTGATGGTGGGCAGATTCATAAAGAGGAGGAGAGACAGAGAAAAAAGTGAATGTGGAATGAGTAGAAAAGAGAGGAAGGGGGAAGGGAGAAAGAGAAAGAGGAGAGAGAGACAGAGAGAGAGAAGGAAAGTTTGCAATGGGAAGGGCTGAGCTTTAGCAAGGTCAGTGCACAATTGCCCAGAGGGTCTGTGTAGCTGAGACTGACGTGGCACAAAGACAGAATCAGGAGTAACATTGGGAAACCAACTGAAGCAAAGTGAGAACGAAATGTAATTTTTAAAAAATTGATTACATGGGATGAAATAACGAGTTCACTGGTACTAATAGGGATTAGTTTCCAGACTGTGTACACAGCGGACATTGGGTTGATTGGTGGCACATGCAGCAGGGAAGGATATGATTGAGTTTGTCACTTTCATTTTGTTGTCTTGCAGGAAGGTGGTAATGTCAGACTGATGTTAAAGTACATCACATTGCAGAAACTGAACTTCACAATTAAATATTTAGATCCACAGTCAGACCCTTCCCTGGCTCGGCATCACACTCCGTGACATTTACAAATACATTTGAAGAGCAATTAATCCTGAGGTTATCTCAATGAGGCCTCCATCAGTCACAGAATATCAGTCCACACACACAGTGGGAGAAGTCTCCAGTGTGGTGCACACTACCTCCATTCATGAAAAAACCACAGCTTCCAGATCTTGGTTATGGAGCTGCCGTGATCTAAAATACTGGCTTTGTTTCCTCTCTGCCCCGACGAGTTAATCAGCTCCATCCCAGATCAACTGCTGCCTTTTTCCTTTGATTGTAAAGCAGCATTTTTTTAAAATAGGCCAACAATTTAATCAGTCAAAACTCGAATCTTAAATTGCTCCAAGCCCCATTCACCCAACAACCCTTTGCTTGATGACCCACATTGGCTTCAAGTTACGTTACTGCTCAATTTTATTCTTTGCAAATTCTTCCATTCCTCCCCCTCCGTGTGTCTGTAATCCCCTCCAGCTCTGTAACTCTCTGCGATGTCTGCACTTCTCTAGTTCTGGCCTGTTGCACATCCTTATCAAGAAATGATTGAGGCAAAAATTCCAAAGCAATCATTTTTCTAACCCTTAATGAGAGCACCACAAAAATGTCCACTGGTCTCATCTTCTTGACAGCCTAGCTGATGGTGGGAATGATACAATATTATATTAAGTCAAGCTCATGTAAGCGCTACAACTTTTGACAGGTTATTTGGCCAATGTAACCAGTACAACTAAGGATCTAAGCCCAAATCATGGCAGTGAGATCCCTGCTCACAGAGAAAGGGGTGCACCTTTACCAATGGACCCTTGATTTTTGGAGCCCAAAAGCTATGTAAGCTGGGGGAATAGTCAATGCAGAAGAAATTGAAGGAAGGTGACACTTAAGTTAAGGTTTGGCAATTGGCTATTGGAGGTGTGAGGTTAAAAAGACTGCATGACATCCCTTAAATGGCTTAAAACATTATCTAGGTTGATTACAGCACAATATTCATCCAGTTCCCTTCTGATGGCTGTCTGGCTCTTTTGGTAAGTGCTCTGCATCACTGAGTCTCAGCAACTGGAAACGGTTTCCAATGGAAATGGTTTCACTTTACTTATCTCTGTTCAAAGTTCAGGAACTCATTCAAGTCCTTTCTTAGTCCTCCCTATTGCAAAGAGAACAATGCATCGTGACTGTAGTGTCATCATTGCACTGAGTATTGTATGAGGTACCCTAGCCTTATTATTGTACTGAGAATTGTACAGTAAACCACTGCACATCATATAGCATTCCCTAGTGTTAGCATTGCACTGAGTACTGTGCAATGTACCCAAGTGCTATCACTGCACTTCATGTAGTATTATGTACCCTAGGTGAACTGTCCACTACATAATGCACCATTGTATTACCATTGAACAATTATTGTATGACATACCCTAATATTATCATTGTACTGTGTGTTGCATGATATACCTTAGTATTATCATTGCACTGCATATCATACAACACATGCCAGTACAACCATTTCTTGAATGTATTGTTAAGAGGCCAGGAGTATTTTTCAGGCATAATAAAGTTTGTCAGAAAAACCGCATTTAGAACGACAAGCTTGCTAACACTCATCTCTTATGAAAGTATGTCATGCTCACTGTGATATTCACCCGGCAGTCATTAATCTTCTCCTGCTGTTGGCTGAATCTGGTGCCCTCAGCTTCTTGTTAGTAAACGAGAATGAGTTACATGAGAACGGTGCAGAGAGGGTTTGGGGAGCATCAAAAGGGATCACTTTTCTCAAACACTCAGGACTCTTGAATTCAAGATCCTCCACTACCCTCTCCAAACAAACCTGATATCCCCTCTAGACAAGCCTCTTGCCTCAGGCTGACCTCTTTGGCACATTTCCAAGTTAAGTTCTCACCTTCAGATTGGTTTGCGTGTGGATCTATTTTCTTTCTGCTCGTTCTCACCCAGTGTTGTTCCCCTCCTGTTAGAATATTTAAAAAGCATCTTTCATCCAGATTCTATGTTATATCTATTTTTATGTCTAATGACAGTACTTTGATATCTTGCAATACTGATGCATTTGAACCTCCTCTTCCTTCTTCATGCCTACTTGCCATAGAACTTGTATCTTATTAAAAATCTAATGCCCCACACGTGATCTACTTGTCCTAGTTAACTTCCAGCTCTTGCATCTTTGTCACATTCTACGTCACACAACTTATGTTCAACTTTTTCTTGCACCGTATTTTCAGACTTCTACACCAAAAGTGGAATTTTCTTCCGCACACTTGTAAACATCCGCAAGCATTGAGTTTTAAGTAAATAATAGAATATGAACTCAAACAATTGGAAAGAATTAATGGCCCAGTGCTAAACATTTATCTTAAAATTACATTGTTAAAATTTAATTGAAAATCACACTCATCTCAATGCCTCAGGGTGGCATATTCTTAATGTATCTAGGAGGTGAATCATCAGTACAAATCTCACTGTTAAGACAAAAAAGGGATAATTTGCATTAAATTGACTCTCCAATGTAATATTGAGGGAGCTCTGAACTCTCAAAGCTGCCAATAGCAGAGGCCCTGTCTGTGCTCTCTGGTGGCTATACAAATCCCACAGCACTACTTTGATATGGAGCAGGTGGGATCTGACCTAAATTCATCCACCTTTGCTGAAAATTGACTGCCAACTTTCCGATATTGCATCATGACCACATTTCAAAGAGAGCAAAGCAATTTGGAAGGGCTCAGAAAGACATAAGAAAAGTGACATGGAAATGTAAATCCTTTACAATCCTATTAGTTTCAGTTATAAAAAAGTTCCTCAATAAACCATTCATTGAAAGGAAAGCTTGATCAGAGAAGAAAGATGTTTTTGTACTTTGAAAATCTGAAACAGAGAGAAATCCTAGATTGAATAACAATAACAATTAGCTCCTCCAGCAGTGTAGCACTCCCTTAGAGAATCAGAGAATCATAGAACCATACAGCACAGAAATAGGCCCTTCAGCCCATTGCCCATGTTGACCATCAAAGCCCTATTTACACTAATCCTACACTAATCCCATTATTTTCCTGACATTTCCATCAAATGCCCTCAGATTCTACCACTCACCCATTTGAGGAACAATTTACAGTGCCCAATTAACCTATTTGGCGTGTGGGAGGAAACTAGAGCACTTGGGAGAAACCCACACAGTCACAGGGAGAACGTGCAATCTCCACACAGACAGCAACGGAAGTCGGGATTGAACCTGGGTCATTTCTTACAGTGGGGCTTAGCTTACATGAGGGACTTATCTCAGATGTTAAGCCAAATTCTTGGAGTGGATCTTACAGAGGAAAGTTTCCTCCTAGACAACTGTAGTTACTGCTTTGGTGTAACAGCAAAATTACACAGGAGGCCATTCTTCCCCTTGACTCTTTCCTGCCATTTTATTGCATCTTCTTTTACTTCCCCTCTTGGTTCTGCATATATTAATTTTTTTTAATTTACAGTGTGGTAACAGGCCCTTCTGGCCCAACGAGTCCACGCCGCCCATTTTTTTTTAAACCCAAATTAACCTACCCATACGTCTTTGGAATGTGGGAGGAAACCAGAGCACCCAGAGGAAACCCACGCAGACACGGGAGAACATACAAACTCCTTACAGACAGCGATGGGAATCGAACCCCGATCGCTGGCGCTGTAATAGCGTCGTGCTAACCGCTACACTACCATGCCATGTAATAATAATATTACATAACAATAAAACAGAACCAGCTTTGTTTCTAAATTTCCATGGTGCCTGAGTTCAGCATTTTTGGGAGAGAGTTCCAATTTTTCATTACTCTTAATGTGAAAAATTGCTTCCTGACCTCACCACACCTCCAATTTTAACATTATGGCCTTGTAATTGAAACTTACCCAGCAGAGGAAAGAGTTACTCTTTATATACCTGATGGAATCCTTCAAATGTATTGAACGCCTCACTTTGATTTCTTCTTAATACCCTATATTCAAGCAAATGGAATCCTCTTCTGCACAGCCTGACTTGTAATTTAACTCTTTTTGTCCCAGTACCATGAGCAACAAGGCATCCATGAAATATTTGAACAGGGAGACAGCTCTACTCATTTAGCACGTGATCAGCTGTGTCCTAACAAGTCCTTACTAATGGAAACATCACAAATTGGTTACGAGAATCCAATTCTTGATTATGATCCGGCTTGGGAAGACTATTGGGTTGTGACTTCCAGTACTGCAGCAGAAATTTTGAATCTTTCTCAGCCAGTGCACAGTAAAGTTATTAATAGTGTCAAATTATTAGCTTGGGCCATATCGTTGGGACTCTCTCTGCTGAGGTCCACAGGTTTTCAATAAGTTAATTTACTCTGTTTCCCCATGTAATCAGATTGTGTTAATAAGGATGGGCTGTTTTTAAAAGAAAGTGATGTTTCAGCAAACTTCCCAATATCGTTTAGTTTTCCAACAACTCAATATGTAGCTAAATCAAAGTTCAATCTGAAAAGAATATAGTGTTAGAGTTTGCTACTTAAGCGCAGTGGCCATATGGCAAGACACCACAGAAATATAGATATGTTTCTATACTTTCTTATGACATAGAAGGAGGCCATTCCATTCTGTCGAGTCTATGCTGGCTCACAGAGCAATCCTGTTGTTCCGCTCGCTTTCCTTGTAACCTAACTCCCCACATTCCTATCAACTTCTCCTAGATTCTACCAATCACCTACACTCTCGGGACAACTTACAGTGGCCACTGAATCAACCAACCCACGCCTGTTGGAAGAAGCCAGAACGCGCAGGGGAAACCCATGCAGTTACAGGGAGAACATGCAGACTCCACAGAGACAGGAACGGAGGTCGGGATTGAACCTGAGTCGCTGGAGCTGTGAGACAGCAGCGTTATCAACTGTGTCGCTGTGTCGCTCCTTCACCCATCATGAACATAATCAACAGTACATTTTTGTTGTATATTTAAGCAACTCACTGACCTGATCAGCAATGAGGGTGGAGGGCCCTTGGTGTGAGTGGTGTAAGAAAGAAAAGCCAGAGAAAACCATTCAATCCCTCACACTTGCTCCCTTGTTCAATAAGATCATGGTTGACTTTTTTTACCTTAGGCACTTTCCTATCCTTTTGATTCCAAAAATCTATTTTTTGGAATGTCATGATCAAGAAACTACTTCTGGTGCACTCTTAGAACTTTAGAAGGAACGGGAAAGTATACCCCTTACTCCTTTCAGCATCATTTCCCCCTCCCCATTTCCCTTAAAGAGTCACTTGGCCCACTCCACTTTCGCAGATTCCACATCTGTAGCCTTTTGCTTCCAGCCTCCTGCCTTTACCTCACCCCTCCCCTCACCCCCCTTGGCCCCATCTGCCCCCTTTTTACCTTTTTCCTTATCTGTCTCTACCAATCACCCACCAGCCGCTGTCTCCTGACTCCATCCTTCCCCCTCCCTCATCTGGCTCCATCTGCCCATCATCTCCCTTCACATCTGGTTTTACCCATTGCCTGTCAGCCCCTAGCTCACCCCTCCCTCACCTTTTGCTACTAACTATCTCTTCTCCACACTCTCAGTCCTGATGCAGGGTCTCAACCTGAAACATTGACCATCCCTTTGCCCTCACAGGTGCTGCTTAACCCGCTGAGTTCCTCCAGCAGTTTGTTCTTTGCTCCATATTTCAGCAGCTGCTGTCTCTTGCGTCTCCCATTTACCCCAATCACATGCAGAGAAGCCCTCTTCCTAGTGACTGCACCCCCAGTTCTTCTGCCTGAACCAGAAGTTATGAAGAACAGTTCAAACACGTTCTCGTTACTACAACCTTCCTGCCGGGAATGACATCTATGGTTGAGGTCCATCCAAACCCTATTCTCCATTAAATCGAAAACTAGGGATAGAAAATTGGTCCAAGTAGGATGCCTTCTGGAGATGTTACCTTCCCAATACTTGGTTGTCAAGGGTAACACTGCATCCCTGAGGAAACGTTGTTCTATTGGATGCTTGGATGAGACATTATGTTGTACTGTGTATCAGTGCCTCCACAGATTCCCAATATGATTCAAAGATGCTGAGGGTACTCTCCCCAGTAACCTGGCTGCTCTGGCAAAGGGTCTCAGACCTGAAATGTTAACTCTGTTTCTCTTTCCACAGATGCTGCCTGACCTGCTGAGTATTTCTAGCATTTTCTGTTTTGATTTCAGATTTCCAGTATCTGCAGGTCTTTGTTTATTTTCATTTAATATTGATACCCTGCTCAACATTAGAAAAGGAGCCATGGATCCCTGGAAGTATTTGAGTCATTAGGTAGATTCAGGCCTAAAAGCAGAAAATGCTGGAGGCCCTCAGAAGATCAGGCAGCGTGTCCAGCATATACTGATTTTATTTCAGATTTCCAGCATCTGCAGTTTTTTGCTTTTAGACCTCTGGTTCATACTTGGACGGGAGACTGCCTTGGAATGCCGGGTTTGGTAGCCTTACCATCTGGGGAAACAGCTGATCCAACTAGCAAACTGATGTCATGCCTCAATGGGAATATCAATTGCGTTGTAAATGCTTTAAATAAACTCAGCATCATGGAAATGAGATATCACATTGATGTTCATAGAAGCTTTACGAGCCCAAAATTGGCTGCCCTCTTTCATACAGTGTAAGAGTGACAACTCTTCAAGTAGTATTTCATTGGCTGTAAAATCACAATGGATATGACTGGCCCGGTAGTAATGAAAATCTTTCTGTTGAAGAAGAGAGAGGGAACAGAGACACCACTGGTGGAGGGATGGAACTGGCAGAGAGAATGGCTTAAAACTGTGGAGATAAAATGTTTCAAGTAGAACTGTTGATGGGAGCAGAGTAGTTTATATATTACAGATATATTTCACTATCTCTTCATTACCTAGTCACTGCTCTCGGCGTACTGCCAATTGAGCTTCTATTGTGTCATAAGCTCATTCTATATTTTCCCTGACCTTCTCAACTATTAACTACAGACAGGACTTTGCAGGGGGTGTGACGGGCGCCTGCTAAATGTTATTAGAAGCTTTTTGCCAACTCTGTCTTTTCATCAAATCTCATAAAGTGCTAGCACGTCTGAAATGCCAAATATTGACGTATTTTGGTAATTAGTCAGGGACCACATGGGGTGAAGTTAATGCAAGCACCAGAGCGTAGAAAGAATCATTTATTGGTGCTCTGCTCTTATTTGACTCAATGAGCCCTGCATCACCAGGAAGAGTGTGTGACATGGCAACAGAAACAACTATTAAGGTTTTCCAGTGATGGAAAAGCAGTCCTTTCCGTTTGCTCCTAGTTAAAGCTCTATTCCTTGTTTTATTTTGTAGAGCTGTGATACTTTGCCATCAGCTCAAGGCCTCAATTTAATAGCACAGTCCTAAAAGGATTCAGCACTTCTTAATAATTCCTTCACTTTGTCTGAACTTTAATTGTACATTACATCAACAGTCAGAGCTGAGAAACAGGAGCTTCTGTGCCAAATCAAAATCCAATATTAATGTTAATTAAAAACAATAAAGTTGGCTTCATAACATCCCAGCATTGGTGTACCTAGAGAGTGTCTAATTGATGCCAATACAATACAGTTAAGATATGAAGGAGAATATGGTCAATACTGTTTAAGACAATTACTGTGATATTTTCAATGCTTAACATGTTAGAGTGCTACTGAAATGAAGTGCTGCATTTGTTAAATGGGGAAAGAGTTTCCATGGACCCAATACAACCAATACCACGTTCACATTTTGGAACACTTTTTATGCCCTTTTCACATGCAGTGAATTGAAATTTGCTTCAATCAGTGGTGGGTAAACTAGATTTTAAACTTTACATAGAATTTCAGCACAGAAACAGGACATTCATCCCAACTGGCTCAAGTTGACATTTATGATCGACACGAGACTCCTTTCATTCTGCTTCATTTCCTCTACCGCATACCCACCTGTTCCTTTCTCCCTCTCCATGAATGGGTCTGTTCCATTCATATATAAGATATATAAGATATCTTTATTAGTCACATGCACATCGAAACACACAGTGAAATACATCTTTTGCGCAGAGTGTTCTGGGGGCAGCCCACAAGTGTCTCCACGCTTCCAGTGCCAACATAGCATGCCCACAACTTCCTAACCCATACGTCTTTGGAATGTGGGACAAAACCGGAACACCCAGAGGAAACCCACGCAGACACAGGGAAAACGTACAAACTCCTTACAGACAGCGGCTGGAATTGAACCCGGGTCGCTGGCGCTGTAAAGCATTACGCTAACCGCTACACTACCATGCCTATCATTACTCCTTGTGGAAATGGGCTCCACATTCTCACCACACTCTGGGTACAGACTTCTACTGAAATCCTTGTTGAAGTTTATTAGTCTCTGTCATCTATTGATGGTCCCTATCTTTGGATTGCCCACATCTTCTCTATGGCTGTCCTACTAAACACCTTAATAGTTTTCAATACTCCAATGTTCCATTTAATACCCTTGCCAGATGAGAGAAAATAAGAAATGGGAGAAAGAGTAGGCCATTCAGCCCCTCAAACCTATTCTGCCATTTAATAAGATCATGGCTGATCTGATTGTGATCTCAACTCTGCCCTCCTGTCTGCCAGTGGTAATTATCACCCCCTTGCTTGTCAACCATTTACCTAACACTCCCTTAAAAATATTATATGTCACTACTTCTACTGCCCTTTCAGGAAGAGAGTTTCAAAGACTCATGAGCCTCTGAGAGAAAAGAAATTGCCTCATCTTTGTCTGTCACTTTCTTTTTAAACAGAGATCCCCAGTTCCAGATTCTCCAACAAGAGGAAACAGCATCTTCACATCCGCTCGGTCAAGATTCCTCAGGATATCATGTTTCAATTGAGTCACCTCATTCCAGCACATACAAGCCTAGCCTGTCCAATCTGGCCTCCTTCGGCAAGCTACCAATTCCAGACATTAGTCCAGTAAACCTCTGCACTAGCAACCACAATGTTGGTGTTGTCATCCAAATCATTTTCAAAATTGTAAAATAACTGAGGATCCAGCATTAACCACTGTGTCATACCACTTGTTACATCTTACCAACCAGAAAAAGACCCATTCATGTCAACTCTGTATTTTCTTCTTGCGAGACAAACTTGTATCCACATCAATCTGTTACCTCCTGCACCACAAGATATTATTTTCCACAAGAAACTTTGTGACACCTTTCAAGTGCCTTCTAGACGTCTAAATATAAGATATCCACCAGTTCCCCTTTATCCAAAGCACATGTTCCTTTATCATAGAACTTCAATAAATTGGTCAAACATGATACTTATTGCGGATATTTATGAAAGCTAGCTATACTTATATGGTAAGAGCATTTCACTGTGCTAATCAAACTGGGATAAAATCAGAAAATGGTGGAAACACTCAACAGGTCAGGTAACATTGATGGAAATATTTGAGTTAACAGTTAACATTTGAGGTCCAAAACCCTTTGTCACTTCTGTCTCTCTTTCCATAGATGCTGCTTAACTTGCTGATTGCTTCCAACGTTTTCTGATTTTATTTCAGATTTCCAGCATCTGCAGTATTTTTGGTAATCAGACCGGACATTGTTCCATTATGATCAGCTCTAAGGCTTGGTCCTTCAGCTGGCAACTATTCACCTCCTGTTAAGTCCTGACTACAAGCTGACACTCTTTGTGTCATGCTTTGTGTGATTCAGTGGCAGAGTAAATCCCTCTCAGTGAGGTGGCTCACATTGTACCTCTCATTTCACTGTGCGTTTCACTGTACATGTGACTAGTAAATAAATATCTTATCTTATAACTTAATATCCATTCCAGCACATGCCAAGAAAGCCAACACAGCTAGGTTGCTCCATCTGTGAAGTGAGTTGTGCTCATGACAGTTATTGTTGGGGGGAAATTTCACTTTCAAAGTTAGATGGAAAAAGACAGACCAACATTTCTATAGTGCCTTTCAATGAACTCATGATATCCTAAAGCATCTGACAGCAATGGAGCAGTTTTCGAATTATAGTTACTGTTGTAATTTAGGAAACATGGCAATGTGCACGGAAAGCTCCCTCACACAGCAGTGAGATAATAGCTGGATAGCAGTCTTAGCAACATTGATTGATAAGTACTCACTCCAGAACACTGGGGAGAACTTCCCTTCTCTTCAAATAAGGCCTGGCATCTTTTTCATCCGCCTCACAGGGCCTCAGTTTAATGTCTCTTAAAAGATGCCACCTCCAACTGTGCAGCACTCCCTCTGTAAAATATTGTTGTTCAAATTTCTGCAGTGGGACATGAATCCAGAATCCCCTGATTCAATAAGGATGAGTCATGTGTTACGTTAATTCTAGCCCTTCTGCTAATAGTATAAAAGGCAAATTGTCCAGTTCTACCCTGCACTGTGGGATAACCACCTTTAGACACATTATATAATTGTCTTCAATCATTGACACTTTCTTTTGTGTACGCAAAAAGAAATTGTATAATATCCACCATAATTAACCCAGGGTTCATGCTAGTACCATCCATTCAACTTGCATTGCACATCCCTCTCCTCTCCAGGGTCGACATATCCTACCTTGGATGTGTTGCCCTGAACAGGACACACAAACCCCTTTGCTTCCCCACAGCTGTCAGAATCACATCCTGAAGGAAACATTCCAATGTCTTTCTCAACCCCAATATGTTTGGCTCCACGATAGACAGCATTGAGCTCCAGCCCGCTACAGCTTGGCCCATTCATTTGGTCAGTTCATGTTTTCTTGTGTTTCCCTGCTTCTTGATTTACTGCTTAGACAGCTTAAACTGGAAGATTTTCAACATTCTAATTCAGATAGAAATAAGCAGGAGTGCGTAGATCTTCAAACAGCAAGCCCTAGCATATGTATGTGCAATGTGCAGTCATAGGCAAATCACAACCCCTAAGTATAACTTTTATCTAGCTTTCACAGTGCTGTTCTATTAATACTTATAGCAATGTACAGTCTGTTCATTTTGTCTATTTTCCATATGGATTTTACATGTCTACATTCTTCAACATCCTGTTATAAATTTGAGTGTGCTGTGAGCAAGGCTGGGAGTCTTGGTAAATTATAACTCTTATACATGCAGAACATTAGGAGCTTCAAAACAACGCAATGTAGTTTATGAAAATCAAAAACTGCAGATGTTGGCCACACGCAACAGATCAGGCAGCTTCTGTGGAAGAAGAAACAGAGTTAACATTTCAGGTCAAAGCCCTTTCATCAATCAGAATTATTCTGGTCTAACATCATGGCACCCCAATAGGTAGTGCTTAAGTCATATGTACATAAGTTTGTCATTACTTTCTGTACACAAGTGAGTGATTTGTATGTTGTATATAAATACACTACACTCCGAAATAGTGACTTCTACCACCTAGAAGAACAGGGACAGCAAGCATAAAGGAACATTAGCTTCCCTTCAGATCCTGACCTGGAGATATATCACTGTTCCCTCTTCATCACTACACCAAAATCTTGGATCTCTCCACTCAACAGCACTTCACAATAAGGATAGCAGTGATTCAAGTAGGTGGCTCTCCACCACACACTTGGATATTTGAGTGTGAGCATAAATGCCAGGGTGCTGGCAAACCACACATCCAAAAACAATTTTCTTTTAAGTAGTGTAAAAGTTAGAAAAACAAATTGGAGCCAACAAACAGTCTGACATATTCCTGGCCTTTCTTCGGATCTAATTCTTGTCATATGCAACATTCAATAAAGGTCAACACAAACATCATCACTATCATCCAGTCCCTGGTAGCATTAAGAAGCTGTTTTCATTACCCAGTGATGATCTACAGCACACAGACTGTCAGGGACTAATAAATGCCAGGACTGCATTAAATGTGGACGACAACAAACACAATTCAGTAAGTGAAATTACAGATTGAGGCAATTTAACACCAGAAACTACAAATCTCAGAAGACTTGGAACAATGAATACTGCAGTGAAAAGGGTTAAATCATGGTCAAGTCAGGGCTGAGCCCAGTTTGATTGCTGGAACAGATCTGATTCTGTAACAACCTTTCTCCAACCCTGACCAATCCAGTGTGAGATTGGTTGAGCTGCTCTGCCTCATCAGAGATTGTTTGGGCAGAGTAACCTCTCCAGATATGAATGTCCAGTGTCACCCAGAGGTTTGCCAGCCCTTCGACAATCCTACTGGCTATCCTCAAAGCCTCCTCACCGAGGTGAGGGCCAGTAGGCAGCAGTATAGTCACCAACATCCTCCCCATGGTACAAGCTGTATTGGTTTGCGTGGCAGTGAAGAGAGACCTGACTAACACTGTGTTGAATGGTAAATCTCAAAGTGAAACAGGACTTTCCATCCAATTCTCCTGCTCCCAGAGAAAGCCTCTTTCTTGAACTGCTGCAGTCCATATAGAGTGGTGATGATACGACTGAGTAGCTTGCTGAGCCACTTCAAAAGGCAGAATCAACCACATTGTCAGTCACATGAATCACAGACTTGATAGGAAAGACAAATTTCCTCCCTTAATGAACCAGCTGGGTATTTATGACAATCCAACAGTCACCATTATGAGCTGAGGTTTTTTTGAACTCCAGATTAATCTTAATCAAATTTGAATTCCAGTGCAGGATTTGAACTCCTGTCTGCAAGCCGTTAGTTCAGGTCTCTGAGGTATTATTCCCGCAACCGAAGCTGCACCTCCACCAGAGAAGGTGTCCGTTGATCATGTGCCGCCATTGCCTGAGTTCACAGTCAACCTGTAACTTAAGTGTCTTTGCTGGGTGTATTACCAGCAAAACTCTGTCCACCTGAGTAACCGGAGGAAATAATCTGCAAATGCTGGAAATCTGGCACCAAAACAGAAAATGCCAGAAGCATTCACTCAGTAGGACAGGCAGCATCCATGGAGAGAGAAACAGAGGCCACATTTCAGGTCAGTGGCCCTTCATCCAGCCAACTCATCTCAGACCAGGGTCATATAGCTCGAAAACAGGTCCTTCAGCCCACTGAGCCAACCATCCAGCACCCACCTACACTAATCCCATCTCATTCTCCCCACAATCCCATCAACTCCCCCCAATTTCCACAAATTAGGGGCAATTTATAATGACCAATTAACCTATCAAACTGCACGTCTTTGGGATGTGGGAGGAAATCAGAGCACCCAAAGGAAACCCAAGCAGCTACAGGGAGAACGCGCAAACTCCACATAGACAACACCAGAGGTCAGGATTGAACCCGGGTTGCTGAAGCTGTGAGGCAGCTGCCAGCCACTGTGCTGCCTCTATTACCCACAGCCTTTCGACAAAAGTTCCAAATTCATACTGACCCCTGTGTGTAAAGAAGCATCCTGATTTTGAATCTTGAACAGCCTGGCTATAATTTTGATCATCCAGAGAAATAGTTCCTTAGTATCTAACCTGTTAGACAAAGCACATAGAAAATGGCTAAGTGATGATCATTTCAAGCAAACTGAAAGCATTTTGGTTAAGTGTCCTGGGAGTAGATAACATTGCCTTGGGACCAACTGATTAAGGGATAAAAGGAAAAGCACAGAAATCTGCTTTTCATGACCCTGATAAAACACAGGCTCTGACAGTCAAGATAAAGAAACTGGCGTTATCAGGTGCAGTTACAGTTAAGAGAGTCATTGAGGTCAGTTAAGAAGGAATTTAACTCAATTTATCTATTTTTGTCATTCCATACAAATGGGGGTGGTTTTAAACATGTTGGATCCCAGTTCTCAAATTGTCATGAGAACTATTAGCCTGGAAATTTGATTTTGCCTACTTTTTGTGCATTTAAACATTGTTGCGTGTAGTGCTACAACCAAATTGGGTTGCCTACAAAAAATTGAGAAGCTGGTCAAAAAGACCTAAGCAGTTCCTGACAGGGCCATTGCTCAGTTGAAGAGAGCTACTGACACATCGTTGTTCAGCAATTACGAAAAGGTATTAACCCTTTAAGGTGCATTCTCTAAGGCAGCCAGATACCAATGACATTATAGAGACACAAGAGACTGCAGATGCTGGAATCTGGAGCAACAAACAATCTGCTGGAGGAACTCAGCGGGTCGAGCAGCATCTGTGGGAGGAAAGGAATTGTCAACGTTTCGGGTTAAAACCCTACATTAGGACTGAGAGTGGAGAGGAGAGATGGCCAGCATAGAGAGGAGAAGGGGAGTGTTGAGAAATGATTCAGAGATGATTGGTGAACAACATTATGGTTGGTGCAGAGGAGAAAGAGATTGCAGGAGTTAAGAGATCTCCCAGATTTTCAGAGGAGATGTGGATGAACCCATATATGGTACATGCCAGGAGATAAGATAAGATATCTTTATTAGTCACATGTACATTGAAACACACAGTGAAATGCATCTTTTGCATAGAGTGTTCTGGGGGTAGCCCGCAAGTGTCGCCACACTTCTGGCCCCAACATAGCATGCCCACAACTTTCTAACCCGTATGTCTTTGGAACGTGGGAGGAAACCGGAGCACCCAGAGGAAACCCACGCAGACAAGGGGAGAATGTACAAACTCCTTTCAAACAGCGGCCGGAATTGAACCCGGGTCGCTGGCGCTGTAGTAGCGTTATGCTAACTGCTACACTACCATGTCATGTGTGCAGGTGGATGCCAAGGGACCCACCAGGGCCACTGTTAGAAGCTGTCAACAGGAGGTGGCTCAAGTCATTCTCTTCAGGAGTGAGAATCCCCACATCACGAGGCAATGCGGAAATTAATTTTATCATATATTAAGGTGAGTCGTACACTTCTAAAAATACTCCTATTTTTTTACACTGTGACATTTATCCACACACACACACACTCATACAAACACACTCTCATGCTCCCTCAAGCTCACTCATGGACACTCCTGCCAATTGTCAATCACGGACTGTTACTCCATCTCTACAACCCGCTCTCTCCCACAACACCCCGTACACCCTCCATCTCCACACAGAGATCTAGCTTCCAGATATTCTTCATCTCCTTCCAGGCTACAGCAGCAAGAAGCAAGAAGAAGACCACCTGCATGAGTGAGGTCATCACAAGTTCAGCACCACATCAGCCTGGAGGAAACCCTCCTAATCCTCACAGCAGATGGGCAAGGGAGGACTAGAGCACATCACAAGCAGAGACCGTGCATAATGCTATTACAGCGCCAGCGACCCAGGTTCAAATCCCGCCACCATCTGTAAGGAGTTTGTATGTTTTCCCTGTGTCTGCATGGGGTTCCTCCAGGTGCTACGGTTTCCTCCCACATTCCAAAGATGTACGGGTTAGGAAGTTGTGGGCATGTTATGTTGGCGCCGGAAGCGTGGCGACATTTGTGGGCTGCCCCCCAGAACTACACAAAAAGATGTATTTCACTGTGTTTCGATGTACATGTAACTAATAAAGAAATCTTATCTTCTCTTATTGTCACCTTAGCATTTCTTGTTGCAGTACTTCAGATTGTGCTACAATACTTTGCACCATTCTGTTGTTTTGTGCTCATCCCTGTATTGTATTTATTATTACCATGTACACTGTTTACTCCGTGAGCTTCACATGAGTAAGGAATTTCATTGCACCCTGATGTTAATGACAATAAACTAATCTGATCTGATCACTATAATCACCATATTCCTTGTAAGTTGGTCTGAAGTGAACACCTTCATTACCATCTGTGGTGCTGCGTCAACATAGACACTGCGTACAATTGCAACAATCAACTGCTTTTACAAGATGTTGGGGGGGGGGGGGGGGCTCCGTGGTTCTGCTCCGCAGGAGAAGACTCATGGAGCAAGAAGAGAAGGAGGAGGCACTAGAAGGAGAGGAGAAGGGTGTTGACGGTAATGAAAACTGCAGTGCATCACTGAGTCTGACATCCACAGCACCAGCTCAGAAAGTGACACGGTGACGGATGAAGAGATTAAGTTCGAGGGACACGGGTCACAGGGAGATGTACTGGGGACCAGTCGGCAGCAGTCTGGCAGCAAACCTCGGGAATCTGGTCCTCATCTGTGTCCTCCAGGGCAGAATGAATGCGTTCTGGGTGCAGGCCAGTTAATGCACTCATTCTGCCCCGGTAGACACAGATGAGGACCACAACTGGGAAGCTCTGATGAGGATGCACAGCCAGATGTGGATGCAAGCTGTCAGATCTGCCTCATCAAGGAGCATGGAGAAGTCCATCTTCAAGCCCTTTTTGGAAGATATGTGGAGTCAAGAGACCATGAGCTCCACTCTGAATATCACGCACACATCTTTGCAGGGGTCAATGATAACTCCCACACAACGTCCAACAGGTGATAGCTGTTGTGGAGGCACAGGTGGGGTCCATAGTGTTTCTGCCTCTACACCCTCAGCACTGATCTAGCCAGAGGTTTGGGCTCTGTCACGTGGTAGCAGCTTGAAGCTTTAAAGGGAGAGTGAAATGCCACGAGGGAGCAGATTGCTGTCTTCACTGAGCAGAGAGATGCCATTCCTGCGGCTCTCAGTGGACACGGATCCAACCCATGAGCAGCTCAAAGTCCCCCAGCAGCAAAGGGATGCTGCACTTGAGCAGCTCGTGATTCTAAAGGAAGAGAGACCTGCCGCTTATCAGCAAAAGCAGAGAGATTGTTCTCCTACAGGGGCAGAGATGTGGTGCACAGAGGCATCAACTTGTTTATTCCCACTCTCACACCCCTCCATCATGAGTAGAACGCCCTCAGGATTGACTTGGTGGGCAGATTCAGGCCATTCATGCCCCCCATACTGAGGGCAACAATTCTCCTGCAACTACGACACATCAGACAGCACGGTCTCCCACACCCATTCCAGACTGCTCCCTCAGTTGGTCTGCACAGCAGTCTGAAGCCAGACCATCCAGGGCAAGAGATTTTCATGGGTCATGAATAACACTTGTGTGGATTCAAAGTAAAAGAGAGCATCCTTCATTTCACCAGCTACATGGGAGATACTGTGAAAGAGCACAAGAATATCAAAACCCACTTGCAAATGGAAAGACACTAGGGTGTGTTATTTTGCTGAAAGATGTGCGATTTTCCATTAATGTATCATTTGATGTGCCTTTGTTATTAAGTTTTTATACTAATGCTATTCAAAAGTGTTTAATTTAGGGCAAATAACATACTTAATTGTGCAGAAATGTCACACTAGTGTGGCAGCTGCTGCCATAACTGTAGACCCTGCCATGCCTCACCAAGAAAGTTTGCTAATTTGCTAATATCATGCCATGTGAACATGCTGGAGCTAATTCTTGATCATGGCTGGACAGTAAGCGATGCTCTCCCCTTCAAAATTCTAGTCTTACTGCAGTAGACCACATGATTGTGAAATTATTAAATTCATATCATAGCATCAGAATATTCTGGCACCAATCATCTCTCCAAATGTCAAGTCAATGCTGTTTTACAATTCTTACCCCTGCTTGTGCTGCTTCCACCGGACATCATGGGAAGGACTATTAGGAATCGAAGGAAGATTAGCATCAGGGGAGAATGCTGAAGAGTGCTGATAATTTGCTGTAAAATAATAATAAAGAAGTAAATATATAATGGGAAGCCCATGTGGAGTGGATCATTCTGGATCCTGTAGGACGGAGTGGGAGTGGGAATGGTCACTGGGCCTCAGATGGCATATCCTGAAGACCAACCCTGGAATGCCCTGACTGATGGAGTTAAAAAGGCTTGACTGACAGCAAACTGTGCAAGTCCCTGATATCTAAACAGATTTAAATGATTAAAAATACTTATTCAAAACTAAATCATGAAATATATTAAAATATTTTATAAATGACTTGGATGAGGATGTGGAAGGGTGGGTTAGTAAGTTTGCTGATAATACAAAGGTTGGTGGTGTTGTGGATAGTGTAGAAGGTTGCTGTAGATTACAACAGGATATTGATAGAATGCAGACCTGGGCTGAGAAGTGGCAAATGGAGTTCAATCCAGAAAAGTGTGAAGTGATACACTTCAGAAGATCCAAATTGAAGGCAGAATACGAGGTTAATGGCAGGACTCTTAGCAGTGTGGAAGAACAGAGGGATCTTGGGGTCCACATCCATAGATCCCTCAAGGGTGATTGCCGCGCAGGTCGATAGGGTTGTTAAGAAGGCATATGGAGTGTTGGCCTTCATTAGTCGGGGTATTGAGTTCAAGAGCCACAAGGTAATGTTGCAGCTCTACAGAACTCTGGTTAGACCACACTTGGAGTATTGTGTCTGGTCGCATCATTATAGGAAGGATGTGGAAGCTTTAGAGAGGGTGCAGAGGAGATTTATCAGGATGCTGCCTGGATTGGAGAGCATGTATTATTAGGATAGGTTGGGTGAGCTAGAGCTTTTCTCTTTGGCGAGAAGGAGGATGAGAGGTGACTTGATAGAGGTGTACAAGATGATAAGAGGTATAGATCGAATGGACAGTCAGACACTTTTTGCCAGGGCGACAATGGCTAACATGAGGGGACATCATTTTAAGGTGATTGGAGGAAGGTATAAGGGGGATGTCAGAGGTAAGTTTTTTTTACACAGAGAGTGGTGGGTGTGTGGAATGCACTGCCGGCAGAGGTTGTGGGGGCAGATACATTCGGGACATTTAAGAGACTCTTAGATAGACACATGAATGATAGAGAAATGGCAGGCTATGTGGGAGGGAAGGGTTAGATAGATCTTAGAGCAGGATAAAATGTAGGCGCAACATTGTTGGCCAAAGGGCCTGTACTATGCTGTAATGGTCTATGTTCTAAAATCTTAGAATATTAGCAAATAATTAAATCATTAAAATAAAGTAAGATAATTCAAATACACTTCTCTCCAGCCCCACTAACACAAATGGGGGTGCCTGTCCTACAGAGGCACAATGTGGCACGTCTGAATCCACTCTCCAGCACCTCAGGACACTGCTGTTAGGCTCAATGGTGAGACTACGGATGGAGCTGACAGTCAGAGTGCTGGCAAAAGGCTTCCAGACCTTCTCGCACTTCAGCCTTTACTTAACATGGTCAGAAGTCTGCAACACTCCAAGCCACAAATAGCTGTTCACCGGTTTGTGGAAGTTAGCTGTCACTCAGCTTGATCAAACCAAATGTGTTTTATGTAAACTCAGATGACTCTGTAAAGTGTTATTGTATTCTCACTAATGCTGTTCAAATGTGTTTAAATTGGGGCAAATAATATAATTAATTGAAAGATGTGTTCAGGCAAGTTTCCTTAATCAATATGTAGAGGTCCCAACTAGAGAGAGAGCGATACTGGATCTCTTCTTTGGGAACGAGACAGGGCAAGTGACAGAAGTGTGTGCAGGGGAACATTTTGGATCTAGTGATCATAGTTCCATTAGTTTCAAGATAATTATGGAGAAGGATAGAACTGGTCCTCGGGTTGAAATTCTAAATTGGAGTAAGGCCAATTTTGATTGCATCAGAAGGGATCTGGCAGGCGTGGATTGGGATGGACTGTTTTCTGGCAAATAGATGTTCGCTAAGTGGGAGGCTTTCAAAAGTGAAATATTGAGAGCACAGAATCTATATATTCCTGTTAGAGTAAAAGGCAAGGCAAGCAGGCTCAGGGATCCTTGGTTATTGAGGGATATTGAAGCCCTGGTTAAAGAAAAAGGAGGTGCATATCAGGTATAGGCAGTTAGGATCAAATGAGGCATTTGAGGAGTATAAGAAATGCAAGAGAATGCTTAAGAGAAAAATCAGGAGGGCAAAAAGAGGATGTGAGGTTGCTCTGGCAAACAGGGTGAAAGAGAATCCCAAGGGTTTCCATAGCTATATTAAGAGCAAAAGGGTAGCAAGGGACAAAATTGGTCCTCTTGAAGATCAGCGTGGTCATCTATGCATGGAGCCAAAAGAGATGGGGGAGATCTTCAATTAATTTTTTGCGTCCGTATCTACTCTGAAGACAGACACAGAGACAATAGAACTGAGGCAAAAGAGTAGTGATGTCGTGAATTGTATCCGGATTACTGAAGAGTAGATGCCAGCTGTCTTGAGGCAAATGAAGGTGGATAAATGCCTAGGGCTTGACTAAGTGTGCCCTCAGACCTTCTGGGAGGCGAGTGCAGAAATTGCAGGGGCTCTGGCAGAGATATTTAAAATGTCCTTAGCCATGGGTGAGGTGCCAGAGGACTGGAGGATAGCTAATGTCATTCCGTTGTTCAAGGAAGACTCTAAGAATAAGCTGTGAAATTATAGGCCAGTGAGCCTGACGTCAGTTGTGGCTAAGTTATTGGAAGGTATTTTAAGGAAGAGTATATATATGCATTTGGATAGACAGGGCCTGATTAGGGATAGTCAACATGAATTTGTGCATGATAGGTCACATCTAACCCACGTTATAGAGTTTGTTGAGGAGTTTACCAAGAAGGTCGATGAGGGAAAGGTAGTGAATGTTGTTTACATGGACTTTAGCAAGGCCTTTGACAAAGTCCAGCATGGGAGGCTGCTTCAGAAGGTTAAGTCACTTGGCATTCAGGATGAAGTAGCCAATTGGATTCAACATTGACTTAGCAGGAGAAGCCAGAGAGTGGTAGTAGGTGGTTGTCTCTCTGACTGGAGGCCTGTGACTGGTGGTGTGCCGCAGGGATCAGTGCTGGTCCATTCTTGTTTATCATCTATATTAATGATTTAGGTGATATTGTGGTAAACTGGATCAGCAAATTTGCAGATGACACCAAGTCTGGGGGATTAGTGGACAGCAAGGAAGGCTATCAAAGCTTGCAAAATGATCCGGACTAGCTGGGAAAGTGGGCTTAAAAATGGCAAATTGAATTTTATGCAGACAAGTGTGAGGTGTTGCACTTTGGGAGGAGAAACAAAGGTAAGACTTACACAGTGAATGGTAGGGCTCTGTGGTGTGCAGTAGAACAAAGGGACCTGGGAGTACAGATCCATGGTTTCTTGAAAGTGGCATCACAGTAAATAGGGTCATAAAGAGAATTTTTAGCACTTTGGCCTTCATAAATCAGGGCATTGAGTACAGGAGATGGGAAGTTATGTTGAAGTTGTATAAGACATTGGTGAGGCCAAATTTGGAGTATTGTGTGCAGTTCTGGTCATCTACCTACAGGAAAGATATCAATAAGCTTGAAAGAGTGCGGAGAAAGTTTATGTGGATGTTTCCGGGTCTTGAGGACCTGAGTTACAGGGAAAGGTTGAATAGGTTAGAACATTATTCCCTGGAGCTCAGGAGAATGAGGGGAGATCTTATAGAGATGCACAAAATTATGAGGGGTATAGATAGGGTGAATGCATACAGGCTTTTTCCCCTGAGGTTGGGTGAGACTAGAACTAGAGGACATAGGTTTAGTGTGAAAGGTGAAATATTTAAGGGGAATCTGAGGGGAAACTTCTTTCCCCACGAAGGGTGGTGCGAGTGTGGAACGAGCTGCCAGCGGAAGTGGTAAATGCGGGTTCAATTGTAACAGTTAAGAGAAGTTTGGATAGGTACATGGATGGGAGGGGTTTGGAGGGATATGGTCCAGGGGTAGGTAGATGGGACTAGGCAGCAGATCAGGTTGGCATGGACTAGATGGGCTGAAGGGCCCGCAGTACTCTATGACTCTAATTGTGCAGAGAGAGTGTGGCAGCTGCCATGCCTCACCAAGAAAGGTTGCTAATCTGCTAACATCGTGCCATGTGAAAATGCTGGAACTAATCTAGATCATGGCTGGACATCTCTGAAGATCTACTCCTGCTGGCTGTTATTGTTTGCAATTGATACTCTTGTAACATGTTCAGAGTGTATCAACAAAAAGTGCTAGAAACACGCAGCAGATCAAGCAGCATCTGAATATCTCTTCTCTTTTTATTTCAGATTTCCAGCATCTGCAGTTTTTATTTGATTTTCACTTATATTTAGGGTTTATACAGTTATAACAGCTGTCTTGTCCAATAATCTGGAGCTGCCAAATTTAACAAGGACATAGATTTCCAGAAGTGGTTTTAAAGCTAGTGACTCAACGGAAAGAATAAACAAGCGGAAAACTACATCTAAGCTTTTCAGAACCACTGTTTGGTGCTTTGGGCAGAATTAAAGAAGATTACAGGCTCCAATTCTAAAAATAAAAGGCTTGGCACTTATAAAACACCCTATAATCTCTCCTTGAAACAATAATTGGTTTTTAGTCATGTTGACGATAATATTAGCAAACTTGGCAGCTGTACTCCCATGACTCCACAAACAACAATGACCAACTATTCAGATTTCTGGCACTGTTAGTAGGAGGAGGAATGCTGGCCTGGACACTAGGAGGCCAAGACTTTAGCGAGAACACAACTATCTTTAACATCTTAATAAACAGGCATTCTTTACACCTTATTGCTTCACTGTAGATTTATTGAGCAATAATCTGCTGCCAATAAATAGAATCTGTTTATTAATTAAACCATTGCTAATGAGTTGTTTTCTAATGTTGGCTTTTCTGATTGCTTGAGGTTGTGAGTCCGACGTGAGATAAAATAAAGCCAAATGGTTCCTTTGAAATGTGGTCACTGTTGTAATATTGGAAACACAGCAACCAATTAGGACACAGCAAGCTCCCACAAACATCACTGTGCAAATGTAGTTCTGGTGCTTTACCAACTCTGTAAAAGTGTGTGTATGCATGCAATGCATATGCACGTGTGCGTGTGTGCGTGTGTGTGTGTGTGTGTGTGTGTGTGTGTGTACATGTATGTTCATGTGTGTGCAGTTGAAATTCATCTGGCTTGAGAGAAACAGTACAAAGAAAGGAAGACTTGCATTTCCATGGAGCCCACCACAAAGTGAGTCACAGATAATTAAGTAGTTCTGAACTACAGTTGTTGAAGCAGCACCTAATTTGTACATGGCAAGTTCCCGCAATACAACAACAACCAGATAATCTGTTTCTGAGGTATTAATTCAAGGAGAAGTATTGGCTGGGAACACTGGTAATATCTGTCCTCCTGTTCTTCTCCTGAGAGCAGATCAGGGACTCAGTTTAATGTCTCAGCTTTGTTAGCACTTCTAATATGTCTCAGTATGGAATGCCTGCCTGGATTTTTGTACTCATATCACTGAAACTATCCAGTGCAATAATTGTGGCATTGGAATTCTTCGGCCATCATCTGATCATTATCACAATGATGTTTTTGAGAGCTTGCTGTGCACTTATTTCCAACATTACAACAGTGACCATACTTAAGAACCCATTTGACTTTAGAGCAAGTTGGAACATCCTGAGAGCAACATAAAAGGTGTTCCATAATTGCTAGTCATTTTTCAAAGCCCCAAAGGCCAGAAGCGAGAGAGCTACTGATTGAGTCATTGCAGATGCATTAATAGTGCTTGGCACCCAGTCCTACACTCTGAACTGTCTTGGGACAATTGTTACATTAAAGGCAATCTTTCAGTGAAATTCTGTTTCTGTTAAAATCTTCTACAGGAATATTTAATACTTTATTGCTATCAAAGATTGCTTCAGAAAGGTTAAAGGAAGCTACTTTCTGTAACAAAAAGTTTTTGGTGGTTTTGTTTTAATAAAGTTTTTATAGCAAAGTTAAAAAGTAAATAAAATACTCACAGCCTGTCTGATCTCGTGAATGAACATACCCAGATCAAACATATGGATGCAACATTTAAACATAACACAGCCTCCCACATTGATGCTCAGATTGTGTTAAGTACAGGAAGCTGGTCAGAGGAATTAAGGTGATTTATTTTACTTCAGTTCAGGTGTCCTGATCACTTACCATCTAGTTCTGCTGACATCGACGGAGCAGATCTTGTCGGCAGCTGCTGGCAGTTCTGATCAGAACGGTCTCAGACTTACTGACAGATTCAGGAGCTGGTGTGGAGTCCAGCAGTGGAATCCCATCTTGTGAGGACGGTTGAATATTTCAATCTACCATAGGATCTAAAACTCCATTGACTTCAATAGTGATAGTGGAGCTCAGATTTAGGAGACAAATTTAATATACTCATATAAAATTACTGACAATTTTTTAAATTATTTCTGTGTTTTTAGCTCTTTAATACTCTAATGTTTTTTGAAGAATTACCTGAATGGTTCTTAACAATCTCTCAAGAGCAGAAACATCCAAAATGTATTAAAATTAACTCATAGGGTTTCATGGTCAGCAAATCCCTGCTCCTAAAGGCTGTTCGAGTGTGTTAAGTGTAGGCCCTCCTATTTGCGTCACCCTAGGCCCATTTGCCACTTGGACCATGTTACTGGAGTCCAGGATGTAGGGGTCTAACGTGATAGGTCTGCCAAGCTGGACAAGGTATGTGAGGGCTTCGGGAGGTGGCAGGTGGTAACTCTGAGCACTGGGTCAGGAAGCTCTGACCCAATGTGTCAATCTGGGAAAAGATTGGTGACAGATATGATACATCAACCACTGAAGGCTTGTTATCTGACAGTAAGGAGGTGGTCCACGTGAACTATAGAGAGAAGAGGGTGAAAATCTTCTGGAAGAAGTGAGTTTGAAGAAGTGACTTTGATGCAATCATGAAGAAGGCGCACCAGCGACTTCACTTCATTAGGAGTTTGAGGAGATTTGGTACGTCACCAAAGACTCTTGCAAATTTCTATAGATGTACAGTGGAGAGCATTCTGACTAGTTGCATTACAGCCGGGTATGGAGGCTCCAATGTGCAGGATCACAAGAGGCTTCAGAGTGTTGTAGACTCAGCCAGCTCCATCACGGGCACAACCCTCCCCACCATCAAGGATATATTCAAGAGGCGGTGCCTCAAGAAGGCAGCATCGATCTCTAAGGACCCTCACCATTCGGGACATGCCCTCTTCTCTTTACTACCATCGAGGAGGAGGTACAGGAGCCTGAAGACCCACACTCAATGATCTAGGAACATCTTCTTCCCCTCCGCCATCAGATTTCTGAAAGGTCCATGAACCCTACTTTTTTATTCCTATTTATTCCTATTTATTTTGTAATTTATAGTAATAAATAGTCCTTGCACTGTTCTGCTGCCGCAAAACAACTTTCACGACATACGTCAGTGATAATAAACCTGATTCTGGTTCTAAATGTCATGATCAAACGGACATTAAAAAGGCTTGGATTCCTGCAGTTCTTTCTCAACCTTGGGACATCCAAATCTCTTTTCAAACAATAATGAAGTAGGAAAAGGTCCTATTAATAGCAATATGAAATGACCATCTATTCATAGTGAAGCCCTTTGAGAGATAAAGGTCCACTGAGTCCCAGAGGTGAGGTGAGGGTGACTGCCCTTCACAACAGAGCACATTTGACCAAGTGTGGTACCAAGGTGTCCTGGTAAAATTGAAATCAAGGGGGATCAAAATGCCTTTGACTTGAGTGGTTGTTGAAGATCAATCATCCCAGAATATCACTTCAGGACTTGCTCGGAGCAGTGTTCTAGTCCCAACCATCTCCATCTCCTTCGTCAATAACCTTCCTTCTATTAGACGTTTGCTGATGATTGCACAATGTTCAATTCCTCAGTAAGTGAAGAAACCCTTGCTAAATGCAGTAAGACCAAGACAACATTCAGGCATGGCTGATATGTAGCAAGTAAAATTCACACCACAGATATGCCAGGTAATAAGCACCTCCTATCACTGACTTTGGTAGAGTGTCCTGTGGCAAGGACTCATCCTCTGATACCCCAGAGTCCTTCCACCATCTACAAGGCACAAGTCCGGAGTGTGATGGCATGCTTTCCACTTGCCTGAATGAATTCAGCACCAACAGCTCACAAGAAACTCGGCACCATCCAGGAGAAAGTAACTTTCTTGTATGGCAAAAATCTAACCATTCATCCACTTCATCTGCAGTGTATAACTCACATGGCTACTCCAACAGTTGTCCCAAACACGCAAGGGCAACTACCACAATAGGTGCATGGAAACACCACCACCTTTAGGTTCCCCTGCAAGTTGCACACCATCCTGATTTGGCAATATATCACCATTCCTTCACTGTTGTTGGGTCTAAATCTTAGAAGTTCCTAACCAACAGCTCCATGGAAGTACCTTCACCAAAAGGACAGCACCATCTCAACAAGGTAGCTCACTGTCCACTGCTCAAGGGCAGTTAGGGATGGGCTGTGAAAGCTTGCCTTGCCAGCAATGCCCAGATCCCAAAAATGAATGAGAAAAGGCCTGCTGTGTTAAAGTCACCATACAAATCCAAGTTGTTGTATAAATCCATGAGTCTATTGCTCTGTTTACTGTCTAGACTAGTCACACAGCACAATTGCATCATTTTTATGCCTGCCAACCAATTAGAGAGATTTGTTTCAATCAATAAGGAGTAAGAAAGTAACAATAAAACGCTAATGGTTGCACTGTAATTTCAAGTAAAATGCTATGCGAGTCTCCATAATGATCCCGTCCTTTAATGGTTATCAGTAACTTTGATGGCTTCCTAACAGCAGGTCAATAATCATTGACTGCTTCTTCATTGCAATGTCTGCTTGGTGCTACTGCTTATGGGGGCCGCTTGGATTAATGAAAGACACTTTCAAATTTCTGTTACTGCTCTCTACCTCTTTCCAGTCTGCTCTTTGGATGGAGAAAGTTTCAGAACCAGGAGAGTATTTTTAATTCGTTCATAAGACATAAACACTGCTCACTAAGCAGCATTTATCTGCCTGAACTGAGTGGTTTGCTGGGGTATATCAGAGGACATGACAGTTGGGAGCTGGAGTTATGCACTGGTCAGACTGCATAGGGACCACAGATTCCCCTCCCTGAATATTAATAGTGAACTAAATGTTTTTTTAACTGAAAATCTACCAGCTTCACGTCCACCATTAATGATATTAGATACTAGCTTTTTATTCCAGATTTACTTAAATTTCCCAGCTATCCTGGGATTTGAATTCATATCTGCAGGTCAATAGCCCAGATCTTTAGGCACCAGCCCAGCGTCTTAACCAATATACTCACGTACCCCAGTCTACTTCCTGTGTCCTCTGAGTGCGTGTTTTAACTTGGATCTAATAGTTGATTGTAAGGATAAAGCCTGATCAAGTTTATTCTTAATAAAGATACAGAGGCAATGGAAAGGGTACAGAGAAGGTTTCCAAGGATGATATCAGTGATGCAAGGGTATACATGTCAGGAACAAAGAGATTGGGTCATTTTTCCTCTCATTGTGGTGAATGGTCTGTTTTTGTGCTGTATATCCGACATAACCCTGTGATTTTAAAACATCAGGACCATTTCACATAACCATGGAATGACAGTACACAGAAGGCCACTGTCCCCATACTTATGCTGACCCTTTAGAAGAACTTTTCATTTCAAGCCACTTCCCTGCACTTTCTCCACGACTCCATCAACTTTATCCATTTCCCCCTTGAAAGTTAGTGCTGAGTTCACTTCCACCGCTCTTCCAGGTAGCCTGTTTCAGAGCAATTGGCGCAATAAAAAGAATCTCCCCCTCCCATCTGATTCTTTCGGCAATTATCTTAAAATCTGTGACTATGACTTCAGTTACAGACCTTCCTGCCTGTGCAAAACATATCTCCTTATTTACTCCATCAAACCCTTCATCATTTTGAACATCTCTATCCAAAATTCTCTTAATCTCCCCACTCTAAAGTAATCAACACAAATTCTTCAGCCTCTTCACATAAATCCTTGGGATATAGCGTCAGAATCACACACCACAGAAACGGGCCCTACAGTGCATTGTGTCAACCATCAAGCCCCTATTCACACTAATCCTACCCTAATCCTATTTTATTCTTCCTACATTCCCATCAACTCCCCCCCAGGTTCTGCCATGCAGGGGCAATTTACAGTGCCAATTACTTTACCAACCCACACACGCCTTTAGGATGTGGGAGGAATCCAGAGCACCTCGAGGAAACCCACATGGTCCCAGGGAGAATGTACAAACTCCATAGAGACAGTCCCCGAGGTCAGGATTGAACCCAAGTTGCTGGCATCTTGAGAAGGCAGCACTTCCAGCTGTGCCACTCCACTGTCAAGTACTATACAAGTCGAGTAACTCTCTTCAAGATCTTTCTAAAGTGTAATGCCCAGCACTGTACCCAATAGACACTGACTGGCCAGCCCTCTCAAAGTGACATGATGGGTTGCAGCCTCCTTTATCATCTCCTTTTATCTACATGGGATTATCCTACGAAGAGCAACTGAATAGCTGTGGCACTTACTCACCATGCTGGAAAAGAACATGGGATGATCTCCTTGGAAGTTATAAACTTAAGGGACTGAGAGATCAATGTTGCTTTCCCTGACCAGCTCTGGAGGCAAATCTCAGGACAAGGAATCTGCCATTTAAAACAGAGATGAAAAGAAATTGGCTTCGTTTGAAGAGTCATGAATCTTTGGGATTCTTCAGCTCCAGAGTTGAATACTGAGTCATTGAGGTTATACAAAGGTGAGATTGACAGACTAGCAGGAGAGTTGAGGGAAATGGGAACCAGATAGGAACAGATTCAATGATTGGTCATGATATCACTGAATGATGGAATTGCCTGGAAGTGTCATTGATCCAACTTCTGCTCTTGTTTCTTATGCTCTTGTCTAAGCACGCTGATAATTCCTTCAGTTAAAAAAGGTTTTTTGTACGACATCATTAGTGGTTCTTTATAAAAACTTCTTTTCTACCAGCAGTTATAATGCTGATAGCGCTACAGAGAAGTGTCGTGCAAACTAGTGCCCATACCCAAGATTTGTTTAATTGATATGGGCACTAAAAGTACTAGTTTGTCAAATATGGTGGCTCATTATGAGTGTACAGCTCCTGCTGCCATTTGGAGATGTTCAGCACCCAAATCATCTGGCTTTGGGTAGCTTACACATTCCTTCCTTTTCTTTACCTCATTATATGAAAGAGAATCTAAACATAGGCAAATGAGAGGGAGAGGGAGGAGAGGGAGGAGAAAGAGGGAAGAGGTAAGAGGGAAGAGGGAAGAGGTAACATGCCAACTCCTTATAGTGTTTGGACAAATGGCTCTTTCAGCGATGCCAATAAATATTTATATAACATCTAGAAAATGGTCATAAGTCATAAGGTTCTTCACAGGAGCAATTTCTCAAACACCTTGACATGGCAAGAGGTATTAAGGAAAATGTCAAAAGGTGGGTTTAAGGGAGCACATTAAAGGAGGAATGAGCATCAACTAGGTTTAGGGAGAGAACTCCAGAGTATAAGGCATGACTGCCAATGGAGAGGTTGAACCGAAGCACCACAGGTTGGAAGGTTATAAGGCTGAAGGAGGCTTCAGAGAAAGAAGTAAGATGATAGAGGGATTTGAAGTTAAGAATAAGAAATTTGAAAGCAAGGCCATACCAAGAACTAAATAAATGGGACATGCAATTTTATAACCTACAAATGTCTGTAGTTTTAATTCCCAAGGATGAACAGATGGATACAGCTTGCCACAACTTGTATGACCGGATGGTGAATATTAACGTCTTTCTGGTGACATTAATTATACTGCATCTGCTCGGTAAGGGCTCCGAGCCACAACTATGAAGCAGTCTAAGGAATACTTCAATATTATTAAATAAAATAAGTTGATAAATTGCTATTAATATATGACAAATTTACATTTGATAAATGTGTCATCAACAAATGTTACTGAGTCACAGAAATATATGAATTAATTTGCCTTCAGTGAATTAATCTAAAACTGTGCACTTAGGGAAAAACAATTGGGAATGGATATAGAATTTTTGCAATATCGTTAAACAGGGGGTTATAAGTTGAGATCCACCTCTGCATCAATCCTCAGAATTTAATTTCCATTAATTTCAATAAGGAGAAATGGGGAATAAGCTGACAATTCATTCTCACCTATTGGAAAGTGGAAAAGCTAAACACACTGCCCCTCTGCCAACAGAATAATGTTGAGGCTGGGGATCAATAGAAAGTTGAGCTTTGATTTTTGAAGGATATGGATTAATATTAACCACTTAAGTGATATAGACTAAACAGCACAGTTCTAAAGGGTGTGGAGGAATGGAAGGACCTAGGTGTACATGTACATACATCCTTGAGAGAATGTTGAGAGAGCAGTTCATAATGCAAATTGATTCATCAGATTCATAAATAGCAGCACAGAATACAAAGGTAGGAAAGTTATGTTGAACCTGTACAAAATGCAAATAAGGCTGTTGGTGAAGTACTGCACCCAATTCTGGTTAGGGATATGAAGGTCCTTGAAACAGTGCAAAGGAAATTTATCAGAATAGTTCCAGAGATATCAGTTACAAGGTTAGATTGGAAAAGCTGGAATCGATCTCTTTGGAGCAAAGGAAGTTGAGGGAACATTTGATAAGGTGCACAAGATTATGACGGGGTTAGATAAGATAGACAAAGAAAACTGTTTGCAGTCCTTGATGGTTCAAGGACAAGGGGACATGGTGTTAAGCAAGAGAAACAGGTGAAATGTGAGGAAGAACATGTCTGTGTTGTGAGTGACAATGACCTGGAGCTCATTCCCCGTGACTGTATTCCAGAATGCTTCGCAGGATGATGGATTTCAGCTACAAGGTTAAACTGGAGAAAATGAGGTTATTCTTAGTCATAGAGATATCCAGCATGAAACAAGCCCTTTAACCCACCATGTCCATGCCAATATTCAACCACCAATCCTACATTAATTCCAGTCTCCCCACATTCTCATCAATTCCCCCCACATTCTACCACTCACCTATACTCTAGAGGCAATTTACAGTGGCCAATTAATCTGCCAACCTCGCACAATTTTGGGATGTGGGAGAAAACCAGAGCACCCAGAAGAAACTCATGCAGTCACAGGGAGAACATGCAAACTCCATGCAGACAGGGTCTGAGGTCAGGATTGAACCTGGGTCTCTCGCACTGGGAAGCAGCATCTCCTGTAGCTGTGCCATTGTGCCAGCCTTAAGAGGAGATTTGATAAAGGCATACAAGATTCTGATGGGTTTAGGGGGGGGCAAATGGAGCAAAGCCACTTCAGTTACTAGTTGGTCAAAGGACCAGGACAAGAGAGAGATATGGCAAAACTGTTTTACTCAGGGAGTAGTTATGATCTGGACTTCACCGGCTATAGAGGTGGTGATGGAATCAATCAATGCCCGCAAAAAAGAATTAGATGGGTATTTGAGTGAGAATAATTTGCAGACCACAGGGAGAGAGGGCTGGGGGAAATGAGAGGTAAACATAGTGATGAAGGCGCTTGGCACGCTGGCCTTCATCAGTCAGGGCATTCAGTAGAGCAGTTGGGACACTATGTTGCAGTTGTACAAGATGTAGGTGTGGCCGCCCCTGGAGTATTGCATACAGTTTTGGTTACCCTGTTGTAAGAAAGACGTCATTAAGCTAGAAAGAGTGCAAAGAAGATTTACGAGAATATTGCCAGGACTCGAGGCCCCGAGTTATAGGGAGAGGTTGGGCAGGCTGACTTCATTCATTGGAGCATTGGAGACTGAGGGGTGACTTCATGGAGGTGCATATAATCATAAGAGGCATAGGTAAGGTGAATGCACACAGTCTTTTTCCCATGGAAAAGGAATCAAAGCTAGAGGGCAGAGGTTTAAGGTGAGAGGGGAAAGATTTAAAAGAGACCTGAAGGGCAACTTCTTCACACAGAGGGCGGTGCATATGTGGAACGAGCTGCCAGAGAAGGTGGTTGAGGCAGGTACAATAACAACATTTGGAGGGATGTGGACCAAACATGGACAAATGGGACTACCTTAGGCAGGCATATTGGTCAGCATGGACGAGTTGGCCGAAGGGCCGGTTTTCGTGCTGAATAACTCTATGACTCGATAAGACTGATGGGATTGCTATACCAGGAGCTGGTCTCAATAGACCAATAGCCTCTATCTGTGCTGTAACAATTTGATGTAATAATAAGGGTTTCAGAAGCAGGTGTCAGGAAGAGTTTAAGATACCAACCAGCGTTGATCTGACAGAAAGGGAAGTTGTCTTTTCCTGTATTCTGTGTAGTGAGGATGAGACAAAGTGGTGAGGCAGTGGTGCTCTGTGCCATCTACAAAGCTTCCTACAAAGATCTAAACATCTCTGTGGCATCAATTTCACCTTTTCCAACTTCAATTCCATCCGGATGCATCACGGCTTGGTACGGCAGCTACTCTGTCTGGGACTGCAAGAAACTGCAGAGAGTTGTGGACACAGCTCAGCACATCATGAAAACCGACCTCCCCTCCATGGACTCTGTCTGTACTTCTCGCTGCTTCAGAAAAGCAGCCAGCATAATCAAAGACCCCTCCCACCCCAGAATTCTCTCTTCTCCCCCCTTCCATCAGGCAGAAGATACAAAAGCCTAAAAGCACGCACCACCAAGCTCAAGGACAGCTTCTATCCCGCTGTTATGAGATTATTGAACGGTTCCCTAGTATGACAAGATGGACTCTTGACCTCACAATCTTCCTTGTTGTGACCTTGCACCTTATTGTCTACCTGCATTGCACTTTCTCTGTTACTCTAACACTTTACTTTGCATTCTATTATTGCTTTTCCCTTGTACTACCTTGATGTACTGATGTGGTGAAATGATCTGCATGGACGGCATGCAAAACAAAGTTTTTCACTGTATCTCGGTAGATGTGACAATAATAAAGCAGTTACCAAGAGTTAGTTCGAGGGACCACCCCTCATGCCCCTGGTATCCAGCAATGATGTCATTGTGGAGATACAAGAGACTGCAGATGCTGGAATCTGGAGCAACACACTAAAAGCTGGAAGAAGAAAGCAGGTCAGGCAGCATCTATGGAGGGAAATGGACAGTCGGTTTTGGGTCGAGACCCTTCATCTGGACTGCCGAGCAGCCAATCATATTGAAGGAACCTCAAAGACAGTGAACCTTTTCTTTTAATTGAATGCCGAATAATGTGGTAGAACAAACATGTAATTTTTAAGTCAGAAACTCAGATGAATTTTAAATATTTTAAAATATTTATCTGAGGAAATTACAATCCGTGAACAAATAATTTTGAGGGACTAGATAGGTTATTAAGCAGTAATAATTATTACAATTTGGTACATGGGATCAAATTATTACTGTAGTTATTACACTTTGGTACATGCAGTCTAAAGCTGCCTTAGACCCCATGTACCAAATTGTAATCATTTCACAACATGAACGGTTTGTAAATGCATGAAATTTGCATCAATACCTGTGACTTCCCTTGCTTCTGTTGGAGTAGGTTGTAAACAGCACAGTCTATTGACTAGGGCTGAATCATTGAAATCCTATGCAATCACAGAAACTCCAAAATTGCTGGTGATTTCATGGGATAATCATGATAAGCACTGATGGTATTGTCAGAATGCAACCAAACATCCAGGGTTGCAAAAATGTCTTTGGCTCTTATTTAACATGGGGCGTTGGAAGGGAAATACTGTAACAAAATGCAAGACCAGTAAAAATGTTTCATTCACCACCTATGAGAAGTTTCTGACCAACTCCTTACTGATCCATAGGCACACAGTGTAAAACAAATGCCATATGGCTAAAAATTCCATGGTGTTTTATTTATTTAATCTGCCAAAATTCTTGGATTGACTTTGAAAGGCACTTGATTGGTTCCAGGACTGCTTGAAATAAAATAGATAAATGCTGCTGGGGGTTGAGAGAAGTCTGTGGTAAATGAAAAACACAGATATTTGGGGAATTACCACAGGGGAAACACATTTGCGTGAAAGCAAATCAGAATCCTGCTTTACACAGCCCTAGTTACTCTTCTGTTGACTGAAATGTAAACTGGGCTACCAATTCACCATTGCCTGCCCTTGTATCACCCAGAGCTCATCTATAGCCCATAGTTCTATTATCTAGTGGTTTTTCCAATCTCTTGAAATAGGGCAGGCATTGGATCAAATAGGAAGTCAACAGAAAAGGGATCCAGAGTAAAATGTTCCAGAGTAACAGTGTAGAACGTAAAGCAAAGCAAAACTGCAGTTGCTGAAAATCTGAAATGAAAACCGAGAATGCTGCCAATGCCCAGCAGTTAGGCAGAAACAGAGTCAATGTTTCAGGTTTTCTCACTGAGATGGAACATTGAATTTCTCTCTCCACAGATGCTACCTGACTAGCTGAGTATTTGCAGGATTTTCTGTTTTAATATCAGTTTTTGAATGCAACAGGTTTCTTGTCCTTAAACAGGTGAATAGGTTGCAAATTACCCTATTCCATCATAAATTTACAGTGTTTCTACACAGCAGCTCCATCTCCATATTTGTCGACACTGTCCAGTGGGTTATCCATCTAACATAATAAGGTACGGTCAATTGGAAATTGAGCACTTGAGTGTGACCTCTTGGTCTTTACAATGAAGTTTACACTGCCACGTGACCACAGGCAAAACTGCTTTTTTGTTGTTCACTTACCGACATGAATGTTAGTATATCCTCAGGTATTACATTCCAACAATCTTCGGTAATTACTTAAATAATCATTTCCATTTTGTTTCATTCAGTAATTAAACATAGAAGACAGATGCAAAGCATCACATCTCTGCAAATCATTAAACATCTTGTGCATCACTCCAAAAGCATGAGGTGTAATATTCCATGTGTAATATTAAACAGTGACACAGCAAAATTAAATTAAATTGTAAATTGTTTTTTTATTGTCGCATATACCGAGGTGCATTGAAAAACTTGTCTTGCATACCATTCATACAGATCAATTCATTACAACAGTACATTGAGGTAGTACAAGGTAGAACTATAACAGAATGCAGATTAAAGTGTTACAGTTACAGAGAAAGTGCAGTGCAGGTGGACAATAAGGTGCAAGGCCATAACAAGGAAGGTTGTGAGGTCAAGGATCTATCTAATCGTACTAGGGAACCGTTCAATAGTCTTATAACAGCTGGATAGAAGCTGTCCTTGAGCCTGGTGATACGTGCTTTCAGACTTTTGTATCTTCTGCCTGATGGAGGGGAGAGAAGAGAGAATGTCTGGGATGGGTGGGGTCTTTGATTATGCTGGTTGCTTTACCAAGGCAGTGAGAAGTATAGACAGAGTCCATGGAGGGGAGGCTGGTTTCCATGATCTGGTGAGCTACGTCCACAATTCTCTGCAGTTTCTTGTGTTCACGGGCAGAGCAGTTAGCATACCAAGCCATGATGCATTCAGATAGGATGCTTTCTATGGTGCATCGAGAAAAATTGGTGAGGGTCAAAGGGAATATGCCAAATTTCTTCAGCTTCTTGAGGAAGTAGAGGCACTGGTGAGCTTCCTTGGCTGTGGCATCTATGTGATTGGACCAGGGCAGGCTATTGGTGATGTTCGTTCCTGGGAACTTGAAGCTCTCAACCCTCTTGACCTCAGCAACATTGATGTAGACAGCTGCATGTGCACTGCCCCCTTTCCTGAAGTCAATGACCAGCTCTTTTGTTTTGCTGACATTGAGGGAAAGGTTGTTGTCATGACACCATGTCACTAGGCTCTCTATCTCCTTCCTATACTCTGTCTCATCCTTATTTGAGATACAACCCACTACGGTGGTATTATCTGCAAACTTGTAGATGGAGTTAGAGCAGAATCTGGCAACGCAGTCATGAATGTATGGGAAGTAGAGTAGAGGGCTGAGAACGCAGCCTTGTGGGGCACCAGTGTTGAGAATAACTGTGGAGGAGGTTTTGCTGCCCATCCTTACTGATAGCGATCTGTTGGACAGGAAGTCAAGGATCCAGTTGCAAAGGGAAATGTTAGGTCCCAGATCTTGGAGTTTGGAGATGTATTTGCTTTGGAATTATAGAGTTGAAGACAGAGTTGTAGTCAATAAAGAATAGTCTAACGTAGGTGTCTTTACTGTCCAGATGCTTCAGAGATGAGTGTAGGGCCAGGGAGATGGCTTCTGCCATTGACTTGTTCCAGCAGGTAGGCAGATTGCAGTGGGTCGAGGTTGTCTGGGAGGCTGGAGTTAATGTGTGCCATGACCAGCCTCTGGAAGCACTTCATGGTGGTGGATGTCAGAGCCACCGGATGGTAATTATTAAGGCACGTTACCTTGTTTTTCTTAGGTACGGGGATGATAGTGGTTTTCTTAAAGCAGGTGGGAACTTCAGATTGAAACAGGGAGAAGTTAAAAATGTCTGCAAATCCCTGCCAGCTGATATGTGCAGGATCTACGGACATGGCCAGGGACACCATCTGGGCCAGAAGCTTCCTGTGGGTTCACTCTCCGGAAGACTGATCTTATGTCCGCAACGGTGACTGTGGATTCAGGTGCATTGGAGGCTTTTGGGGTGGGTGGTGACATTCCAATCCCCTTCTGTTCAAAATGTGCATAGAATGCGTTAAGCTCATCTGGAAGGAATGTGCTGTTGTCAGCGATGCTGCCCAGCTTCATTTTGTAACCCATTACAGCATGCAAGCCCTGCCACAACTGACGGCTGATCCGGGACTCAATTTTGGAATGGTATTCCTTGGCATTCCTGATAGCTTTACGGAGGTCGTATCTTAAAATTAAATTGGAAATGACGTTCACAAGGCAATTTCTGTCTCCTGTCACTTGTCGACAATGTGGTGTAAATTCAGCAGTTCCAAGGGCTGTCGCCATTTTGGTTATAGAAAAACAAAATGGATGGTAGAGCCAAACTCTGGAAGTATTTTTAAAAAACAATGAGATAATGTAATCAAATTTGGAATATATAAACACACAGAACTTCTGGCATCCAGAGCTACTTCAGGATGCTGATGTAGAAACAGAATTTTAAGCAAGTGATTGAACAAGCTAAGTGTGATGTTTAAGGCAGATGCTAAAAGGATAAAACTTTAGAATTAAAGCACTTATAGATTTATAAAGGCTGAGCTGCACCAGAGCAATCAGTGAGCAGCAGTGGCTGGAATATTTCCATATTCTCATGGCATTGGATGTCTTCCCAATCTACAATCTCCATAGATTTTTATGATCCTTTTGCTCCAGTCCTTTAGATTCCACTTCTTAGGCAGGAGATGAAGTAAGAGCAGGAACGTATTCTTCAATTATTGGACTAATTAGGAATGCTATCTTTTTTCTATTGGTAGTAACTCTGCCTGATGCTGCAAGCAAGTTTTTCATTGTACCTGTACATCACCATACTTGTGCACATGACGATAAAGTTGACATGACTTGATTTTACTGGTTTCTATGGTGTAAGTGCGTGTGACCATTGCATCAGATTTACTTACAAAGCTTCTGCCATGCTCTGGCTTGAGAGAGCTACCTGTATTACGATTTCAGGCTTTAAAATGGTGTGGATTACACTGACTGTGACACAGAGTGTCACCTTATCCAGAACAGTATGGATAGCCTCCAGCATGTCTGATGGGTAGGATCAGGTGGGCGATGGGATTAAGTATCACCTGTGGCTCCTATTGAATCAGAAGTAGTGGGTTCAAGTCCCACTCCAAACCTTTGAGCAAAAAAATGTAGTCTGATGCTCCATTGTCAGAGGTGCTGTCCTTTAGATGAGAGCTTTGTCTGTTCTTTCTAGTGAACATACAAGATCCCATGCACTGTGCTAAGGAAGAACAGGGAGTTATTGCAGGTTTCCTTGGGTCTATATTTATGCTTCATTATCATTACTAACACAGATTATCTGTACACACCTGCCACTTGAATTCTCCATTCTGTTTTCAGTCTCACCCCTTCTGTCGTTGACACCCTCGACTGTTCCAACAATGCCCAATGCAAGTTCAGGGAACAGCATCTGACTTTCCATCTGGGAACATCACAATCTCCAGGGTTCAATATTGCATTCAGATATTTCAGATAACCGGCCTTTCCTGTTTATGTCAGAACAGTCGAGCTCTGATGTAACATCAGCTAAACCTGTCTCCATCCACAGATGCTGCCTGTTTTAGAAACAGACTTCGAGGAATAAGTACTATGCTACTTCATGCTTAGGTCACACATTTGAGGAGGATTTTATTTTACCACGATAGTTTTCATTTCTGGGGAAGAGCATACTTAAGATAGTTATTGATAAATCCAGCAGATACCTCTTTACCCAGAGAGTGGAAAACCTGTGAGACTCACTTCCACAGGCAGTTGGGGTAAATGGACCAATGTCTTTAAGGGAATGTTCATTGACACATGAGGGAGAAAGGAACTGATGGATGTATAAATAAGTGGGAAGAGGTACAAAAGCATTGACAAATTAGTCAAAATGGTTCGCCTCTATACTATAAATTTTATATAAAAGGTACCGTAAGCTGACCAGCTAAATGAAATGAAGAAAATATATTAAACAGCCCATTGAAAGTGTTAAGTAATTTGTATTCATGGCCTGAAGGCTTTTTGCTGAATTCATTATCTTACACTGGCGTTGCTGATAATTAGGTAAAACTGGGCCACAGGGCTTGATGTCCAAATTGTTTTTTTCTTACACTAATGGTCAGTTGAGGTCTTCCGACTCAGAGGAAATGGGTGAACTTATTTTCCCATTGTGGACACACTCCAAAACTTGGTGCAGAAACAAACACTCTGCCAATGCACACAGCGATCCATGAAACGCTTCGCAAAACCATTGATCGGTGGACTAAAGAGCTCTGATAACTTGTATTTTGTGCTCACAATTCCAGCAAAATATCACTTAATTCTCCTTTAAGACAATTCAGACTCATTAAAGATTTGCCACACTTCTCGAAGTAAATTAGAAAACAATCTTTCCATCAAAAAGAGGCAGCTTCCTTGGTTTGTCCACATCATGGTTAGCAAATCCTTTTAATTAATATTCAGGGTACAAGTCAAAAAAGAGAGGTCCTGGTTGAAAGCATCAAACAGTGAGCTGTAGCCACGTGCCCCGAGCTACTCCAAAATCTTAAGACCATGTGTCTTAGATGCTACTACCTTCAGAGGTATGCAGGAGGGTAAATAATGTCAGTCATGGGAACGGTTAGGAGTTCTTTTCATATATTTTCATTTCATTACAAATTCAACTTTAAGTTTTTTGAAAGGATGTCAAAGTTTTTGGGCAGTCGTGGCAAGTCGAGTCAAGTTTATTGTCATGTGCCAAGTAAAGTGAGGTACAGGTACAATGAAAAACTTGCTTGCAGCAGCATCACAGGCACATAGGTACAGCCAACAGACAGAATATAATTTACACATAAATTATTCAAGACAGTGAAGAGAGAGAGGAAAAAAGAAAAAAAGCAAGACCTCAGGGCAAAAAAAAGACACAATCAGAGATAAGTCCATGATAGTGCAAGAGGTGGCCGTAAGTGGGCCATTGCTGAGGTAGGGTTAGGGTTGTGCAGGTCGGTTCAAGAACCTGATGGATGTAGGAAAGAAGCTGCTCCTGAACCCCGGTGCAGATTTACCAGAGTGGTCCCAGTTTCATGGAGGAGTTGGGGCTGAGGTTAAGAGAGATTTGATTATGGGATTCAAGGTCCTGATGGATCAATGTAAAGCAGAAAGAGAGAAACTGTTCCTACTGCCTGATGAGAAGGTTAGAGATGGTGAAAGAGGAGGCAGAATTAAAGTGATTGCCAAAACTAGAAAGGGAGATGAAGTGAATTTATTTTATGCAGTGAGTTGCTGTGATCCAGAATACACAGGCCAGAAGGGCAGTGGAAACAGCCAGGACTGTAACTTTCTAAACATAATTGGATGGGTGGAATTTGCAGATGTGCAGGGAAGGAGCAGGGAAGCAGGGCATTGACAGTTTCAGAGACCTTGTGTAATCAAGTGGGCCAGGTGATCTCCTGTGCTGTCAGATTCTGTAACTCAAATATTCAGGGCTTATTCCAACTGATGGCCGTTTGCAGTCCACATTCCTCAGGACTCGTGTCCATGTGTCTGGGTTACTAGTGCAGTAACTGTGTTACAGCACTAGTAACCCAGACACATGGACAGATGTTCCGGAGACATGTAGATCTCACCATGACACATGGGGAATTTACTTTGTTAATTACATAACCTATTTTAAAAACCAGTAACAGCAATGTTTAGGATTGTAGTAAAAACTAAACTATTGGATTGTGAAACTATAGGATTGTTGCAAAAACCTGCCTGGTTCTATTGCGGAGTCTTTGACCTGAAGTGATAGCTTTGTTTCTCTTTCCACAAATGCTGAATGACTTGTTGAGTGTTTCCACCATTTTCTGCTTTTTATTTCAGAATTCCAGCATCTGCAGGTTTTTTTTATTTTCATTTACTGGTTCATTGACGTCCTCTAAGAACGATGATATAACTCCAGGCTCACAGCAAAGTGGTTGACTCTAACTGTCCTCTGAAATGGCCCAGCAAACCATTCAGTTCAGGGGCAGTTAGGATGGATATTACATTCTGTGAATGAATTTAAAAAAACACATTTTTGAAGGGAAGAATTACATCTGATCAGCAAGTTCTTAAATGGCCTGCACAAGGCTATTGTCCTGTGCAGACGATGGCTAATGGCAGAATTGCCCTCAAGGGATTCCTATTAATCATTAAGCTTTCCTCCTGACCTGGCAGACTCCAGGTATACAACAGCTGAGCACAATCATGCGGCTGTGTACTTTGCGGGGAACACACAAATGATAACAGACAATGACAGAGGCAATCACTTACAATGGAAAAGATAGCTGGTGGTCTCTATGGTCCAATCTCTCTCATATAGATGGGCCTGGGCAGATTTGATGCTGCACAGATCAGCCTCTTACGGTGTGTTTTATAGTGTCAAGTGATTAATATACGAGACACAATAATTGCCTTGAAACTTGCCTCAGAAGATACAAAGTACAATCTTTCAAATTAAATCTCTCTGATCTCCAGACAGATTGAATTTTTGCGGCATCAAATCCTCTCTGCATAAAATGTGAGAAATTACCTATTGACATTTGTGGCTCCTGATCCCCCTTGGCCAACATACCCAACTCCAGAGAGCCACTATTCAGACTGCCTTTCATCCATTATTGCTGGGTCAACATTGTAAGTATCCTTCATTCAACTTTACCTCAGAGCCCTTTGTTCATTCAGACACATCTTCAACTAACAAACAGAATTACAAACCTCCTTCTAATCGCTTATTCCACTTTTGCTGTTCTATTCTTTTTTTGTTCATTAATTGAATCAGTGTATCAAAGGCAAGGCCAGCATTTATTGCCCATCCCTAATTACTCTTGAAAAGGTAGTGATGGGCTGTCTTCTGGAACTGCTGCAGTCCATCATTGGCAGCCAATTACTATAATCGCCAGGTCTCAAAAATTACTTTGCATCAATTACAGATGCTAATCTCACGTGTAAACCAATCTTGTGGAGCCCAATTATGTTTCATCATTTGCATCATAACTTGGGTTTGTTTAAGAACCTTTCAGTCCCTGGGACTTCACTGTGGACAAATATCTACCATACCTAAAGCAACCATCTGCTGGAGGAACTCAGCGGGTCGAGCAGCATCAGCGGGGGAAAAGGAATTGTCGACGTTTCAGGTCAAAACCCTGCAGCAGTTGCTGCTCGACCTGCTGAGTTCCTCCAGCAGATTGCGTGTTGCTCCAGATTCCAGCATCTGCAGTCTCTTGTGTCTGCCTAATCCCCCTGTAGTTAAGGTTAAGATTAAGATATCTTTATTAGTCACATGTACATCGAAACACACAGTGAAATGCATGTTTTGCGTAGGGTGTTCTGGGGGCAGCCCGCAAGTGTCGCCACGCTTCCGGCACCAACATTGCATGCCCACAACTTCCTAACCCATATGTCTTTGGAATGTGGGAGGAAACCGGAGCACCCGGAGGAAACCCACGCAGTCACGGGGAGAACGTACAGACTCCTTACAGACAGTGGCCGGAATTGAACCCGGGTCGCTGGCGCTGTAATGCGTTATGCTAACCGCTACACTACCGTGCCAACTGCTTTCCTAGATACATTCAGACTTCACATCCTTAATCAATACTCCTGAAGCAGGCCACTCAACTTCTCGAGCCAGTTTCACCCAGAGTGTGATCTGATAGCACTTTATCCCATCACCCCAGTGATAATGAATGATTTCTATAGTACTTCTCACAACTTCAAGGTGTCCCAAAACACTTCACAGCCAATTAAATACTTTTTAGTGTAAGGTATCTGTTAAAATGTGGGAAACACAATGTACAGCAAGATTCCATGATAATTCCATGATTTTTTTGTGTTATTTGTTGAAGGATATACGTTAACCAGGATATCGGGGTCCTGATGAAGGATATCGACCCCAAACTTTGACCATCCCTCTGCCTCCGTAGATGCTGCCTGACCCACTGATTTGGGTGGTCTAGCGGTTTGTTTTTTGCTCCAGACTACAGCATCTGCAGTCTCTTGCATCTCTATCAGAGACATCTCCCTTGTTCTTCTCTGAAGCAACTTGGATTCCTCTATGTCCACCTGAGAGGACAGATGGTCCTTCGAGCTAACGGTACATCTGCATCAGAGGTGTGGTAGAGGGTTGAAGCCACAACCAGTGCTAACCTCCAAGTCACAGCCTGGCCTGTGCTTGGTTCTTGTAAACCTGAATCTTAGGAACATAGAAAACCCTTCAGGCAGACATACAGGCCCTTCAGCCCACGAAGTTGTGCCGAACATGTCCCTACCTTAGAAATTACTAGGCTTACCCATAGCCCTCTATTTTCCGAATCTCTGTGTACATGTCCAAAAGTCTCTTCAAAGATCCTATCGTATCCGCTTCGACCACCGTTGCCAGTAGCCCATTCCATGCACTCACCACTCTCTGAGTAAAAAACTTACCCCTAACATCTCCTCTATACCTACTCCCCAGAACCTTAAGCCTATGTCCTCTTGTGGCCCCCATTTCAGCCCTGGGGAAAAGCTTCTGACTATCTACCCGATCAATGCCTCTCATCATCTTATACACCTCTATCAGGTCCCCCCTCATCCTCCGTCGCTCCAAGGAGAAAAGGCAGAGTTCACTCAACCTGTTTTCATAAGGCATGCTCCCCAATCCAGGCAACATCCTTGTAAATCTCCTCTGCACCTCCTCTATGGCTTCCATATCCTACCTGTCGTGAGGTGACCAGAACTGAGCACAGTACTCCAAAGTGGGGTCTTGTAAAATATTCTGCTATAAGTATTTATGCAATTGCCTATCTCTGTTTATTTCTGTGACTGGAGGTCAGTTTGGATGGAAGGTCAATTATGAATGCAACCTGTATCCTTCTACTCACTATACCTGAAGTTCCAGTCACTTAGGTAGTCTGAGAATGATTACAGAGCACAGTGCAAAGAACAACGGCTGAGTTGTCAAATCCCAGGTCTCTGAACGTTCATAATGCCGTCGACATTAGATCAATGAGCAATGCTGGCTGAAAATTAAGATATATTACACAATGTAAGGTATTTTATCATTAATTCTTTCATGATAAAGCACAGAGGCAGCAGCAGAAGTCATTTGTCTAACAGGTTTGCTGGTCCCATGTTGACACGGTTCATAAGGCAGACACGGAAGAAAGCAAAGGACAGTACAAAATTTCCATTCAAATGAGAGGGCACAGTTTTAATGTTTCAAGGTCAGCCAGCAAAAAAGTGCTTCAAGTTAGTTGTAGAAATCAGCACTTCAAATTTCAGAGGTCACTGTTAATTTTTGCACACAGGGAAATAGCAGATCCCCACAGTATAGAGAAACAAAGGACTGCAGATGCTGGAATCTAGATGAAAAACATTATGATGCTGGAGGAACTCAGCAGGCCAGGCAGCGTCCGTGGAGAAAAGCAGGCGGTCAACGTTTCGGGTCAGGACCCTTCTTCAGGAATAAAGATAGGAAAAGGGGAAGCCCAATATATAGGAGGGAAAAGCAGAGCAGTGATAGGTGGACAAAAGAGGGGAGGCGGGGTGGGCACAGGGTGGTGATAGGTAGATGCAGGTGAGAGATAGTGATAGGCAGGTGCGGGGGAGGAGGGGAGAGCAGATCCACTGGGGGAGGGGTCAAAGGTAAGGAGAAAAAAAAGGGGTGGAAAAAAGAGAGATAGGTTAGGAAAGGGAAGAAAAGATGAGGCATGGTTGGGGGGGGGGGGGGGGTGGTGGGGATTGGGAAATTACTTAGTGGGAGAATTCATTGTTCATGCCATTAGGCTGCAAGGTTCCAAGACGGAAAATGAGGTGCTGTTCCTCCAGTTTGCGCTTAGAATTCTCCTGGCGGTGGAGGAGGCCGAGGACTGAAGTGACTGGCAATGGGGAGATGCAGATCACCGTTACGGACGGAGCACAGGTGTTCTACGAAATAGTCACCTAGGCTGCATTTGGTCTCGCCAATGTAGAGGAGGCCACACTTGGAGCACTGTATGCCGTAGGTGATATTAAGGGAGGTGCAGGTTGTAGAGATTGCTAATTCTCCTACTGGTGAGTAAAGTATTTGCCTCAGGTAGCAAATATACAAGACCTTGAGCTTGTTTTATGGTCCACTCAGAAAGAAGATCCTGGGTACAGCAGTCAGGCCCAAATCCTTCCCAAGGCTGAGTTAGAAAAGTGCACACACACACACACACACACCCCTTGGTTGGATATTTTCTGCTCTTTTACCCTAAGGCAAAAATAAAATGTCAATGAATTTCTGAATGAAATGGGGGTAAAGAGGTGTAAATCTGTTTAGTTCAGTTCCTGCCCCCACCCCGGCAGTCTCTGTCGTGTATCCTGTTTTCAAAGTCAAAGTCAAGATTCAAAGTCAAGTCGAGTTTATTGTCATATGCACAAGTACATTTGTGCACAAGTGCAATGAAAAACTTACATGCAGCAGCATCACAGGCACATAGCATTAGTGACACAACGTTCACAAAAAGAACATAAATTAAACATAAATTATGCAAAAGAACACAATTAGAACAAAAGAAGGGAAGTAGCTGTTCTTGAACCTGGTGGTGTGGGACTTCAGGCATTTGTACCTCCTGCCCGATGGTTTCTACGAGAAGATGGCACGGCCCAGATGGTGGGGATCTTTGATGATCGATGTTGCCTTCTTGAGGAAGTGCCTCATGTAGATATTTTCAAATGTGAGGAAGGATATACCAGTGATGCATTGGGCAGAGTAAACTACCCTCCGCAGCCTCTTACATACCTGCGCATTCGAATTGCTGCACCAGACCATGATGTTTTGAGGGAGCGGCAGGTATAGGAAGCAAATTTCCTGATTTCAACATGCTCCAGCTGCACAGGGAATGAAGCAGCTGGCTGGAAACTAGGCTGAGGACAGACGGTGTGGGCATGACTGGCGTTCCCAGTCCTGGGGAAATGGTGCACATAACCTGACTGTAATTTACTTACACTAGCAAGTAATGTCTTATTCAGAATAGGTTGTTATGCTCCAGTGCTGGAGCTTTAAAGCACAGGGATACTAATCTGTTCCTCTTCACAGTGAAGGAAATATAGTCGATGGTTATTCTGTTCATCAAGCCCTGCTCACCCATCACCCTATGCTCATTGAACGACACTGACCAGCATTAAGCTGCCACTCAATTTTAAAATTTGCACCCTTGAATTCAAATCTTTCCAGCTTCTCGTCCTCCTCCATCTCTGTAATCGTCTCCACCCTAACAACCCTCCCATTCTAGGACCCTGTGCATTCCTTAATTTAAATCACACCACAATTGTTGGCAGTGCCTTTCATAGCCAAGACCCTATGATCTGCGATTCCTTCACTCAAACTTATCATCTCTCTGCCTCTCCCTTCTCCTGTAAAACACTTATTAAACCCTACCACCTCCATCAAACTTTGATAGCTGCCCTTATGTGTCAGTCAAATTTTATCTGATAACACAGTTGTGATGCAGATTTGTCATGTTTTACTCTGTTAATGTCACAATATAAATGCCTGCTACATATTACCATTTATAAAATGCCTTCAACATGGTTAACTCACTGGGAAGGCTAACTGTGCATGTATCTTCCCATATATATGCCAATACTAACCAAGGCACAAGAGACTGCCATTGCTGGAATCTGGAGCAACAAACAATCTGCTGGAGGAACTCAGCGGGTCGAGCAGCATCTGTTGGGGGGAACGGAATTGTCAATGATTCAAATGAACGCCTGCATCAGGATCTGCACCAGTCCTTTCCTCCCACAGATGCTGTTTGACCCACCGAGATCCTCCAGCAGATGGCTGTCGTACCAATACTAACCATCTGGTGAAAAAATCAAGTCATTTCATTGCCTCAGAAACGAAGCCACAGCAGTGGAAGCTCTTACGCTTGACACACTCTGTTAATCGATCTGAATATTTCAGGAATCTTGCAAAATGTTCTCTAAGTATTTATCAAATTCCCTTTCAAGAGTTCCAATGGAAAGTGTTTACACTGCCTATTCCTGCAGTGCTTTCCAGATCTCAACACCCCACTGCGCAAGGCAAAACCTTTTCAATTCTGTGTCCTCTGACCACCAAACCATCTGCCACAGAAAGTGGTTTCTCACTATTTCCTCTCTGCAAACCCGTCATGTTTGAACATGTACCTCAACCTTTTTGGCTCTCAAGAGAACCACTCCAGCCTCTCCACGTAACTGAAGTCCCTCATCCCAGGGAGGCTCTAATGATCCTCCATAGTCTCTCCAAAGTCTTACTAAAGTGTGGTGCTCTGAAAGCGACATAATATCCCATCTGGAGTCGGATCAGTGACAAATATTAAAATAGAAACAACATTACTGTTTCAGATGGACAATCTTTCGTGAGAAGTCATTGACCTGAAACATTCACTCTGTTTCTCTCTCCACAATGACTGCCTGACCCTTTGAGTATTTTGTTTTTATTACTGATTTCTAGCATCCTCAGTATTTTGCATTTGGTTAATTTATTAATGGTTATTGGTAAAGCGCAAAATCAAAGGTCTATTTCCAACGGTTTGACCACAGAGACCACCTCCAAATGAGTAAGGAAGCTCAAAGTCAGTGCTTCTCCAAATTCAGTTTGAGCCAATGGAACTTTTTTTAGAAATGAGTAAAGGGAGACAGGAATAGTGACGGCAACCGGAGAGCTCTGTCAAAGTGTCGACAGGGGCACAATGGATGAAACAGCCTACTCCAGGGCAGCAAATATCTTGGTCCCATTTTCTTTGTCAAAAAGCTTCTTTAACATCCTTCCAAAGACTTATGTGGATACACCGCCAACCAAATCCCAAATACTTTATTCCCAGCAATCTCATCTGTGTAGCAGTGAGTTTATTTGGTGGTCTTCCTCATTGACAACCAAAGTTAAAATTGCAGGAAAAGGATGGATTGGGCTGCCTACTACAGCCAAATAGCCTCACCGTCAATTAACTGCAGATGAAACCTATCCATTATGGTCATAGATTAGTCATGGGTGGTTGGTAGTGCGGACTCAACGGGCTGAAGAACCTATTTCCGTGCTGCATCTCTCTCTCTGATTCTGTATGACTTAATCTTCTTGATGGGGGGCTAGGGGTGGGGGAAGCGGTGGGCAACCAGATTCCAGAGAGCAGAGGGAAGCAAACAATTTCACTTTGAGTGGCAAAGATCAATTCACTGCACATTTTAATACAGGGTTGAAACAATTCTTTATAAAATGTCCCCTGCCAGCAATCTCACACATTTTACAGGTATTTCACATCCTTCCTGCTGAGCCCAGACTCCCTTCCTGCCATGAATACATTTATATAATTTTCTTTCTTTCTTATTTTCCTTCCAACAGGATGAGAAATCCACAAATTTGGAGGGAAGACATGGCTTTGGAATTCATCCATCCAATGTAGCTGTGACACTTTGTACTGTTATTGTTTTTTACCTGTACTAAATCAATGCACTCTGTACTAACTGCACCGTGTAATGAATTGATCTGTACAATAGGTGTGCAAGGACAAGTTTTTCACTGTACCTCAGTACAAGTGACAATAATAAACCAGTACCAATAGGGCTGCATAGAGGTAACATTTCAGGTCAAAGACCTCTAATCAGTCATTCTGACGGAGTGTCCCTGACCTGGAACAGTAACTGCTTCCCCTTCCACAGCTGCTGCCTGACCTGCCAAACGTTTCCAGCATTCTCTGTTTTTATTTCAACTTTAGTCCCAGATTAGCTCAAAACATTTTATTTAGCTGGTTCCATTGACAATACTGCTTTGCTATCGACCCATAACTAAGCTTGGCTGTGATAGGTCAGAATCGTGATTCACGCAGTTCCAGGCCAGTGGCTGGAAGTAGGGAAGCTGAGGAGAGCTGTGACTAGGCAGCTACGCGAATCTTTGACCATACAATGTTGGCAAGATGAAAAGTGAATCTCAACACACATATCCTTCTATAGCACACACCAGCATTATTTTATGTTAAATGTCATTTTGAAAAGGTGGTCAGTCTAGAACATTGAGAACATGGAACAGTACAGCACAAGAACAGGCCCTTTTGCCCACAATGTTGCGTCAAACTAATTAAACTAGTAATTAAAAGCCTAACTAAACTAGTTCCTTCTGCCTACACGTCCATATCCCTCTATTCTCTGCACATTCACATGCCTACCTCAGAGCCTATTAAGTGATTCTCTCGTATTTGCCTCTACTATGACCCCCGGCAGTGCAAGGAGACACGAGTGGGCAAGGGTAGAGGTGGGCAAGGAGTCACAAGAGACTACAGATGTAGGAATCTGGAGCAACACACAATCTGCTGGGTCTGATGCAGGCTTTCGATCTAAAACATCAACAATCCCTTACCCCCCAACAGATGCTGCCTGACCGGCCAAGTTCCTCCAGCAGATTGTGTGCTGCTCTAGAAGTGGGCATCACTGGTAAGACCAGCATTTACAGATCATCAATAACTATCCTTGAGAAGGTGGTGATCAGCTGCCTTCTTGAATCTCTGAAGTCCTTCTGGTGAAAGCACCACCACAATCTGTTGCCTAGAAGTTCCAAGGTTTCAGCCCAGTGATGATACATTTCCAAATCAGGATGGAGTGTCACTTGGAGGGGGAAACCTGGTGGTGCTGTGTTCCCCTCTACCTGATGCCCTTCTTGGTGGTGAAGCTTGCTAAATTTGCTAGTAGCCTAGGTGAGTAACTACAGTGCATTTTATACATGGTACACACTGTAGCCAGGGTGAAAGAAATGGAATTCCAGATGAAGGGTCTTGACCCGAACATCAACTGCCCTTTTCCCTCCACAGCTGCTGCTCGACCCACTGAGTTCCTCCAGCAGTTTATTTTCAGCTCCAGATTCCAGCATTTTGCGGTGCCTTGTGTCTCCATTGAAGGAATGGAAATTTATAGTGTGGATAGTTTACCATTCCAGGGTGCTGTTCTATTTTGGCTGGTGTCGAGCTTCTTGAATGTTCCTGGAGCTCCACAACAGAGTTTTGCACTGTTTACATTTTATAGCTTTTCTGTCAACATATAATCCAATCTTGGTTATTCCATTTTCACAGTGTATTTCGGAAAAGTGCTTAATCATGAGAAATAATAACATCTGATAAATGACAACACCAAGGAAAGTTTTAAACCTGTAGATTAAATATGTTTATCCACTTGTCGCTGAAGATGCTGATCAATTATAATTGCTCTCTGTGCCTGCTGTGGGTTGTACCAAAAGGGCACAGTGTTTGGGTTCACCACTAAAGTCTGCAGTGTTAAATGCAGCTGGATGAATGTTTCATGCCGTAATGTTTTAATGCTATTTGACCATTAACAATGGTCTCACCATGGCAACCTGGGGACACAATGAAATTTTGCCCTTTCACAATAAGGCGGACACCAATAAATGAGAGAAGCCATCGCTAAGGATTGATCCTTTTGAATTGGCACCCTCTACAAGGGTAAGGAATTTGGGGATGTAGCAAGCTGCGTAAAATCATTTCTTCAGCGTATGTAAAATCCATCAGTGTAAACTGTTGCAGAATAAAGAGAGCGGCTCAGACGGGCCTTGGGGAATCTGCCCATCTTCATAAAAATGTATGCAAACTCTGCCAGTGATGTTACCGTGGGATTATTTCCTATAAATAAGCAATGAGGTGATCTCCTTGGGCTGAAGTTTGTGTGCCTTTGAGGTGGGCAGGTGCCCGAGATTTGTCCAAGGAGCCCTGGCTGTGCCTGTGGGAGGATTTCCCACCAACAGATTGTGAAAGTGGCTGGATAATTTAATGAGGGTGGCGGGGATGCATGTTAAATACAATGCCAAGGATCGTTTTGTATTGGATTTAGAGACATAATGTGCTCTCTGTAGCAGAGGACCTGAAATTTTACCAGCCTTTTGCTCCCTAGGTTTGAGTTTATGATTTTTAACAAGACAGATGACTGGGAGCTTTAACTTTATAACTTTCCTGGGATTATGCGCTATACATTTTACAGATACCATCAATGGTCTCACCACCATTATAAGTCACTTAACCTCCTAGAATTCACAGAGCCCCAACTCAGCTGATGGTTACTGTGTATAAGTGGTCTTCAGACAGTCAGTCTGGCCAACTGTGCTTTCCCCAGTCAGCTGACAAGAACAACTCATCCTCTGGTTGCAGCCCTGATGGCCAACAATTACAATCCCAGTTGTATCCAACTGCAGCTCTGACTGTGTAGCTTCCACTGTTCCTGACACTGCTCCAATTACAACTGTGACTGTCTCTGACTGGTGCTACAACTGCTGGTACCTCCCATTCTTTGTCTAAACTGTCCACTGCTCTGGATGCATGATCAGTTACATCACTGGGCATCAAAGTCCCACCATTCATTCATACGGCACAGAAAGTTGCCTTTTGGTCCACCAAGTAGATCGGATGGTAAAGTTGGTATACAGCATGCTTACTTTCATTGGTCAGGGCATTGAGTATAAGAGTCAGGATGTTGCAGCTACATAAAACTTTGGTCAGGCCACACTTGGAGTACTGTGTACAGTTCTGGTTGCCCCATTACAGGGAGGATGTGGAGGCTTTGGAAAGGGTGTAGAAGAGATTTTCAGGATGCTGCCTGGATTGGAAGGTATGTGCTATAAGGAGAGGTTGGACAAACTTGGGTTGTTATCTCTGGAGGGTCGGAGGCTGAGAGGAGACCTGATAGAAGTTTATAAAATTATGAGAGGCATATATAGGATAGACAGTCAAAAATCTTCTTCCCAGGATAGACGTGCGGGGCAAGTTTTTTTGTCACAGGGAGTGGTGGGTGCCTGGAACGTGCTCCTGGGAGGAGTGGTGGAAGCAGATACGATAGTGGCATTTAAGAGGCTGTTGAATAGACACATGAATATGCAGGGAATAGAGGGATATGGATCACGTGCAGGTAGAAGAGAATTAGTTTATTTTGGTATTGTGTTCAGCGCAGACATTGTGGGTCAAAAGGCCTGTTCCTGTGCTGTACTGTTCTATGTTCCAAGTCCACGATGATTCTTAAGCACCTATTTATACTCATTCTATATCAACTCCTTTTATTCTCCCCACATTTCCACCAGCTCTCTCAGATTCTACCACTCATCTACGCACTAAAGGGCAATTTTCAGTGGCCAATTAATCTACTAACCTTCACATCTTTAGGAGGTGAGAGGAAACCGGAGACCCAGGGGAAACCCACAGGGTCACATGTAAACTCCACAGGAGGTCAGGATCAGACCCAAGTCACTAGAGCTGTGAGGCACCAACTCTGCTAAGTATACCACTGTACTGCCACCTCTTCTGCTACTTTGGTTACAAGATGGACTATCTGCGCTCTTGTGAAATGTTTTGTCACCGACTAATCCATGAGGCCCCAGTTTATCAGTCTACACTGTCCTTCACAAATTGGGAGTTGCTTCTTACTGTAATACAGATTCACCTAATTGGAGATTCTTGCATTTTAAGTTTCACAGCTGTATTGCTTTAAGAGGGTATGGATTAAGCTTGTTTTAAGACTTAAGAAACAATCATGTTACTATCAAGAGAGGTAATATGAAGCAGACACAGCTGACGTTGGTAGCCCTTCCTGGCATTCATCAGAACAAATGGTCTATGTTCTCATCCAAATTCCACAGTTGACATTGAAACTGTCAGATAAAGTGTTTCATAATCTTCATGCCAGTTTCAGTGAATGACATTTCTGCTCAAGGTTAGCATAACTAATAATTGAATATCTATAACAGAAGTGCACACTAAATTAATAATAATGTTCCCACACAACTTCATGAACCTCTGAAACCGGAAACAACTGGGGATGGAAATGCATCCTTCATCCTTAGACGTAAGGGCAAAAAGTGGTAGCAGCTGCTGATGACTTCACTTGAACTGATGCTTAGAAGCAGAGTGCAACACAGCCACAACTGAATGGTGGGTTAAGACAAGCAACCAAACACTAATTTCTACCGCGTCAAATCTGTCAGCAGCTTGGTCAGGAAACATCTCAGTAAATGCAGACTAATGCTTCCTAAGAATAGCAAGCAAAAACACTTCACATGAATCTGATAAACCCACATTAAGCTGTTGACCATTGTCAGACCTCAGCTACTTAGTCTTGACATCCTAATCTACTGAATCTCTTTTCCCTCCCTTTTCTCATCTCCTTCACAACTTCCAAGTAAAATTTATCTCCCATTCAAGTTGCACTGATACTGTCCTACTTCACAAAGAACTATGTATTCCTGGAATCATGCCCACGGGATAATTAATAAAATTTCCCACCTTATAGTGTTAGTATTGTTAAATAGTTTCAGTGAGCAATTTGTAAATTGGGTTTGATTGGCCCTGGATCTCCATTCCAAGTGGTATCAACATTCCTGACAAATTCTGCAGATCCTGAGACATCTCAGGTTCAAGTGTCAACAGGGTGTAGGACCATCACTGAGATCTAGGGGAGGCACAATGACCTGGAGTTCACTCCAACATGCCCGGAGTCACCATTTTTTTTAAATTCTCTGAAGACTCCATGTTCAAGTGCAAAGAAATCCCAAAAACAATGCCTCCTTTGCTCCAGAGACATGAATAGGCCTTTGGCCTTAAGCAACCTTAATTTTGGAATAAAACAAATGTCTTGCAGTGAAAAAGAACAATTGACCAATTATTTGAAGATTATAATTACAAGGCCAAAAGGCTATTGGATCATTACTTCCCAAATCTTCAAGCTGCCTTTGCCCTTTCTGACAAAATAGACCTGTGGCAAATTTCTTGCACCCTGATTAAATACTTGAAGCAAATTTGCAGTCTTTTTGCTCAAAGACCAAATGTTAGCAGTTAATGAGCACTGTAATTTTGCTCTTCAACTGAACTCACATTAACTGGTTTTGTTAGGAGTCAGCTTGATTTTTAAATTATATAGGAAAAGTAATTCTTTAATTACTAGGTTTAAATTTTTTCAGAAAAAATGGATAAAACTTCACTTGCAGCAAAAATTTCATATTTCACATAAATGACTTGGTGGGCGAGTGGGGGTCATGCTGACAAAGCCATGGTTCATTCCATCATGGAGTCAAATAGTAGTCAAAAGTCTCCTTCATCAGGCACCTCGTCCTGAACATCACTCCACAGTGAGCACATTAGCAAGAGTTCCTAGCCTACAACTATTTTCTCATCTGCTGTTACTGCAGTCTTGAGACAACCAGATTCATTCTTCAGTCCCATTCACAAAACCGATCAACAGAGAAAACAGCCCAAAGAGCAGGACAGTTAAAGGGCAGCCCACCAGTACCACAAAAAGTTGGACGGAGAAGACCGTTCAGCCCCTCATGCTTGTTCTGCAATTCAATAGGATCATGGCTGATCTGTGATGCAACTTTTATCCTTAATACCTTTAACAAAAGTCCATCAGTCTCAGTTTCTAAATTAACTATTGACCTAGCAGCATTTTCTATTCACAGAAAGAAGTTCCAACTTGCCACTAATCTTTGCATTAGGAAGGAACTCCAAATTTCTTTGCTAATTTTTATACTGCGCCACCTAGTCCTAAGGTCCTCAAACAGTTTCTCTCCATCTACCATATTAGTTTGCTTTAAAGTCTTGAAAAATTCAGTGGTATCACTTGTGGAGAATCCAATCTTTATTTGTGTAATCTCTCCTCATCACTTAACCCCTGGAGTCCAGTTATCATTCTGCCTTCCAAGGCCAATATAGTCTTCCCAAGGGGCATTGACCAGAACTGCTCATGGTGCTCCAGCATGGTCTTAACAGGACCTTGTACTGCAATCACATAACTGAGGCCCCCTTGTACTCTGGTTTTCGGAACATGAAGACCAGCTTTCTATTAGCTGGGATTATTTGCCAGACGCATCCATGACATTTAACAATCTATGAACGTGGCTGCCTGGCTCCATCAAGGGCGCACCATCCCCGCCATTGAGGACATCTTCAAGAGGCGGTGCCTCAAGAAGGCATCATCCATCATTACGGACCCTCACCACCCGGGACATGCCCTCTTCACATTGCTGCCATCAGGGAGGAGGTACAAGAGCCTGAAGACCCACACTCAATGTTTCAGGATCAGCTTCTTCCCCTCCGCCATCAGATTTCTGAATGGTCCATGAACCCATGAACACTACCTCATTATTCTTCTTTTGCACTATTTATTTCTTTTTGTAACTTCCAGTAATTTTTATGTCTTCATGTCTTGCACTGTATTGCTGTTGCAAAACAACAAGTTTCACGACATATGTTAGTGATAATAAACCTGATTCTGATTGGCCTCCAAATCTGCATACATTTCACCAGTTCTGTTCTTAACAGGTCAAAAGTGCACATTTGTCTACATTGAAATCCATTTTCCATAATTTTGCCCATCTGCTTAATCTAATGATTCTAACAGCACTGCTTACAAACCAGTCCATCCTTGTCTTCAAGAAACACGGAGAGGTGGCTTTCTGTTCTATCATCAAGAGTTTATTTCGAAATTTAATCAGACTTTGCAGCCCCAGGAAAGATCCTTGTCAGACCACACTAATCACATGCTGCTAATTTGTTTACCTGCCCCTTATTACTCCACTCTATCCCCTGCCACTTAGCGAACAGGCAGCACCTCCAACATGTCTTCTCAGTGTGCCTGCTTATTGTGCTGAAGAAAGACCTGTTGCATTTACAAAACAAAACAGTTACCTTGTCTAAATCGTCAGATGTTGATTCTGGAAAGGAGTCAATGCAGAAAGTGAGGTGAAGATCTCTGATTGGCTTGGATGAGGAGTCCGTCACACTGCACATCAGGTGATTGATGAAGTAATCGATGAAGTGTGTGATTGGCTGAGTGGTGTCATCTTGTTGGTGTCAATTTTCATTAACAGTATGGCAGGTAAATGCCTGAAGGGTACCATAAGGTGATTCAAAGCACCAGGGAAAGATGGCCACAAATGTTGGAAGCTCACTTCTTTCAGTAATCATTTTGTTCCGTATTCACTTCATTGGTTCTCCTTTCCTCACCTTGACATGGTTCTTGCCCTCTAGTGAGCAGGAGATGTAATTTCTTCAAGAACAACATACTGTAGGAAAAGAATTACTTATAATTACATGCAGCACTTCATCACATTGCTCAGCTAAATGAATAAATATTAATTTGTCTAATTTTGCTTTTAAGGCAGTAGTCAAAGAAACTATCATTGTTTTTTTATAACCACCACTTTAAATTATGTAATAATTTTTAATGACAATAGATAATATTAATAGAAACTAATACTAGGAAGACATTATTATGGCCAATAATTCATCACTCAATCAATATCACAAAAATTAGATTATCCAGTCACTATTGCATTGATGTTTGTGAGCGGTCTACAAATTGGCTGCCACATTCCTACATCACAACAGGGACCATAATTCATGGTCCATAAAGCAATGTGGGGTATCCTGAAAGGGAAGTAACAGTTCTGAAGCATAAATGCACTCCTAGTAAGCAATTTCACATTGGCAATATTTATTAAAGATAAACATTTCTTCCCTTTAGAAGCTGTTTAAAACCTTCCTCTCTGGCCAAGCTTTTGTTCAACTGTTTCAATGTCCCATGCCAACTTTTGTTTGTTAATACTCCTGCGAAGTAGCTTGGGCACATCACTGCATGAAAGTACTATATAAATGGATGTTGCCGTTGTAGTAATAACACAGTGGTGCACCCAGCAGACTCAGGTGTCACATGATAACTTCACCGTATCTCTTTACGTGAAAATCAGGAAAGAATGGATCAATGCACTAGCGATGAGAAGCACGTTACCAGCATGGCTATCAGAATGATATAAATGTCAGAAGGAGTTTCAGCTTTTCATTTTTGCTTCAGAATTGCCAGTTGAAGAATAATTAAGTTCAACCAGTGTTTACTGAACAGCAATTAAATGTTGTGGCCTTTGGGAACTGAAATTTCATATGAGTAGCAGAATAACATCTTGAGGCACCTGTCCTAATCGTCTAAAGTCTGTTGCACTCTGTGTAACACAGCAGCACATCTATTGATCTAGGTAAGAATTTCATGATCTACTATTATATTTTGGAGATTTGTATTGTCACACATTCAAAATTTCTACTTCTAAAAATAGCATGGGCTGGAATTTATTCAAACAACATCAAAAAAAACAGTGCTGAGCCGTTGAAAATTGAGTTAACCCAGAATAAAGAAATTTTGTGAACATCCCTGGTTGTCTTTGTGCCCACTGGGAAATCCATCTTCTTATTTTTCAGCAGGTTTACATTCTCCCTGGCATATTTTTTGGCATAATTCTCCCCCAAATGATATCAACAGTAATGCAACACACAAAATTCATCTCCTCTGAGACTTTCAACCTCACTGGTCTGAAATTGACAGTTCTTATTTACTCATCGAATGACAAATGTTGTATTAACCTTGTTTCCTCTGAAACTGTGCTACTTAAATGGCAACAATCAGTTTGCATCCTTTGTCCTCCCAGATCTCTGACATCCTATGACACCTCGCACATGTGCCTTGACTGCTTTTCCTATGAAGGTCAAGGCCGTGGTTATTCTCAGTTTCCTCACTTTGGCACCTTTCCAGGCTTCTGTTGCTGATCTTTGCCACACAATTTTCTGCTGCATTAGGGAAGTCACACAAACCCCATCCCAAAAGAGAGGAGACTTCATTTAGAGCACCACACAAAAAGCTGGAGGAACTCAGCAGGTCAGGCAGCATCTATGGAGGGAAATGGACAGTCGATGTTTCGGTTCGAGACCTTTCATCAGGACTGGGAAGAAAGAATGCAGAAAGCCGGTATAAAAAGGTGGAGGGAAGAGGTGGAGCAAGAGCTCGCAGGTGATAGGTGGATCCAGGTGAGGTGGGATTACAAAAAGCTGGAGGAACTACATTCTACTTCATTTACTTTTCCTTCCAGTACAGATTTTTGACTACATTGTAGATTTTGTCAAAGTACAAACATTCAGAAACTGCCATCATGTCCTCACAGAGACCTAACTGGAAACGTCCTGCAAGGAGTCCTGGAGAATTTTCTTCGCCTTGAAAGAGCATGCCTCCTGCAGGCACTCCCAACATTGTAGCATCCATCCCTTCAATAGCAACACTCCCCAAGTAACTAGCAGAGTGTGACTTTGTATTGTTGTATGTCCAGCATCCTATCCATATGCATCACAGCTTGATATGGCAACTGCTCTGCCCAAGACTGCAAGGAATTGCAGAGAGTTGTGAATGCAGCACAGTCCATTACGAAAACCAGACTCCCCTTCATGACTGTCTACACTTCCTGTTGCCTTGAGAAAGCAGCCAACATAATCAAGAACCCTCCAACCCTAGTCATTCCCTTTTCTCCTCCCTCCCATAAGGCAGAAGATACAAAAGCTTGAGAACACATACCTCCGGGCTCAAGGACAGCTTCTATCCTGCTGTTATAAGACTCTCGAACAGAACCTCTTGTACAATAAAGATGAAATCATGGCCCTTGCACTTTATTTGTCCACCTGCACTGCACTTTCTCTGTAATCACAACACTATATTCTGCATTTTGTTTTTTTTTCCTTTTATATTATCTTGATGCACTTATGTATGGAACGATCGTCTGGCATGCAGACAAAAGCTTTTCACTGTATCTCAGTACATGTGACAATAATAAGCCAATTACCAATTAACCTTTAAGGACTGGCTGCAAAGTTTGCTCCTATTGGGCTACATGCTGAGGACTGCAAGAACTATAGGACAGAAAGATGAAAAATCCCCAGGACCTGGTGATCTCCATCCCAAAGTTTTAAAAGAAGTGGCTATGGAAATAATGGATGCACTTGTTGTTAACATCCAAGGATTCTAAAGCAGCTCACACAGACTGGAAGACTGTAAATGTAAAACCACTACTTAAGAAGGGAGGGAGAGAGAAAAGAGGAAACTACAGACCAATTAACCTCAGTGGTGGGCATTGGGATTGAGTGTAATATTCTGGTGTGGATTAAGAACTAGTTATTGGACAATAAACAGAGAGTAGGAATAAAAAGACCATTTGAGTGTTGGAAGGGTATGATCAATGAAGCGTACAGATTCTGTGTTGAAGCCCCAGTTGTCCACAATCTATTTCCATCATGTTCAAATTGACAATGTTAGTTAGACTGGGAAACTCAACCAAATTCTTCTACAAATCTTGCAACTGAAGCTCCTGCTTCTATGCATCTTTTAAAAAGAGCATTTGGGTGACTCAAAATGCTGTTTAATGCCAAAAGGCATAGAGCAATTTCTAGGTCTTAATACATTAAGAAAAAGGCCAAAAGAAATCCAGTCATTCCCTGTTGGTTTCTTCCAGCATCGACAAACCTTGAGATCTTACTGAGAGCAATTAGCCTCTAACTGTCCTCAGGAGGACACAGTAATTGTCAGCTTAAAGGGACACATCAGTGTTGACTGGCTGCACCTGAGCAGCAATAAATGCATTAGGATTCATTCAGTATTGAACAAGTTTACCATTTGCATTTTTCTGGTTTGCCATTTGCAACACTGGAGGGGAGAGAAACAAGTTATTTAATAAAAACATTTAAATGGTTTTGAAACACTGTCTCAGTACTGATAACTGGAACCATCAAAAAATAATCCTCATGCAATAAGTAAGCTTTGCTTCAAATATCAAGAAATTGTCAGGTTAATTATTTTTCAGCTTCACTTCGGCTGGTGTTGAGTATGAAAGACAATGACCTCTGGGGTCTATCATCCGAGAATATATCACTAGTAATGTAGACAGACTATGGATCTGTCGCAATGTGCATTGATCAAATCACTGAGAGACAAAAGGTAATTTAGTGAAATCTGATGCAATTTAGCTGGCTTGGAAAAGTTACTCAGATAACGTGTTCTGTGAAAAAGACAGAAACTAACATGTTATAAAATAGGTCAAAATGCAACATTAATCAAATTCAGACTTTGGGTGAGGGAAGTAGCTTATAATGATAATAATTCGTTCATTCTGTCAGTTTAACATCAGCTCTAAATAGCCTCAGCAGCAGTAAAATACTGGGAGTGCAATCAAGTGTTGCAGCCTGGATTGATCCCAAAGCAGAGAAGATTAAGCCTCCCCTTTGGTGAGAAGTCTTTACTGTGTGAGCAACAGGTGACAACCCAGGCTCTGACACTGGATCTGAACCTTGCCTTGGTGGGCAGATGCCACTCTTGGTCAGGAGGTTGCCAGTTCACATTGTGTTCCAGGGATTGAATATGGAAGCTCCTGCTATTACACTTGAGGCATTGTTGGATGTGCAGGGGACTGTCAAAGTGTCTGGATATATTTCATTATGCTGGAGGAGCTATATAAATGCTAATTGTTGTTATTTTTGTCCATAGACTAACCCAGAAAATCCACATTAACATCAGCTCCAGCTTATTTACTGACAGTGCCCTCTTCACACTATTCACTCTCCACCCAGTCAATTTAGATATTAGATATTTATTTATTAGTCACATGTACATCAAAACACACAGTGAAATATATCTTTTTGCGTTGCTAAGAATGTGCTGGGGGCAGCCCACAAGTGTCGCCGCTCTTCCGGCGCCAACACAGCATGCCCACAGCTCCTAACCTGTACGTCTTTGGAATGTGGGAGGAAACCGGAGCACCCGGAGGAAACCCACGCAGACACAGGGAGAACGTACAAACTCCTTACAGGCAGCAGCGAGTAGCCCAGCTTAAGTTTCTCAACCTCATTAACTAATTCCTCCATGTCCCCGTAAAGGCCAGCACAGTGGCGCAATTAGTAGAGCCACTACCTCACAATGCCAGAGACACAGATTAAACTGTGGCCTTGGGTGCTGTCTGTGTGGAGTTTGCACGTTCTCCCCGTGACAGTGTGGGTTTCCTCTAGATGGTCTGGTTTCCTTCCCCCATCCCAAAGATGTGGGGATTGGTGGGTTAATTGGCCACTGTAGATTGTCCTTAGTGGGTGGTGAGTGGTAGAATGTGGGGGGAGTTGATGAGAATGTGGGAGGGTAGAAAAATAGGATTAATGTAGGATTAGTGTAAATGGTGGTTGATGGTCGGCACAGACTTGATGGGCTGAATGGCCTGTTTTCATGCTATATGGTTCCATGACTCACATCACCTTACCCCCGTAGCTCCTTCCCTCCTTCCATTCCTCCACTCCTTTGGCAATGGTTTAATGTGTATTCCTCCTAAGCCTACCCCCACCACAAATACCCAACATCTTTCCCCCAAGACACCACAATTCCCACCCCACCAATCCTTGTCCCTCCACACCTCAATTCCCAACATCCCTCTGTTCCATTCTCAATGGCATGGCTCAGGACCATCTGAAGACACCTTGTCAGACAGCAAAAGTCAATGCAGCTTTTTCCTCACCGTCACACTGCCTTCAACAAGGGTTATGATGGTGGTACAGTGGTTAAGTTAAACGGTCAGTGTTCCTGAGGCTTGAGCTAATGATCCCAACGCAACAGCATAGAATGTAACTTCAAATTGGTTAACTTTTTGAAGTCTCAGTAATGGTGACCACTGAATAATTGAATACTCATTAGAAGTATTTAAAGTGCACATGGATAAATTTTTGAAAGATTAGGGAATTGAGGGCAATGGGAACTGGCACAGAGGAAGATTTGAACTCTGAGGCAGGTCAGCCATGATCATATTGAATGACGAGGCAGGATCAAAGGGCCAGGTGACCCACTCCTGCTCCTATTTTCTTGTGTTCTTGTGTGCTCAAAAGAATTGTCTTTCCCATTGCAAAATCTACCAACACCTTCACCTCCAAATGCCTGATGAAGGCTCTTTGATCTCCAATGTTAATTCTGTTCCTCTTTCCACAGATGTTGCCTGACCTGCTGTGTGTTTCCAACATTTTCTCTTTTTGTTTCAGATCTCCAGCATCTGCAGTTTTTTAAATTTTATTGTACCACTTATTGCAACATCGAGGTATTCCCTTTAGACTTATAGACCCAAGAGACTGCAGATGCTGGGATGTAGGGTTTTCACCCGAAACATTGACAATTCATTCCCCTACCCTCTACAGATGCTGCTCGACCTGCTGAGTTCCTCCAGGAGATTGTTTGTTGCTTTCCATTAAACTTTTCTGCCAAGATGAAGTCTGCCGGACACACACCTGGATTCAAAATGAGGCCTCTCACCTGAAATCCAAATAACGTCTTTTGTTCCTGACTGGACTTTCAACAGGGTAATTTTTGGCAGCTCCACAGAAATACCCTAATTGAGCCAGATTGACTTACCAGCTTAAGCTTTTGAAAAGTAAAGAAAATATTTCAAATGAATACAAGGTAACAAATATATTATTCTTTCCATAATGATAAAGGGAGAGATAGATCATCGGTAAATAAATCAGAGAGTGCAATCCATGAATACAGTCGCGAGTGATGACTGATATTTTTAAATAGATGGAACCATTGAAATGAATCTCAGATTTTGAAATAAATCTAAATTGCCTTGTCTTTTAAAACTCAATTTTTCCCTTGAGTGGGTTTCTTACCCTAGCAGTAAGCAAAATGATGGAAGGATGAATTATCTGTACACTGCTAGTGCAGCAGATGAGGTGTTTTTGATTATTAACAATCTGGTAAGAAGCTTTTTTTAACGTACAGCAGGAGTAAAAAAACCCAAGCTGATCAAATGTTGAAGTGCTGAGTCACTCACAGAATTTAACCGCAACTGACAGAAATTTGAAAAATAATCTTTTCAAAGAAACAAAACAATTCCCTAACAAAAATGCATGGTTCTGTTAAAAATTCTGAGCTCGTGAATTATATTCCTGTCCTTTTTGGAGCTAGTCCATCATTCAGAACAATCCAGGAAGCTCATTTACTCCAAGATGTTATATGGTCTGTGCGCTGGCTATATTAATCTCACTCACACATTCTCTGCCACGACATCTGAATTAAACTAAACCTCATTGCAGAGTTCATTCCATGCTTTAGCTGATTGTTAATAAACATTTTCATTAGTCTCAGAGAAGAGCAGACTCGTTATTGAAGAGTTAACATTTTTCCTGTGTTAACATGTGTTTATTTTTGTTATCAAGTGGGTTAGAATTGATCTCATTGAGAAGAATCTGCAAACACCGTGTGTTACCATCCAGATCACAATGTGGTGAAGAAATCTTCAATAAAACTGTTCAAAGTTTGCTGTGCTAACACCTATCACATTTGCATGAAGAACACTATGATGTTGGAGGAACTCAGCAGGCCAGGCAGCATCCATGGAGAAAAGCAGGCGGTTAACGTTTCGGGTCAGGACCTTTCTTTCTCCATGGATGCAATCCTTTGTTTCTTTAATACATATGCATGAAGGTCCCTTATCCACTATTTTAAATGAAGGATTCATTGAATTCAAACTGCAGTAATTCCTTGATGACTAACTTTTGGTTTACAAATTTTTGCTATAATGCCATTGACCTTTTGGGGTATGTCTCTTTGACTTAAGAAACTATTTTTCTCGATATTGAATGACACACCACTATCCACCCACAGTAACACACTGTACCAAAGTATCCATAATGCATTTTGCCTAGCCTTACAAAGTGCAACCTATCAAAACTTTTCCCTTCCATAAAATGAGGAATTACTTTAAAAGGTGTGCTACAGATCGGGCTGTGCCTCAAACACTCTAGTGGAGTACTGAAGGAGTGCCACACTCTCAAGGGTGTCATTGTTCAGGTGCTCCTTTGGGTAGCTATTAAAGATCCCACAGCACTATCCCAAAGGAGACCAGGGGAGTTGTCCCATGTTTCCTGTCAATATTTATCCCTCAATCAACCTCTCCTCTTAAAGAAAACAGATTATTTGTCTCAATATCATTTTGCTGTTTGTGGAGCTGGTGAGGTAAAGATTGGCTGCTGGGTTTCCAATGTTACAACAGTGGCTACATTTCAGAACGCCTTCATTGTAGGGGTCTACTCAGACTTAAAATTAAAACCTGATGAAACCTGATTGATCACAGCCAATCCAGGCCTGAGCTAAGTCCATGTAATTATTTTTCTTCCATACTTGTCCAGCCCCAATCAGACATTTGCAGATAAGCAGAAACAAAGACTGGCTGTGCTGCAAGTACATTGCTATTGATCAAGAACAGATGACACATGTGGTAATACTGAGCAAAGCATCCTGACTAGGACAAAGCATTGAACCAGGCTGGGACAACATGGCATGACAGAGTCTGATCCAACTTAATGCTTATCCGATTATATACCTGACCCAACCCAAACCCAACACATATGCTTGGGTGCAATTGGGCTTGGATCAGGTAGCATCTATACTTTATTGGCTGTAAAGCGCACTAGTCTTAAAATGACACGAATGGTGCTATATTAATGAAGGTCTTTCATTTCTTCTCTCACATTCTCAGATTAACTGCTCCCACAAGCAGATTAAGTTCCTCCCGTTACAAAACCCGGTGCATGAGAATTCGCCATCATGTGTGCTAAAACATGACATGTCACTGCATTTTCCACATTGGGCCTCAACTGAATTTCAGTTGCTGTATTGAGTACATGAAGATGACAGCATGGCACTTTAATTGCATGCAATCAAATAAGAAGTTCTGGCCAATATTTCTGAATAAACATAGATTAGCACTGCTAAGGTTTGAGAGATAACCAAACTACACCAATCTTGACTAGAGAAAGAATGAAATGACTTCCCATGGATTTTTAGTGCCCTTAAACAGCACAGGCTAAATAAAGTGAGGATTTATCTGCTAGTTTAAAAATTACATTGAAGCATATTAACCTGTAACAAAAGCAAATATAGTACACAATATTAAAAGTATCAATTTTTGAAAATGTCTAAAATCTTTGCAGCTTTTTCAAAAAAGCTCTTGGTAATAAATTTCTTTCTATAATGTGATGTTAGCTGGTAAATGTGTGCAATTCCTTTCTCTGGTACTTAAAAGAGGTGCCAGAGCACTCATTACAAATAGATTGGTAGCATTGTAAAAAAAGCAATGCTCAGAGATCCTATTGCATCAAGAGATCCTATTACAGATAGAATACAAAAATATCTTTAAGTAGTAAAAGCATGCATTTGTAATTAATGACATGATTGTTCTATAGTAGCAAGAAATTAAATAGAGCCCACCACTCACTGTGAAATGAATCAGGATACCTGCATGAAAGGTCACAGATAAGGTATTTTATTAGAGAGGATAACAAGTCAGAAATGTGCAGCATGGTTGTGCAGTGGTTATCACTGTCCTAAGCTCCATCAATTCAATCCTGACCTCAGGTGTTATTCATGTGAAGTTTGCATGTTCTTCCTGTGACTGCATGGGTTTACCGTGTGCTTCAGTTTCCTCCCACGCCCTAAAGATGTGTTGGTTGATAAGTTAAGTGGCTATTGTAAATCACCCCCAGTGTGAGTTACAAAGGGTTTAATGGGCAGGTGAGAACAGGATACCAGGAAATCATTGGGAGAATGGGATTACTCTGAGTGCTGTCACAAACCAAATGGGCTGAATGGCTTCCTTCTACATCACGAGAAATATCAAATCATTATTTTTGTTTCTTATTATCAAGTAACTGCCTTTAAATTAATCACTGTAAGTCCAGAATTTTATGTGTTTGCTTCATGGTTCACCATAATATGGCTTTATGGTTTCCTCCCACTTTTGTGGAAGAAATGTAATTTAAATGCATTAATTCAAAGAGGCACATTATAACAGAGTTTCTATGAACATTAGCGCAAAATAGAGAGTGAATTATTTTATTCTTTCACAGAATGAGGACTTTGTTGGCAGGGCAACATTTAATGCCCATCTCTAACTGTCGTTTGAATATCCTGCTTGGTGATCTTGAAGGACATCTAAAAGTCAATACTGTGGGTCTCAGACACAAATAGGCCAAGCCAGCAAAGAATGGTGATTTCCTTCCCCAAAGGACATTAGTTGACCAAATGTTTTCTGTTTGACAATTGAGTAGTTCAATAGGCACCAATACCAATACTAACATTTTGTTCCTAATTCCATTAATTAACTAAAATTCCCCTCTTACCTTGACATTTGAACACATCTCCAGATCATTAGTACATAACCGTTATGTTTCCACACCAACTGGATAAGAACACAAAAAGCATTACAGCAGACCGTAATGTGTGATCTGTGTTCAACCAGACCCACAGTTACTGTCCTGTCACATGTTCTTTTAACACAGGTAGAAGTTCTGGGCAAGGTACACAATGATGTTAGCATGCGTTGGAGGGGGGTGAGTGGATAGGTGGTGACTGGAAATGGTGGAACAAAGACTTCTAGAAAGATAAACTAAAAGTCTTTAGCACCATCAACTAACCTTTGCTTCTTTGTTGAGCTCATGGTCACAATCTCTGAACACCTCTTATTTGGATAGCTCAATGTAGCAGTACAAAGACAATAACAACTTGTATTTATATCACACCTATAAGGTGTCTCTTAGGAGCATAATCAAGCAGAATTTAACATCAAGAGGGATAGAGGCAGAGAGGTTTAGAGAGGGAATTCCAGACTTTAAAGTTTGTCTTCTGAAGACACAGACAATAATGAGGGAGTGATTAAAATAAGGGCCAGGATTTGAGGAGCGCAGAGGTCCCAGAGGGATGTAGGGTTGGAAGAGATTACAGAGGTAGCAAAGGAGAGGACGATGAGGGAGATTTCAAAACAAGATAGCAGAATAGAAAGATAATTCACTGGGGATTCATTGGACTAATTCCTGGGACGAGATGCTTGTCCTGCCATGAATGGCTAAAAAAAAATATGGAGTTATTCTTTGGAGTTGAGAAGAATGAAGGGTGATTTTACCAGGGAGCAGGGTGTGACATGGTAGATGTTGAGATGCCTCCATTCGTGGGAGAGACTTGACTGAGGGAACATAGTTACAAGTAGCAGTCGTTTAAAACTGAGGGGCTAAGGAGAGTAGTGAATCAGTGGAATTGTGATGCTCCAACACTAGAGGTATTTAAAGAGGAGGTAGATACATTTTTGCAAGATCAGGGGAATAAGGACTAAGGGGAACAGGCACAGAAGAGAAATTGAGTCTTGCAATTGATCAGCCAAGATCATATTGAACGACAAGGCAGGCTTGAGGAGCCAGGTGGCCTACTCCTGCTCCTATTTTCCGCCTTCTTGGGTTCTTGTGATTCAGTTCAGGCAAATCACCTTTGCCTCCATGGAATTTAATATCTTGGTTTAGATCAGAGTGATTATTTTGTAATTAACATTCATTAGCAGATTGTTAATTAAAATGAAGGCACCTAATTTGGCCAGTGACAAAGGACATCAGCTCCCAATGGAACTGCATGTCATCAGCATCTTATTTAAATATCAACACAGGCACATTCTCCAAGAGGCAATAAAAAACAGCAATTGAAATAAAATGCAGGAACTGGACACAATTCAGGAAGTAAAAGAAAGTCTAAAGTATGTAGTGTTTTAGATGTAAATCTATACGATTGTTAAGCTGAAGTTAGAGAATAATAATGAGTCTGAAACCAGCCAATGGATTCCATTCTGTCAATGGTCCATTTCTCTGATTCTAGTCATCTTCCAGTGTTATAGGTTTTCACCCTTCCCACCACCAAAGCTCAACTCAGCCTCGAGCAGGAGGGTCCATGAGCCAACCCAGCCCCATCCTCAGTCTCGAGGAGCTGAATGGCCTAATTCTGCTCCTATGTCTTATGTCCTATTTTCATCCATTGTAACAATATAGAAATTATACTGTATGTGCTTAAAGAACTATGCCTTCATAGGGTTTGAGTTGGGATCTGCCTCCAGAATAAATATGGATAATTTGAACCAACTGGGTTCAGTCAGCCGACGAAGAAAATATAGAGTAAAACCAGCAGAGTGAATCCACTGAGCCATCCTTAGCATCATGTTAAGTTTAAATTATCAGCACTGCAGGCAGGTACCTAAGTCCCATCTCACAGCCAAGGTTAAGCAGCACTAGGGGGAGTTATTGAAACTGGCACCAGGGTGATCAGTAATGATAGGAGCAAAAGGTTAAGCTGGAGACACAAGAGACTGCAGATGCTGGAATCTGGAGCAACACACAATCTGCTGGAGGAACTCAGCAGGTCCTGATGCAGGGTTTCGACCCGAAACACCGACAATTCCTTTCCTCCCACAGATGCTGCTCGACCTGCTGAGTTACTGGAATAGAATGAGTCCCTCAGTTCTTTCAGTTCTGATGAAGGGTCATTGACTTGAAGCATTAACTCTGTTCCTCTCTCTCTGCAGATGCTGCCTGACCCGTTGATATTTCCAGCCAGTTTTGAATTTCATATTTCCAGCATCTATATTTGTTTGTTTTTCAAGGGTCATCCAGTGTTTTTTAGGATAATCCACCAGCCATGACATTACACCTTTTCTTCTGAGGTACAAGTAAATCAGGAACTTAATTACATCACTGCAAGGTGCTTCACATTTAATTCTGTTTTGAGTTCCTGTTCAATACACATTGATCCCTCTGGATGACCATTGATCACTGGGGATAAACATTGGTTGCTTCTTAATAACCTTCAATCGCCTTGAATGAAGATTGGATCCCTCTTTAAAGTCAATCAATCTCTATCCTTTACATTCAGCTGAGACATTGGTTTAACTTTTTTTTATAACAGGTTATGGACAATATTTGTCAGCCAGTGAGCTGGAGGCTGACGGGGTAGGTGGCTCATATCAAACAGTCAATTGTGCAGCAAACAATGACACTTATAGAGTCATACAGCATGGAAATGGGCCCTTCAACCCAATTGGTCCACGCCGACCGAAATTCCCATCGAAGCTAGTCCCATTTGCCCGCATTTGGCCCATATCCCTCTAAACCTTTCTTATCCGTGTACCTTTCCAAGTGCCTTTTAAATGTTGTTGTTGTACCTGCCTCAACCACTTCCACTGGCAGTTCATTCCAGAAGCTGTCCACTCTCTAGGTGAAAAAGTTTCCCCTCAGGTTCCTATTAAATCTCTCCCTTCTCGACTTAAATCTATGCCCACTAAGTTCTTGATTCCCCAACCCTAGGAAAAAGACCATGCACATTGACCCTCTCTATGCCCTTCATGCTTTATGAAAAAAAGTCTATTTAACGAGCTGGGGAAACAGAGCTATAACTAAAATCACAGCAACTTCTCCCAATAAAAGCAGGATAATTTCTCCAGAGGAATGCACTGAGGATATATGAGAATTATGTGCATACGGCCAGTCTCTATCACTTGCAGTCATGTGGTCATTACCCAATGACTCACACTCTGGCATGAAATAGCTGCAACCCTTTAAGAAAGTTGAAATCTTTTGACTTCGGTTTCTTTCAGTCTGAGTTGGTGCAATGCCCCTTATCACCAACATGACAAAAGATTTAGTGAAAAGGTTTTGAGTGCTATGACACCAAATATGACTGGTGGGGGTGATGGGAGCAGAAGAGGAAGCAGCTTATTGATTTAATTAACTGCACTCTTTCACCCGGGGTACTTGTACTCACCCCCTTGCATACAGAAAATGTGGAATGGTTGGGAAACACAGGCCATTCATTGTACGAAATGCAGGGAAAAAACCTGCTTGAAATAACAATATAGTAATGTTACTTTAAATGTCAACCAGTGGAAAACATTTGAACATCTTTGCAATGGTTCAAAGTTCACTGTCATTAACAAAGAATCATCTTAGTGATCGCCATGTCAAGAATTTTACCCCCTTCCTGATATTAGTTGCTCACATGCGTCAGTTCAACCTGTCTCTGGCAACCTGCACCTACTGGCTGGACAATTAGTCATGGTAAAGAATTCTCAGAGATCGCACATCAGGAAGCAACTTTATCTATAAGTAAAATCACAACATGGTGGAAATGCTCAGCAGGTTGGACAGCATCTGTGGGGAAAGAAATAGAGTCGATATTTCAGGTTGATGATCTTTGATCAGATTTTAGTAGTTAGAAATGTTTTTAAAGAGCTGAGGAGGGGAGTGGTGGAGAGCACCAAGGAAATATCTGCGATAGGGCAGAGACCAAGAGAGACTCAATGACACAAATGGTGGCGGTGCTGGCTGAGGGAGGATGCTGAAGATATGTCAAAAGTAGGTGGAGGAGATGTATACAGAAGGAGGTGAGTGAAGATGGGGAGGGGGGACATGTTGGATCTGTGAGGTACAGAATACCACCTGTGGTGGAAATCTGAAATAAACGAGAATGCTTGAAATCCAACTGGCCAAGCAGCATCTGTGGGGAGAAGAAATGCTAGCCTGATGAACTTCCATCAGAATTGCTTCAGTCAGACACAAACTGATTGTTGAAATAGTTGAATTTATTGTTGAGTCCTGAGAGCTTTCATGTTCTCAGTTGGAAGATGAGGTGCTGTCCTTCAAGCTTATGTTGGGCTTCAGTGAAACAGTGCAGAAGACCAAAGACAATGTGGTCATCCCTCTCCCACTCTTTCCTTGGGCTCCTGCACTGTTCCAACAAAGCTCAAGGAACAGAACCTTCTCTACAGACTTTGCACGCTGCAGCCCTTGAATTCAACACTGAATTCAAAGACTTCAGTTTGTATTTGAACTGGCCGCTCTGATGAGAGGTCATCAATCTGCAACATCAACTTACATTTTTTTAACCTCCGTCATTGCTGCCTGACCTGCTGGGAATTTCCATTCTCTTTTACTTCAGATTCCCAGTAACTGCAGTGAATTATATTTCACAGTTCCAGAGTTGTGGTATTTCCGCTTTCACCTACTTACACCTCCATTTTACAGATCACCTGCAACTTTTGCCTCCGCATCTGCATGTTCATTTTCAATGACTTGTGTACAAAGACCCCCAGGGCCATTAGAACATTGACATTTTTCATTCTCTCACCATAAAAAAATACCCTGCATTTCTATTTCTTTCCCCCACTGAAATGGATAACTGAAGACTTCTTTACATTCTACTCCATCTGCCATGTGCTGCCGACTCAATCACTCCTTGAAGCCATTTTATGTCCTCATCACTAATCACGTTCCCATTCAGTTTTGTGTCATCAGCAACCTTGGATATGTTCCTGATGGTCTCCTCAGCCAACCTGCCAATATAGATTGTGAATAGTTGGGGCACAGGAACTGATCCACATGGTATACCTCTAGGCCACAACCTGCCATCCTGAGATGCACCCATTTATTTCTATTCCTTGTTTTCCATCTGGTAATTTTTAAAATACGCCCCTGATCCTACCATCTCAACCAGGGAGGCACAGTAGCGTAGCAGTTAGCATAACGTTTTACAGCGCCAGCGTCCCGGGTTCAATTCCAGCTGCTGTCTGTAAGGAGTTTGTACGTTCTCCCTGTGTCTGCGTGGGTTTCCTCCAGGTGCTCCGGTTTCCTCCCACTTTCCAAAGACGTATGGGTTAGGAAGTTGTGGGCATGTTATGTTGGCGTTGGAAGCATGGCGACACTTGCGGGCTGCCCCCAGAAGACTCCACGCAAAAAAGATGTATTTCACTATGTGCTTCGATGTACATGTGACTAATAAAGACATCTTATAAAATTTGTTTATTTCTATCTACCCTGTCAGTTCTCAATATCTTGAAAACCTTAATCAAATCATCCCATAACCTTCTAAATTCCTGTGAGCACAACTCTAGTGTGTGATATCTCTTAAAGTATATGTGTGGGTACCATTCAGGTACATGCACACTACTGTTCCTCTCCAAGGCCAATACATCCTTCTTATGGTACGGTACTCAGAACAGCTCCCAGTGCTTGAGTCAAGTCAAGTCGAGTTTATTGCCGTGTGCATAAATACAGTGAGGTACAATGAAAAACTTGCTTGCAGCAGCATCACAGGCACGTAGGTACAAACTACACAGAGAATATAAATTATACATAAATACATAAATTATACAAGATAGAGAAGGGAGAGAAAAATCTGTGCAAAAACAAGACATTAGTGCAAAAAAGACACAATCAGAGACAAGTCCACAGTAGTGCCAGAGGTGGTCTATGGTATTCTAGCACTGAGGTAGGATTGCAGTTGTCCAGGTCAGTTCAAGAACCTGATGGTAATAGGAAAGTAGTGTTCCACCAAGGCTTTGTATGGCTGGAACATAACATCTGCTCCCTTGCAATCAAACCTTCTGGATCTAAATTCCAGCATCCAATTGACCTCTTTGATTATTTGCCTTGACTGTATATAACATTTTAATGACTTTTGTTTATTGACGCTAAAGTCGCTTTGAACCCCCACTGCTTCCGGCTTTTCATTCTTAGGATGTATGCTGTTCTATCCTTTTTAGGTTCAAAGTAGATGATCTCAGTACTGCAACAGCAGAACACTAGTTAAGTGACCAAACCATTAATAGCTGAGTCCTGAATTCAAATCACACCAGAGTAGCAAGGGACCTGAAATCTAGCTGACATCAGGAATAGTGACCTTGAAACTAATGGGTTGCTATAAAACCCTGGTTCACTTAACATCTCAGGAAAGACATCCTCATCTGGTTTGGCCCATAAGTCATAAAATCATACAGCACAGAAACAGGACCTCAACCCACTACGTCCATGCTGACCAACAAGCACCCATTTATAATAATATTATTTTATTCTCACCACATTCCCATCAACTTCCTCCCCACCACTACCCCCAGATTCTACCACCCACTTACACATAAGTGGAATTGCAGCCAATTAACCAACCAACCCCTACGTCTTTGGGATACGGGAGGGAACTTGAGGATACCACACAGTCACACAGAGAGCACCCGAGATCAGGATCGAACCTAGGCTTCAGGGGCAGTGAGGCAGCAGTTCCACTAGCTGTGCCAATGTGCCGCCACAAATATGACCGACAACAACGCAGTTGATGCTTGACTGCCCTCAAAATGGCTGAGCAAGACACTCAGCTCAAGGATTAAGGATTGGTAACAAGTACCAGCCCTGCCGGTGATGTCTGCATCCTTCAAATGAATAAACAAAGTTACACCATGCCAACTGAACTACATGTCTCCAGCCACTCCATCAATTTCAGCCAATCATACGAAGGCAAGAAGAAGGCCTAATTGGCCAAATGACCTCTGAGCACTGCTGTTGTCCCAATGCATCTACAAACACCGTATCCTAATTGCCTTGACATCCAGATTAGGCCATAAACTTGTAAGATTAATGCTGTTGAGATGCAGTATGAGAAATGATGGATGAAGTATACCTGCTTCCTCCTCCTCCTCCTCCTCCTCCTCCTCCCCTTGAAGCCTGGAGGTGAAGGGAATGATCCATCTCGCTAACTATATGTCCCACTGTCTGATGAGATGGTTCATCCAAAGTCACGGTTTAAAAATCAGTTCTCTAATCACACCTGCTTCGAATTGTGTTAACTCTTACTCGAACATTTAAATGGTTCAGCATTATTGAATAGTACAGTGTAGGAGGCTCGTCATCCCATCATCCTTGTGCTCACTCTTTGACACAGCTATTCCCGTTCAATTAGTCCCACTTCTCAATAGTCCCAACAATTTCAACCGATACCAAGTAGTGTTGAAATACTCACTTTCAAACATCTCAGTGAACATAATAAAGTGGGTTGTTCTTTTGCAGGTGGTCACTGACTGTGTCAAACCAACAAGGTTTTAGAGGCCACACTAACCTCAGGGAAAGTGGAAAGAAATAAAATCTCTATATCACTGCAGATCAAAACAAAGGAGGCTCTCAATGTGGTACTGTCTGCAATGTTCAGTATTAATAACTTTCTCCAAACGAAGTAAGATTTCTTCATTTGCATTTTCTGTTGTTAATTCACAGATTTTCAAGGTAGCGTTTACTGCGCAGCTCAAATAGATCTTGAACTGGGGAGCTCGCTGGCGCACCTCAGAGAGAGCTAACCATTCTGTTGTGGGCTCATATTCTGGAGTCACACGTAGGCCAGAAGTGGGTAAGGACAGCAAATAGCTTTTACTGAAGTCTGAGAGTAAATCAAGTCTCCATGAAAATCGAACAACTTCATAATCACCATTACTGATTATTCAAGATGTTGCTTTCATTATTTGAATTTAAATTCTGAGCTACCAGGATTCGAACTCACGTCTCGAGATCAATAGTCCAGACCTCCGAATTACCAGTTTACTGACGTAACAATCAGGCTACCAGGAATGTGTTTTCACCAGCATCAGTGCTGAAAATCCAGCTTTTCCACAGGATCAAGTCTCAGCACTGCAGAAGGTGCTCAATTGATTAAATCATTCATACCATAGCAGTCCCCAGCAACACATCACCAAGAGGAGTGCCTGATCAAATGTCAATGATCACAGCTGATAGTTTGGACTGAATAGAGGGTGAGAGTTTGGCTTCAGTTTTCCCATTGATAGGGTTGAGAGCCCAAAGGTGCATAACAGATTTTTTTTATTTTAAAATATATTTTATTCATACAAAATTCAGAAGTAAGTAACACAGAACATTCAAAACAACATTATCATGATGCAGGGTTTCGACCTGAAACATCAACAATTCCTTCAGCCACAGATGCTGCTCAACCTGCTGAGTTCCCCCAGCAGATTGTTTGTTGCTCCAGATTCCAGCATCACAGTTTCTTGTGTCTCCTTATCATAACAAGTCATGTTATTCCTGTTATTCTTATTATCTAATGTAGCACATCATCAGTTATTATTCATTTACAACCGTAAATGTTCATGGGGTTCCAACACAGATCTGAGCTCTAACAAAAACAGAAAATGCTGGAAATACTCAGCAGATCAGGCTGCATCTATGGGAAGAGAAACAGAGTTAACATTTCAGGTTGTAGATCCTTCGTCAGAACTGAAAAGGAGATAAAAGAAGCTTGTAAAGCTGCAGGGAGGGTAGAGGAAGGGGATGTCTCCGCTAGGATAAAACTGGGGTGACCATGGGAATAAACTGTATACAAGGACAACTTGTATACAACTCCCCTTGACTTGTATAGAAATGGGGAGCTATGTTGAAGGGAAGGGTTAGATAGATCTTAGAGCAGGATAAAATGTCGGCACAACATTGTGGGCCGAAGGGCCTGTACTGTGCTGTAGTGTTCTATGTTCTAAGGTATGTATAATTTATGTTAATTTAAGTTTATGTTAACTTATGTTTGTCTTCATCTTGTATTGTGCTGTGCTGCTACAAGAAACTAATTTTCACGGCATTTATACCCTGTGTATGGATGCCTATGGCAACAATAAACTTGACCTCGAATTTGAGGTAATCTGATCACAGATTATCAACTAATTTCTGTGCAAAGGCAGGAGAATTCTCATCTGTGGTGCTTTCCCATAGAGCCCTTGCAGTGGCTCCTCTTGACTTCTGCAATGTAGTCCTGGACCTTAGACCATGCCAGTTTGTAGCTTTCGGTCAGAGACAACATCTTGCTCTGAATACTGAGCAGACCAGAAGCCATCTGTCACTGTGCTGATGGTTTCCCAGCAACAGTTGATCTAAGTCTCAGAGTGTGTGTCCCGAAGTGACAACCCATACAGCACAGAGTCTTTGGGAGTGTAGCTATCTAGAATCAACTTTAATAAATGTCTCTGTGAATCATCCCAGTTCTTCCTGACAAAGACACATTCGAGATGAGCAATGGTTTCATCTCCAGTGCAGCCATCACAAGGACGGGGTGTGGTGTGACCAATGTGCCAATTGTACATGAAGGCTCTGATGGGGAAGGCCTTTCTTGCTGGTTGCTTGAAAGTTTTGGTGATGAGACATTCTACCAAATGTCTTTGACAGTCTGCTTGGGGAACCTGTCATAAATTCCAGCAAAGGTCTTGAATTCATTACGTTGACAAGGAAGATGTCCCAGTAGCTGTAGAGCCTGATCGCCATTACTTAAATGAATAAAGTGCAAGCATATCTGTACTACTCCACCACCTCCGCCTCCCTCCACCACAACCCCCTCTCCAATGGCCAATGGCTATGAAATTGGATTTGTAACTTCCTGCTGATTGCCTCAGTCTTTGAAGGAAGCAAAGATGGACTGAAAATGATTTTGCTGAGTCTGAATCCAGGTCCTGTCTTGTGCTCACTTTGTTTAAACATAGGAGCTTTTGATAGATAAGAGCAGCTCATTTGGCCAGTTCAGAGTTACATATAGACCAGACTGAGTAAACACAGCAGATCTCCTCCCAAGCAGATGTGAGTGAATCAGACTGGCTTTTATGACAAAGCAGCAGCTTCATGGTTACTGTTACTGAGAACGGCTGTCTCAACACTTTCCTCCAGAGTGAACTGAAATTCTAGTGTCAGGCTGGGATTTGAACTCATATCCCGCAATTGTTAGTCCAATGCACCACCAGTCCCATCCACTTCACTGCAAGGGAAGCCGTTTTAACCTCAGCATTTGCAGGTTTCTTGAAGTTATGCAGCATATGGCTGCTCCTTGAGATTAAATACATGGCAAGCATTCTGGTGAGAGGTCGCCACCTCATTCCTGTGTGCTTGACCGAGGACATGCACTCTGCACTCATGTCTTTGTAAAGTGGAGCAAGGCAATGGGCAATATCCATGTATCTTGTCTGTCCTTGGACTCTTGCTCCTGAAACTGGACTCTTAAGTCGATGTATATTAACTCAAGATGAACTTGCTGCCTGGATATAATGTCATTAACAAGTGCCCAGGCTGTGTTGTGGATTCCAGGAGAACATGGTTCAATTATCGTTAAAAGCAAATGTCTATCAATGTAATACGTGGGAATGGGTGGGAGTACAGAGACACAGTGAAGTACATCTCAGGTCGCTCACAGCTAACATGAGTATCAGCTATTGAAGTCATAGAGTCATAGAGGGAGGCAACATAGAAACATGTCCTTCTGCCCACTGAGTCCAAGCCAACCATCAACCACCCATTTACACCAATCCTACATTAATCCCGGTTTTTAATATCTCCCTACACTCCCATCAATTCCCCCCAGATTCTACCACTCATCTACACACAAGTGGCAATTTACAGTGACCAATTAATCTACCAATCCACATGTCTTTGGGTTGTGGGAGAAAACAGGAGCACTCAGAGGAAACCAGAACCAGGTTACAGGAAGAACGTGCAAACTCCACACAGGCAGCACCCAAGGTCAGAAGTGAACCCAGGGCTCTGGTGCTTTGAGCCAGTGGCTCTATTAATGCACAGAAGTGAGTAGACATTTAACTTTCAAATCCATAGGCAAATATCTTCCTCAAATCTATTCAAATCATGTGATGTGCTTCAGCCAATAATTTTCAGACAAATGGAGAATGCTTCCTGTTCACTGACACACCCCTCGTGCGTAGATCCCGTCAGTATGGAGCCCCATTACTGCTGAACCCCACTGGTGAAGAGCACACTGCAATACCCAGCTGATTTCCATCATGAAATCCTCCAACAGTTTGAAAATATGGTCTGATTGGTTGCCTTGAGCTCCTTGCAAAATAAAATTTTTTCTATTATTCCACACATTCCAGTCACAGGCAAGTACATGCATTTGTCAGATTGTACAGCAAAGCCAATCAACGTTGCTCAAAACCTACATCCTCCAACATTAAATCCATCAGTCATTTGACATTGATGCTTTTCCAATTCTTTGGCCTTTTCCCTCGTGATTTCATTGGCACCTGGCATTGCATCTCCCCCACAATCATGTGATTATTTAACTTCTGCAGCTCAGTGCTCTCCTGAAAAGGATGAGATCTCAAGCTTTACATCACCAGTAACCGCGAATTTTCTTCCTGCTCTACTCTTGTGCCTCTCACTGAGAGAAAAAGAAGTTACTTGGCAAGGTCCGGGCTCCACTCATTCATGTGCTTTAGTCTCCAGTCTCCTTGAGCTTTGAGTCTTGGACTCCACACACCTCAGCTCCAATCCTCACTTCTCCACTCGGGTTAGGCGGAGGCATCATTCATGACCGAGTGTTCAGATTCCAGCAGAGACTCCTGCACAGACAAGGAGCAAGCTTGGTGTTTTTAAGGTGCCTGATGCACATAGAACACAACTTTGAAAAAAGAAATGCTTCCAGCTTATGCCCAATCCTCAAAGGTTTCCTGTGTGCTCACTGTCTGTGCCCACAGTTTGGTAATCAACTAGATTCAAGGGGTTTAGCAGAAGCCTTTAGGGGAATGCAGACCTTCTGTTCATCCCTGATCTAATGAGAGTACGAATTGCATTGGGTACCACCGGGGCACACGACCAGTAATTTACATCAACTGGATTCAACTACAGACTGGAAAACACACCCTTGTATTCCTTACTTCAAACCTGATCCGTGCACAAAGTGACAGAGAGAGCCAGGAGAATATGCCCAACAGGTTTGTTCAACATCCAACTACACTGCACATGTGCACATGTAAGAGCTACATATGTAATGTATTTATATACACTACACTGCTTTTCCTGTATTGAACAAAGAATGAGTCACATATTCCCATTACTTATATATTTATCCTACTTACAAACTTTCTGAGCTGCTTTGATCATGCACTTGTGCCCTTGTATCCCTTTCTTGACTCAGGAAGGTATCGCTCTTTGACTCAGTTTAGTAGAATTGTCCATCATTTCTTCCGCTTCAACTTCAGGAATACATTCATGTTCACGTAACTCTTTCATATTCTCTTATACATCTCCTGCAGAAATTAAGTGATTTATATATACACTTCTAATTTTATCTCCTAATTCCACAAGATATCTCTTTGTGTTATAGAAGAAACATAGAAAACCTACAGCACAATTCAGACCCTTCGGCCCACAAAGCTGTGCCAAGCATGTCCCTACCTTAGAAATTACTAGGCTTACCTATAGCCCTCTATTTTTCTCAGCTCCATGTACCTATCCAAAAGTTTCTTAAAAGACCCTATCGTATCCGCTTCCACCACCGCTGCCGGCAGCCCGTTCCACGCACTCACCACTCTCTGAGTAAAAACTTACCCCTGACATCTCCTCCATACCTACTCCCCAGCACCTTAAACCTGTGTCCTCTTGTGGCAACCATTTCAGCCCTGGGGAAAAGCGTCTGACTATCTACCCGATCAATGCCTCTCATCATCTTATGAACCTCTATCAGGTCCCCCCTCATCCTCCATCGCTCTAAGGAGAAAAGGCCAAGTTCCTTCAACCTGCTTTCATAAGGCATGCCCTGCAATCCAGGCAGCAGACTTCAAGTATCACGCCAGTATCCCAGATTGGTTAAACATTTGTATGGTTGAATTGTTTGTCTCCATGGCTTAATCATAATTCCATTTCTATCTCAACTGCCCTTCTTCCACACATCCCTCAAAAAATTTGCATTTGAATGTTTTTTATTATGATTTGTTTTAGTCTCTCCATTGCTGTAACTGGAAAATCATCTTCTATTATTTTCAATTTTCACATTTTTTTGTCTGAATTTCCAATATGGTAATAAAAACAGAAAGTGCTGGAAACACTCATCAGTTCTGATGAAGGGTCCTGAATCAAAAACATTCACCAACTCCCTTCCCACAGATGCTGCCTGACCTGCTGAATGTTTCTGGCATTTTCTGTTTTTATCTCAGATTTTCAGCATCTGCAAGTTTTTTGATTCCCATATGGTAACCTTGACAACACATAATTATTTTTATATTAAATCTCTCATTATATACAGATAGGAGAAAGGACCACATCTCTAGTTCAAGTTTATTGTCATGGGCATAGATACCCAGGGTATAAGTGCCATGGAAATTAGCTTTTTGCAGCAGCAGCGCAGTATATTACAAAGATAAATTACATCAGTTTATATTAACATAAATTATTCATAACTTACACAACACAATAAATAAAAATAAACTTAATGATTTTAGTGAAAGTTGAGGGAAATATAGTCCGAAGTAGAATTAGGGTCTTTTGAGTCAGTTCAAGAACTAGATAGCAGTGGGGAAGAAGCTGTTGTTGAAACTTGAGGTGTGGGTCTTCAGGCTCCTGTACTTCCTGCCTGATGGCAGCATCGAGAAGAGGGCATGGCCTGGATGGTGAGGGTCCTTAATGATGGATGTCACCTTCCTGAGACATCACCTCTTGTGGATGTTCTCGATGGTGGATAGTGCTGTACCCCTGATGGAACTGGCTGTGTCCAACACTCTCTGCAGCCTCTTGCATTCCTGTGCACTAGAGTTCCCATACCAGGCCATGATGCAACCAGTCAGAATGCTTTCCACTGTACATCTGTAGAAATTTGTCAGGGTCTTCGATGACATGCCGAATCTCCTTAAACTTCTAAGAAAGTAGAGGTGCAACTATTGTCAGTTTTGCAGACGTAGGACCAAGAATTGCCAACAAAGATGTCTGGCATCTGACCCAGATAAAAGTCTTCCAGATTGGAAACGAAGAAACTTTTTCATTCAAAAGGTAATGTCTCTTTCTCAATTTGAGTCTAATTTATTTCATGAAGCAAAAGCAATTGGTCTCTCCTGACTATCATTCCTTACAAGACTTTTTATAACTCTCAAACCATAACTTGAAACATCACACACAAATTATGTGTTGTATTGTATCATTTCCAAGATTCTTCTTACATAAGTTGTTTTTTTTTGCTATACTTTGCCCCAATTCCATTTTTCCTCTTTCTTCAGTAACAGATGTAATGTACTGTTCCATCATCTGGCAAAAAATCTAGCGTAATACTGTACCGTGTCTAAGTTCTTTAATGTTTGCAGGCTTCCTTGCTTTCACAATTGCTTTCACCTTTTTTTTGACTGGTTGCGAGTGTTTGCATCGCCTTTTATACCAAGATAAACCACTTCTTTTTATGCAAATCAATGCTTGCTTCTCTTGAACACATTGAGAATTCTTTTAATATTTGAAGATTTTCTTCTCTGGTACTTTCTGCTATTAATACTTTATTTTGATTGTGTAGTACAAGGTAGAAATCATTCTCCATTGTAGTTTGAAAAATCTTTGATGACATTTTCACACCATGAGTAGTTTTGAGTAAAGACCTTTGAATGTGTTCATTGTTACATACTGCTGATTTCCCTTATCCATATACTGCTGAGTATATGCATGAGACAGGTCTAGTTTGGTAAAAGCTTTGGCTCTTGCTGACTACATATAAATTCTGTGAGGTAGGCAATGGGTACTGTTTATCATCAACTGCTTGATTAAATTTCACCTTGTAATCAACACATGGTTGAATTAGTTTTGCTGCATTAGATACTAATGCATTAGGTAATGCCCCAGTCACTTTGTCTTGTCTTCACTGGAACTCATTCTAATTTCATTCTAATTTATCCACCTCTTCCTCCCTCCATCTACTTCTTCAACACATGTAGGACATGTTTGAAGCTTAGGGTGGGATGATTTTGCACTAGTTTGTACCTGCATGAGCATCATAATCTGTAATGCCCACATAAGTATCCTCGATCTGGAAACGTTATTACGAACACATCTTTCCAAAGCAGCAAAAAATTTCTGAAGCATTCCTAGTCCATCAACATTATCAATTTGAATAATCAACTACAGCCTTTGGTGGTTCAGTTTGTTAACTGTTGTGACTCGTTTAAATTGGCCCACAGTCTTCAACACCTTTTAAAGTTCACTGTACTATCTCTCTGGCTGAATTGACACAATACATACTTTTGCCCGCGGCTGAGCAACAAAGCCACTGTGCCTGCTCATGTCAAACCACTGTTCACTTAACCATGCCTTGTCTTGAATTTATTTTGCTTTCCATCATTGCTTCAGTTGTTCACATTAGCTTCAGTACTATGAAAACTTTCTCTCCATATATTCCTGCTGTAAAACTTTCTATTTTACTTTGATTCACCACTTTGGCTTTAGACTTGCATGCTAAAGATATGTACCTTGTTTTCTGGCAGCGAAGACATTTTGCCAACTTAACATAGATGTGGTGACCGAATGCCATTACATCCTTAATAGCAACTCACACCAATCTCCCCCACAAGCTTTGCTCTCTACTTTGGAACTCTATTGCTTTCGCTCTTTGACTACAAAATTCAGCAATGTTTGTACCATGCACTGGAAACAATTCTTTACTTCAACTTCCATGCACCAGACAATTCTGCATGAAAACTCAAATGTGAGATTATGTGTGTTTAATAACTTTGGTTGAATTCAGTCATTGATTAAACCACAAATGTCACACAGCAAGAAAACATTGAAGTTACAGTGAAAAAAGAAGATGCTGGAGAAACTCAGCAGGTCAGGCAGCATCCATGGGGAAAAGCAGACAGTCAATGTTTTGGGTCAGGATCCTTCTTCAGGACTGAAGATGGGAAAAGGGGAAGCCCAATATATAGGGGGGATAAACAGAGCAGTGGTAGGTGGACAAAAGAGGGGAGGTGGGGTGGGCACAGGGTGGTGAAAGGTAGATGCAGGTGAGAAACAGTGATAGGCAGGTGCGGGGGAGGCGGGGAGAGCAGATCCACTGGGGGATGGGTCAAAGGTATGGAGGCAGGGGGCATGGGGGGGCGTGGAGGAGAGGAAAAAAAAAAGAAATAGGCGAGGAGCAAAAAGGGAGGTAGGCTTGGAAAGGGAAGAAAAGAAGAGGCATGGTGGGGTGGGGGGTTGGTTTACTTAAATTGGGAGAATTCAATGTTCATGCCATTAGGCTGTAAGGTCCCAAGACGGAAAATGAGGTGCTGTTCCTCCAGTTTGCGCTTGGACTTCTCCTGGCAGTGGAGGAGGCCGAGGACTGTGATGGAGTGGGAGGGGGAGTTGAGCTGACTGGCAACGGGGGGGATGCAGATTGCGGTTACGGATGGAGCGCAGGTGTTCTATGAAACGGTCACCTAGTCTGTGTGTGGTCTCGTCAATGTAGAACAGGCCACACTTGGAGCACCGAATGCAGCAGATGATATTAGGGGAGGTGCAGGTGAATCTCTGCCTCATCTGAAGGAACTGATTGGGTCCCTGGATGGAGGTGATGGAGGTGGTATAGGGGCAGGTGTTGCACCTATGGCGGGGGCAGTAGAAAGTTCCCTGGGGTTGGAGTGGGATGGGTGAGGGGGGAGGAGTGAACTTGGGAGTCGTGGAGAGAGTGATCCCTGTGAAGGGCAGAAAGGGCTGGGGAGGGGAAGGTATGCTTGGTGGTGGGGTCCCATTGGTGATGGCGGAAGTGACGGAGAACATAGGCTGGTGGGATGAAATGTGAGGATAAAGGGGTCCCTATACCTGTTGTGTCTGGGAGGGGTGGGGGTGAGAGCAGAGGTGCAGGAAATGGCAGAGATGTGGGTCTGAGCTCTCTCGACCGCAGAAGGGCAGAAGCCATGATTAGTAAAGAAGTTGGACATCCGGATGTCCTGGAGCGGAAAGCCTCACCATGGGAGCAGATGTGGTGGAGGTGGAGAAAGGGATCGCGTCCTTGCAAGAGACGGGGTGGGAGGAGCTGTAATGAAGGTAGCTGTGGGCATCAGTGGGTTTGTAGAAGATGTCGGTGGATAATGAATCTCCTGAGATGGAGATGGAGATATCAAGAGAGGTATCAGAGATAGACCAAGTGAATTGGAGAGCCGGGTGAAAATTAGTAGCAAAGTTTATGAAACTGTCGAGTTCCGCACGGGTACAAAAGGTGGCACCAACACAGTCATTGATATAGTGGAGAAAGAATCGAGGAGCGAGACCAGAGTAGGCTTGGAACAGAAACTGTTCAACATAGTCAACGAAATGGCAGGCATAGCTGGGAACCATGTGAGTGCCCATGGCTCTGCCCTTGGTCTGTAGAAAGTGAGGGGAATCGAAAGAAAAGTTGTTTAGGGCGAGGACAAGTTCAGCCAGGCGGACGAAAGTGTTTTTTTCTTTTTTCTCTCTAGTTTCTCTCAGGTTCTTCCTTCTCTCTTTTTTCTCCTCACTTGTTTCTTTTTTTTTCCTCTCCTCCCCTCCTCCCATGCCGCTTGCGTCCATACCTTTGACCCATCCCCCAGTGGATCTGCTCTCCACTCCTCCCCCATATCTGCCTATCACTATCTCTTACCTGCATCTACCTATCACCACCTTGTGCCCAGCCCACCTCCCCTCTTTTATGCACCTATCACTGCTCTGCTTTCCCCCTCTTTATATTGTGCTTCCCCTTTTCCCAGCTTCAGTACTGAAGAAGGGTCCTGACCCAAAACGTTGACCGTCTGTTTCTCCCCACATATGCTACCTGACCTGCTGAGTTCCTCCAGCATCTTGTTGTTTTTTCATCTAGATTCCAGCATCTACAGTCCTTTGTTTCTCATTGAAGTTACAGTGTTGAGACAAGTCCTTGAACAAGGCAGGAAGTGGAGATGCAAAAGACTGGAGCTGCTGGAATCTGGAGCGAAAACCAAACTGCTGGAAGAACTCAGTGGGTCAAGCACGTCTATTGAGACCCTGTCAGTCTCACCTGATTTCTGATTCTTAATTCCACTTTGTTGCTTTCCGTAATATCTGATAGTTTAGGATTGAATACTGATCCTGTAAACCACTCAGCAAATCACTCTTTTCTTTCCGAGGCTTTAATGGCTGATAATGTGGTGTGTATTTTGGAACCCATTTCATTTAAAAGAATGGCTTTTGTGCTCTCCTCTGCAGCATTATTGTGCGTAGGCACATTCTCAGTATCACCTATAATTCCCACTAGTTTATTACTGTAGAAAATATTTTCAAGCATATGGCTCTCATGCCTGATCATATTCATAGTTTTCCATATGTGACTGGCTTGAGTCTGAGTAGTGACTTTGTCCTGTTCCCACAATTACAGTGATACAATTTATGAAACAGGTCACTGTTGCTTTTGAGTGTTTTACCTAATTCCCATTACTTCATGCATCACAGCACTTACCGTGGACTTAAACAAATCTCTGCACAAGGTCAATAAAACAACTTCCGAGCTTCCACTCAACCAACAAACTGTCCACTCATGTTTGTCGGCAGAGTTAAAGACTTTGCCTTTCTTTTGGTTAATGTTCTGAGTGCCAATGTGTAATATATGCACATGCATTTCTTACATTAAACCTGAGCAACATGGAGAAGTATGAAGAGATAAAGAGAGCTGTTGGAACACGTATGTCTTGTTCATTCATATCTCTGACCACACTGAGCATGTACGCACGTATCATCAAACATCTACATATACTCATATCTATTCCTTTCTGTTCCAGTTTGCCATTTGATGGGGGCTGTGGGTGGGGTGTATATGTTTCTGAGATATCCGTTCTAGTTGCTAACAGCACCCCTCAACATATCAATGATGCACAATTCTACCAACTCTTTCACTCCTGACTTACAGAGAAGGAGACCCAGAGGAATGGGGCTATAGAACACACCATTCCACAACAGGAGCAGCGAGTACTTTCATTGGCAAGTACAGTAATATAGTGGTGGCATTACTGGACTGATGACCCTGAAGCCTTCACCAGTGATTCAGAGACATGAGTTCAAATCCCACCAGAGTTGTAGGGAAACTTAAATTCAGTTAATTAAATAAATCTGGAATTAAAAAGCTGGAATCCATAATGGTGGGCATGGAACAACTGAGCAGTCATTAGTACCCACTTGGATCCCTGAGGCCCTTTAGGGAGAGAACCTTGGTTTCCATCTCACTCCAGACCCAAGTAAATGTGGTTGTCCATTAAATGACCTCTGAACTGGCTGAGCACAGCACTCAATTTAGAGGGATTATGGAATAGGACAACAAATGGAGGCGTTTCCAACAATGCCCACGTTCCATCAAAGAATAAGAGAAACTACTTTATAAGCATCTTTCTCTGACCCAGGTCTACCATTAATTACCCCACAGTTAAATTCTGTGTCCAGCCGACATTGGAACTGGAATTGGTTTATTATTGTCACATGTACCAAGATACAGTGAAAATCTTAGTTCTGCATCCCATCCATACAGATCATTTCAAGACATGTACATCGAGGTAGTACAAGGGAAAAGCAATAACAGAATGCGGAATATAGTGTTACAGTTCCAGAGAAAGTGCAGTGCAGGTAGGGCCATGATGAGGTAGATTGTGAGGTCACGAGTTCATCTTTATCACACAAAAGGTCCATTCAAGAATCTGATAACAATGAGATAGAAGCTGTCCTTGAGCCTGGTGGTACGTGCTTTCAGGCTTTTGTTTCTTCTGCCCGATGGGAGGAGGGAGAAGAGGGAACATCCGGGATGGGAGGAGTCTTTGATTATGTTGGCTGTTTTTCTGAGGCAGCGAGAAGTGTAGATATGAAATAATGGATGTGGAAAACCAATTTGTATATTATTTCCACTGAATACTGCTTTCTGATTCTCTGTTCTCTAAGCCTTGCAATGTGAAAAGTATTCTGGACGAAGAGACAGCAGGGGAGAAGGAAGAAGCAATTTACAGCTTTTCTCCAAGGTGTTGGTGCTATTTCTAATGCATGTTGTTGGGACAGGAAGCTGTGTGATTCACGTTCTCCAAGTCAGCAAGAGCATTCCTGACACATTTTCCAACACCAATCACAAATGCATTCACGCATCAAGCTGTGAATGTAATGAGCAAGAAGGAAAATGATTCACAGGAAGGCCCAGGGGCACAGCCAGATGACAACCCACCCCCCAAAGCTGTTGGACAGTGCCTCGCACTGATAGCCATAGAGACAGTCACACAGCAATGACAAGCTTGCTTCATTCTGAAAGACTCCCACAGCAACCAGCCTCACACTGATCCCAGTCACATGACAACAACATGTGTTTGCTTTCTTGGTACCTGTGTGATGGTCAGGGGATCTAAGCTCCAGCGATATCCATCTAAAATTTTGATAATATCTGGATGCAGGAAACATATATTTACACCCTGAGTTTTTCAGGCAATTGAGAGGAGATTTGTGAAACAATATTCAATGCCCATCCACTTAAGGAGATGTAAGAGCAGATGACCAAAAGCTTAGACAGAGCAGTAGGTTTCAAGGAGCAAGGTAAAGGAGGTAAAAGCGAGAGATTTATGGAGAGGTTTATGGAGGGAATTCCAGGGCTTGAGGCCTTACAGCTGAAGACATGACTGCCAATGGTGAAGTGATGCAAGTCAGGCTCTGTGACTAAAGCAAACTTTAGTTTTTAACATTAAACATTCACCATTCTTCACATTGAACTCTAACATTATCAGGAAACATTTCACAGTTGCAGTCTCCAGATTGTCATTTAACCCTGATGGGAAAGTTCCAAAAGATTTAACAAAAATATAAAAGCTTTTAAAAGAACATTAGTCATGCTCTCTATCTGTTAAGCTCTAGGCTCTGGAATTCCTTCCCTACGTCTCACCATCATCCTACTCTTGTAAATCTCCTCTTAAAGCCTATAACTTTACATGTTTTTCTATCTCCTTATTTGCATCCTTTTTGAATCTTGTCTGGTTGTAATCCTATGAAGCAACTTACGATATTTCACTACATTCAGGGTTTCCCGTAAACATAAGCCATTCATAATTCTGCTGCCTTGTGTCCTTTCTCACAAAAGTCCCATTCACTCATCACCCCGTGCCAGCTACAGCACTGTGGTCGTGACCTCTGCTGCCAAGGCTGCCAGCTCAAGAATTCCTTCCTTAAATCACTCTGGCATTGAACCCATTTACCACATCCCTCCCCACCATCGGTAGTATCAACAGGAGGCACTGCCTCTAGACAGCAACATCCATCATCAAAGATCCTCACCATCCAGACTATGCCATCTTTTCACAGCTACCATCGAGCAGGAGGTACAGAAGCCTGAAGTCCCACACCACCAGGTACAAGAACAGCTACTTCCCTTCAGCCATTTGGTTCTTGAACCAACTGGCAAAACCCTAATCACTACAAGTTAGCAACATTATGACCACTTTGATCACTCTGCACTAAAATGGACCTTTTTTTGCTCTAATTGTGTCCTTTCTTGTAAAAGTTGTGTATAATTTATGTTTAATTTATGTTTTTCTTGTGAATGCTGCTTATATGATGCTATGTGCCTGTGATACTGCTGCAAGCTTTTCATAGCACCTCTGCATACATGTACTTGTGCATCTGACAATAAACTAGACTTTGTTCTCATCCTTGATTTTAAATCTCCCCCATTCGTTCTCCAATTCCGTTACCTTGTGCCTCTCTGAATTGAATCACTCCACCATTCATAGCCATGCCTTCAGCTGCCAAGCCCTAATACCTGGAATTCTCTTCCTAAATCTCTCCACTTTTTCTTCCTCTTCCACCTTAATGTCTCCTGCTGCTTGTTCTTGAATTTTGTTTCTTCTCACTCCTGGGAAGCATCTGGGGACATTTGACTATATTAATATATAAAGTCAAGCAGTTGTTGTTAATGAATCTCTTTTTTTTGGATGGCCAGAGACAAAATAAAGATAATTAAACAATGCACAATCGTACAAGGAGCATTCTTGTTTTTAATTAAAAAATCCATATATCACTAATAGATTATTTGCAATCCCAATTTACAACCCATTCCCACCTTTCCCTTCCCATTCTAAAGGGAGATATTACTTTCACTTTATTACCTGACCTGATTCATTCACAGCCACAGTCACACTTTGTCGCTGTCTCTGACTGTCCATTAAAAACTGACAAGAGTTGGACCGAATCAGCTCACACTAACTACTCACCACACTACCTTAATTAACACCTCTATTAATTGGGAAAACAAATCAATTTCCTGGTCTCACAGCTGAGTGCACACTCTTCCTGACGATCAACTGCGTGTACCTGGGTCTTCTTGCCCTTAAGGTATATTCTGAGGTTCACTTTCAAATTCCATTTTTTCCCTTACCAAAAACAAAGGACTTTATATTTATATTATTTTTGGTAATATAAGAATAACTGAATCTCCCTTCAAAATCCAGGACTTAGAGCAAGGCTCTGATACTCATTTAACAAGGTTGAGTTTGGCTTAATATAGTCTGGCGACTCTTTGCGAGCTGCTCTCAGCAGATATATTCATTACCATTATAATCATTCTACTCTTCAAAATCTAAATTCTATGACTTTAAGAATTACTAACAATGTTCTCTTGAATCTGCTAACATATCTGGCAATCTTCCAACCACCTGAAGTGCACCGTATTTGTCTAGCTGCACTGCACTTTCTCTGTAACTGCAAAACAATATTCTGCATTCTTTTCTACCTATCACCTCTCAGCTTATTACACCTTCTCTCCCTCCCCCACTCACTACCTCTCCCCCCTCACCTGAACTCACCTATCACCTGAACTCACTTGTCCCCTGCCTGCGTGTGTTGCTCCCCCTCCCCCCACCTTCTTATTCTGGCTTCTGCCCTCTTCCTTTCCAGTCCTGATGAAGGGTCTCAGCCCGAAATGTCGACTGTTCATTTCCCTCCATGGATGCTGCCTGACCTGCTGAGTTCCTCCAGCACTTTTTGTGTATTGCTCCAGATTCCAGCATCTGTAGAATTTCTTGTGTCTCCATTCTGCATTCTGCTATTGTTTCTCCTTTTGTACAGCCTCAATGCATTTATGTATGGAGCGATCTGTCTGGAAGGCATGCAAAGCTTTTCCATAGAAACCATAGAACCATACAGCACAAAAACAGGCCCTTCAGCCCACCACCCTCACACTATCTAACCCTTTCCTCCCACATATCCCTCTATCTCACATTCCTCCATGTGCCTATCCAACAAACTCTTGAACCTGTCCAATGTATCTGCCTCCACCACCACCCCAGGCAGTGCATTCCATGCACCAACCACTCTCTGGGTGAAAAACCTCCCCCTGACATCTCCCCTGAACCTCCCACCCATAACCTTAAAGCCATGCCCTCTCGTCTTGAGCATTGGTGCCCTGGGAAGGAGGCGCTGGCTGTCTACTCTATCTATTCCTCTCAATATTTTATATACCTCTATCATGTCTCCTCTCATCCTCCTCCTTTCCAGTGAATAAAGCCCTAGCACCTTAAGCCTTTCCTCATATTCCATACGCTCTAATCCAGGCAGCATCCTGGTAAAGCTCCTCTGCACCCTCTCCAACGCCTCCACATCCTTCCTATAATGCGGTGACCAGAACTGAACACAGTACTCTAAGTGTGGTCTAACTAGAGTTTTGTAAAGCTGCATCATCACTTCATGGCTCTTAAACTCAATCCCACGACTTATGAAAGCTAACATCCCATAGGCCTTCTTAACTGGTCTATCCACCTGTGAGGCAACTTTCAGTGAACTGTGAATATGAACGCCCAGATCCCTCTGCTCTTCTACACTGCCAAGTACCTTGCCATTTACCCTGTACTCTGCCCTGAAGTTTGTCCTTCCAAAGTGTACACCTCACACTTCTCCAGATTCAACTTCATCTGCCACTTGTCAGCCCAGCTCTGCATCCTATCAATATCCCTCTGTAAGTTCCGACAGCCCTCCACACTATCCACAACACCGTCGATCTTAGTGTCGTCCGCAAACTTGCAAACCCAGCCTTCCACCCCCTCATCTAAGTCATCTATAAATATCACAAAAAGTAGAGGTCCCAGAACCGATCCCTGCGGGACACCACTAGTCACTGGCCTCCAATCCGAGGGCACTCCTTCCACCACAACCCTCTGCTTTCTACAGGCAAGCCAATTCCTAATCCACACAGCCAAGCTTCCCTGGATCCCTTGGCCTCTGACCTTCTGAAGAAGCCTACCATGAGGAACCTTATCAAACGCCTTACTAAAATCCATATAGACCACATCCACCGCACTACCCTCATCAATCTTCCTCGTCACCTCCTCAAAGAACTCTATCAGGCTTGTGAGGCAAGATCTTCCCTTCACACGCCATGCTGGCTGTCCCTAATTAGTCCATGATTCTCCAGGTGTTCATAGATCCTATCCCTTGGAATCCCTTCTAACAGCTTACCCACCACAGACATAAGGCTCACCGGTCTGTAATTCCCTGGACTATCCCAAATACCTTTTTTGAACAAGGGGACAACATTCGCCACCCTCCAATCCTCCGGAACCATCCCCGTGGACAACGAGGACTCAAAGATCCTTACCAGCGGTTCAACAATCTCCTCCCTCACCTCTCGAAGCAGCCTGGGGAAAATCCCATCAGGCCCTGGAGATTTATCTGTCTTGAAGTTTGAGAATAGGTCACTGTATCTCAGTACATGTGACAATAAATCACCAATTGCCACTTTAAAGACTACCACTCAGTCATCCAACATGATACAATAGTGGTACAGTGATTAAATTATTGGACTGGTGACTTGGAGGTCCAGATTAATAATTGAGAGTTCAAATCTCATCAAGGCAGTTGCAGAATTAAAATTCAGTTGACAATCTAACATTTTTTCAAAAGTTAGTCCTTAGTAATAGCTAAATAACTATTGGTTTGCTGGTAAACTAAACAACTGGTGCTCTGAAGGACATTATATCCAGTCAATATGTCACTTCAGACTGTGGATGATTCTGAAACAACCTTAGCAAGCCACTCAGTTCAAGGATAATACTGATGGGCCAGTGATGCCCAGATCCCAAGAAGTGGATAAGCCGAAAAAAATCTTTGCAGAGGAGCTGCACATCCCAGAGGTTGACAGAGTTGAGAGCTGGCCTCAAAACTCCTTTTCTACTGCCATTAAAGAGGAGCCAGGTTACCAGGATGAGGAAAACCAACTGAAAATGATCGGGGACGTGTAAGACTGCAGATGCTGGAATCTGGGAGCAGAAAACAAACTGCTGGAGGAACTCAGTAGGTCAGGCAGCATCTGTGGAGGGAAATGGACAGCTGACATTTTGGGTTGAGACGCTTCATCTGGACTGGGAATTTATTCCTTCATTTTTATGTTTCCTGAAAAAATACTTGGTTCTGAATTGTTGCTACTTCAGGAATGTACGGATTTGGGTATGTTAGATGTATAAGTGTGACATTTAGGAGCAAGTGATGTATACATTAAAGCTAAAGGTGAGACAAAGTGAATGTGATATCAGCCAGGAAACTTGTGTATTGATAGTTAACAATGGTATAGGAAGTGCAATATCCAGGAACGTGAACTTTCCTTCAGATAAACGGTTTCCATCCTGGTTTACAACTGTAAATCATCATCTTGCTAAACTACTTTATATCAAGAAACAAAGAGATACCTCCCATCTCCTCAACTAACAGTAAACCAGAACATCAGCAAAATCATAGCCTGGCCTTGCAAAATCTCAAGTATCCTGGGAATGAACAGCTTTTAGCCCTTGCACTGAATAAATACAAACCAAAAATTTAATTGTATGAGATGAAGCCAAGTGCTTAATTTATACCTGTATCCACAGGGTTTCTTGCACTGAATAGTTAATTTATTCACAGATATGGAAAAAACCAAAGAGAAAAAAAAACAAGATTTACCTAAACTGGCAAAATTAGTAGTTATATCTTCCTCTATCTCTAATACAGTATTGAAAGATAAACTGGATTAGTGCCGCACTTTAAATGAAAGCACTGTGAATCAGCACTGACAGGACAAGTAGGAGAAGGGACCATAATGATCCTTCTGACAATTCACGTGGCTGCCCTTGAATTTAATGAACTGTTGCGGTGACCGAGATTCAGTCTTTCTGTGCCTAGCAATGAGTGAAGGATGAGGAAAATTCTTGTGAGCTCTTGTCTATTTACATTGCTTTGATAACCATTTATCTCTTAGAGAAACGAAGCTGGCAAGACTTCACAATCATCTGTGCATTATGAATCTCTCAGTCCAATATAACGTATCACCTGTGCACAATCTGCATTCTGTTTAAGACCAACATTGTCACTACATATCGCACATTAATCAACATTACTCTCTGTTTATATGGCAAGTAAAGTGAAATAGGAAAGGGAAGGAGATTTCATGGTTTGTCAGCACATACATTACCATTTAAATGTGTTTCATATAGTATTGAATCAAAAGCACATTCTATCAGTCCTGTCCACTTGGAATAACAGAGATACTAAAGTATTTTGTGACTCAATAAAGAAAGGATTGTATTTCTATCATGTCTTTCACAAAATCCCAAGACGCTTTTCAGCCAATGAAGTCCTTTTAAAATGAAAGCACCCTTGTAATGTATGGAGCACAGGAACCAATTTACACTCACCCTGCCCCACAAACAGCAGGTGATAATGACCTGAGAGCTTGGTGATGTTGATTTCAGGAAAAAGTACTAGCCAGGACACTGGGGAAGACTCTGCTACTCTTTGAAATAATACCATGGAATCTATTATTATTACCTGAAAGCCCAGATAAAGTGTTGGTTTAAAGTGTCACCTGAATGTGGGCAGCACTCCCCCACTACTGTGCTATGAGTTAGCCTGATGAAGGGTCTCGACCCGAAATGTCGATTGTTTGTTTCCCTCCATAGATGCTGCCTGACCTGCTGAGTTCCTCCAGCATTTTGTGTGTGTTGCTTAAGGATTAGCCTAGAGTTTTGTGTTCTAGAGTGGGAATGGGACTGAAACTGGAATCATTTGCTCAGAGGTCAGAGTTGTTCCTCTTCCTGCCAGCTCTTCAGTGATGGCCATAATTGGCATAACTGTCAGGATTGAACCTTGGTCAAACAACAAACAAGATGATGGAGGAGCTCAGAGGGTCAGGCAGCATCTGTGGAGGGAAATGGACAGCCAATGTTTCAGGTCGAGACCCTTCATCTGGATAGAGGGGATATAGCCAGTATAAAAAGATGAAGGGAAGGGATGGAGCAAGAGCTAGCAAGAGATAGGTGGATCCAGGTGAGGGGGGGGGTGATAGGCTGATTGAGGAGGGAAGAGTGGAAATGGTGACAGAGGCTGAGAGGTGGAAATATGACTGTCCATTTCCCTCCACAGATGCTGCCTGATCTGCTGAGTTCCAGGTTCCAGAATCTGCAGTCTATTGTGTCTCCATTCAACCTTGGTCACTGGAGCTGTGAAAGAGCTGCTAATAGTGTTGCTGCCTCCTAGACCCCATGACTTAAATTCATTCCTGACCTCTGGTGTTGTCCATGTGGAGTATTCTTCTTGTGACTGTGTGGGTTTCCTCCTGGTGCTCAGATTTTCTCTCTTGTGAGTAGCTGAGGAATAAAACTGAAAGGGAATTGATGGGAATATGTGGAGAATAGGTGACTGGGAAAATTAGTGAGGAATAGATTTGTTCTGTGAATCATCATAGACTCACTGGGCCAAAATGGCTTCCTTCCATGATATAAGGAAATATGAAATATGGGTACAATTAAAATAGCTTACATTACTAGCTCTGTTGAAGCAACTGAATGAATTGTATCTGTTGTAAACTGGTGATGTAGGCCAAAATAGCTCAGTGGATTGGTATCTCACCAAAAGGCTAAGGCCCAAAACTCTTAGGCACAAGAATCCTGCTGCCACTCCAGTGCATCAGAAGGAGAACTACTCAGCAACAATAACATCTTTCAAACGAGACATTAACTCCCCCACGATTGTTAGCTTCCTCTTCATCCACATTTTGTCCTGTTCAACCATGAACTAAGCGACAAGTCACCTTCGTCATCTCCAGATTCAACACTCCGATGGTCTACTTCCTGGCCTCCTGATCTCCATCCTCCATAAACCCCAACTCATTCAAAGCACGCTGCCCACAATGTGTCATCTTATGGCTGTGTGGCAGGACCCAGACAGAATTCACACGTCAGCTGATAATTGACAATTAATAAAGATCAGCTTCATCGATTACTCAACCTTGATAAGATACAGTAAGATATCTTTATGAGTCACATGTACATCGAAACACACAGTGAAATGCATCTTTTTGCGTAGAGTGTTCTGGGGGCAGCCCGCAAGTGTCGCCACGCTTCTGGCGCCAACATAGCATACCTGCAACTTCCTAATCTGTACGTCTTTGGAATGTGGGAGGAAACCGGAGCACCCAGAGAAAACCCACACAGACACAGGGAGAACGTACAAACTCCTTACAGACAGTGGCCAGAATTGAAACCCGGGTCACTGGCGCTGTAAAGCGTTACGCTAACCGCTACACTACCATGCCTGCCAACATCCCCTTCAACATCTTGGGCAGGGGAAGGAAGAGAGAGGAGATGCCATCATTAACCAGAGGTTTAAACTGGACCTGTGACATTTGCTACAGAGCGGGTCAGAGGTTGAGTATCCTGCAGAAAGTGACTCATTTCCCAATTCCCCAATCCCTTTCCACCATTTGCAAGGCACTTCATGAGTGTAACGGAATACTCTCCACTCAGCTGTTGAGTACATCAAAAACTTGGCACCATCCAAGATGAAGCAGCCCACATGACTTGCACACACCATATATATATTTTATCCTTTCACCACTGACACATGGTTGCAGTAGGTGTCGCCTGTGAAATGCATTGTAGTTACTCGTCTGGACTTCTCCAACAGCACCTCCCGAACCTGTGATGTCTACCACTGAAAAATCAAGGGCTTCAAGCACATTGGTATTGGTATTGGTTTATTATTGTCACTTGTACCAAGGTACAGTGAAAAGCTTTTCTTAGAAACCAATCGTACAGGTCAATTCATTACACAGTGCAGTTACATTGAGTCAGTACAGAGTGCATCGATGTAGTACAGGTAAAAACAATAACAGTACAGGGTAAAGTGCCACAGCTACAGAGAAAGTGCAGTGCAATAAGGTGCGAGATCACAACGGTAGATCGTGAGGTCAGAGTCCATCTCATTGTATAAGGGAACTGTTCAATAGTCTTATCACAGTGGGGTAGAAGCTGTCCTTGAGTCTGGTGGTATGTGCCCTCAGGCTCCTGTATCTTCTACCTGATGAAAGAGGAGAGAAGAGAGAATGTCCCGGGTGGGTGGGGTCTTTGATTATGCTGGCTGCTTCACCAAGACAGCGAGAGGTAAAGACAGAGTCCAAGGAGGGGAGGCTGGTGTCCGTGATGCACTGGGCTGTGTCCACAACTCTCTGCAGTTTCTTGCTGTCCTGGGCAGAGCAGCTGCCGTACCAAGCCGTGATACATTCAGTTAGGATGCTTTCTATGGTGCACCGGTAAAAGTTGGTGAAAGTCAAAGGGGACAAACCAAATTTATTTAGCCTCCTGAGGAAGTAGAGGTGCTGGTGAGCTTTCTTGGCTGTGGCATCTACGTGATTTGACCAGGACAGATTGTTGGTGATGTTCACTTCCAGGAACTTGAAGCTCTCAACCCTCACGACCTCAGCACCATTGATGTAGACAGGTGCATGTGCACCGCCCCTTTTCCTGAAGTCAATGACCAGCTCTTTAGTTTTGTTGACATTGAGGGAAAGGTTGTTGTCATGACACCATTCCACTAAGCTCTCTATCTCCTTCCTGGACTCCGACTCATCGCTGTTTGAAATATGCCCTACAACGGTGGTATCATCTGCAAACTTGCAGATGGAGTTAGAGCAGAATCTGGCCACACCATCATAAGTGTATAGGGAGTAGAGTAGAGGGCTGAAGACACAGCCTTGTGGGGCACCAGTGTTGAGAATAATCATGCCAGAGGTATTGCTGCCTATCCTCACTGATTGCAGCCTGTTTGTTAGAAAGTCAAGTCCAGTTACAGAGAGAGGTGTTGAGTCCTAGGTCTCAGAGTTTGGTGACAAGCTTACTTGGGATTATTGTCTTGAAGGCAGAGCTGTAGTCAATAAATAATAGTCTAACATAGGTGTCTTTACTGTCCAGATGCTTCAGAGCTGAGTGTAGGGCCAGGGAGATGGCATCCACTGTAAACCTGTTTCGGCGATAGGCGAATTGCAATGGGTCCATGGGTCATGGTGGTGGATGTCAGAGCCACTGGTCAGTAGTCATTCAGGCATGTTACCTTGCTTTTCTTCAGTACCGGGATGATGGTGGTCTTCTTAAAACAGGTGGGAACCTGAGCTTGAAGCAGGGAGAGGTTAAATATGTCTGCAAATACTTCTGCCAGCTGATCAGCACAAGATCTGAGCACACGGCCAGGGACACCATCTGGGCCAGGTGATTTCCTCATGTTCACTCTCCGGAAGGCTGATCTTATGTCCTCCACTGTGATCACAGGTTCAGCTTCATTGGTGGCTGTCAGGGTGGGTGGCGACAATCCACTTCCCTTCTGTTCAAAACGCGCACAGAATGTGTTAAATTCATCCGGTGGATGGTGACAATCCACTTCCCTTCTGTTCAAAACGTGCATAGAGTGCATTAAGTTCATCCAGAAGGGATGCGCTGTTGTTAGCTATGCAGCCCGACTTCGGCTTGTAGCCTGTTATGGCATGTAAGCCCTGCCATAACTGACAGCTGGCAACTCACATAACTGACACATGGCAACTCCACCACCTATAGATTCCCCTCTCCTATGACCCTCACCAATTTTGTCAATACACCATAGAAAGCACCCTATCTGGATTCCTCACAGCTTGGTATGGCAACTGCTCTGCCTGTGACTACAAGGAACTGCAGAGAGTTGTTGCTGCAGCTCAGCACATCACAGAAACCAGCCTCCCCTCCATGGACTCTGTCTATACTTCTCACTACCTCGGTAAAGCAGCCAACATCATCGATGACCCCACCCACCCAGGACATTCTCTCTTCTCGCCTCTCCCATCAGGCAGAAGATACAAAAGCCCAAAAGCACGTAACACCAGGCTCAAGGACAGTTTCAATCCTGCTGTTCTAAGACTATTGAATGGTTCCCTAGTACGATAAGATGGACTCTTGACCTCACAGTCTTCCTCGTTATGGCTTTGCACCTTATTGCCTGCTCACACTGCACTTTCTCTGTAACTGTAACACTTTATTCTGCATTCTGTTACTGTTTTCCCTTGTACTAATACCTTGGTACAAGTGACAATAATAAACCAATACCAATACCAATACTACCTGAATGCACAGTTGCAATGAATTGATCTGCATGGATGGCATGCAAAACAATGTTTTTCACTGTACCTCGGTACGTGTGACAATAATAAACCAATTCACCAATTCACCATTCTGACTTGGAAATCCATATTGCTTCATTGTCACTGGGTCCAAATCCTTGAACTCCCATCTGAATAGCACCTTGAAGGACTACACTACTCCAGGAAGGGCAATTCAGGATGGCAATAAATGCGGATTTTGCCAATGATGTCCACATCCCACAAATAGATTAAAAAAACTTTCTGTCCTCTCCTCCTGCTGATCTTGTTTCCCTGACCGCTTCTCCATCCCCTAATGCATTAATTTATAAATCTGGTCCTCATTGACAAATCAGCCTCACTCTACCCTTTTCCTGAAGCTCTGCCAGTAACATACTCCCTGCACCCTTTGTGTCCTCTTACTTGGGTCTTACATTTGGTTTTAACTTCCCTCCAACGCAGCCCTGACAACAAACTCTGCAGTTAGCCTTGATATAAGTGTAAATTGTTTACTTTTTTGATTAAACTTGCCTTTTCATCAAGAAGCCCTGCTTCTGAAAAGTGTTGTCCTTGAACATAATGTGAATGCTGAACCCAAAAAAAGTTGCAATTCCGTATGCTGTTTTGATTGAGGTGTTGGCTCATTTAAAGTGAATGGATTTGGCCTTTGTTAAAGAACTTTTGGCATGATTTATATAATTGCACATTGGCACTGTTAACATTCACGTTTAATTACTGCAGAGAATGGATTATATTTCTATGAGAGACACAAGAGACTGCAGATGTTGGAATCTGGAGCAACAAACAATCTGCTGGAGAAACTCAGTGGGTCGAGCAGCATCTGTGGGGGGAGAGGAACTATCAGAGTTTCGGGTCGAAGTCCTGCATCAGGACTTGAGTGGAGAGGGAAGATAGCTAGTATAAAGAGGAGAGGACGAGCGGTGAGATGGGGGCCAGGGGGTGATTAGTGGACGGAGGAGAGATGAAGGATGAGAGGCAGATCCAGCTAGGTCGGGGAGGGGGAGGGGGAGGGGTGGACGTGGGAGACAGAGGCAGACAAAAAAAAGGCAGATGGAGCCAGGAGAGGGGAGGGGAAGGTGAAGGTGGAGACAGCTAGAAGGGATGATAAGAAACACAACAGCTACCAGTGCTGGAACCTGCTAATTAAGGAAGGTGAGAATGGGAACCATTAAGGGAGAGGTGAAGGGCAGGTGGAACCAGACCAGAGGAGGGAGGACAGGGAGTGGGGTGGGGGAAGGGGGGGAAGAGCCAGTGGGTAGTACCCAGGTGGATGAAACCAGGAGGGGAGGGGGGTGAAAATGAGTGATAGGAGGCTGGAGGGGAGGGCAATGTTGGTATTGGTATTGGTTTATTATTGTCACTTGTACCGATGTACAGTGAAAAACTTGTCTTGCATACTGATCATACAGGTCAATTCATTACACAGTGCAATTACAGTGAGTTAGTACAGAGTGCTTTCATGTAGTACAGGTAAAAACAATAACAGTACAGAGTAAAGTGTCACAGCTACAGAGAAAGTGCAGTGCAATAAGGTGCAAGGTCACAACTAGGTGGATCGTGAGGTCAGAGTCCATCTCATCGTATAAGGGAACCGTTCAATAGTCTTATCACAGTGGGGTAGAAGCTGTCCTTAGGTCTGGTGGTACGTGCCCTCAGGCTCCTGTATCTTCTACCTGATGGAAGAGGAGAGAAGAGAGACTGACCCAGTTGGGGGTTGGGGGTGGGGGGGTTCTTTGATTCTGCTGGCTGCTTCGCCAAGGCAGCGAGAGGTAAAGACAGAGTCCAAGGAGGGGAGGCTGGTGTCCATGACACGCTGGGCTGTGTCCACAACTCTCTGCAGTTTGGTATAGGAAAGATAACAAAAATGGGAAGACTGCAGGTGGTTTGGAAGGAGGTAGGAGACACACAGGAGGTTAGGGTTACCTGAAATGTGCAACTTGTTTGAAAGATAGAGCAAAAACGTCAAAGTTGTGGTTTACTTTATGTAATTAATTGCTACCTTCCCTACTTACTAGGTGGCATGTGTCTTTGATGTAGCTTTAACCATCACTTTCTCCATTTTATCAATGAGGAGTAATGTTCAGTGCATGTACCCTAAATCATACTAGATTGCTCGATAATTAACATTCTTTCCCCAGTTTTCATGAAAGGTTCTCAAACTGAAGCAGTCCCCCTTGTTTCTCTCCCTGCAGAGATTGCCTGACCTCCTGAGTAGTCTCAGCCTTTTCTGTTTCATTTCAGATTTCCAGCATCTGCAGCATTTTATGACAAATTGGCTTCCAAGTGAAGGCAATGGAAAATATAATACCTTATCAGTTTGGTAATTGGGAGCAGGAAGGGAAACACAGCTTGAAATAGCATCTGGACTTTGTTAATTTCATGTAATGGTCTCACCAGTTCCTGGGCAGGTCATTCTATGGAACCTCATTCATGAGTGGTAGAAAGGACATTTGCAACCAAACCTGGGTCAGAACATTTTTCAAATTCTTCCTTTAAGTCATAGAGTCAGCGAGTGATACAGCACAAAAACAGACTCTTCAGCCCACTGAGTTTCCACTGACTATCAACCGTACATTTACACTCAGTCCTGATGTAGGGTTTCGAGCCAAAATGTTGACAGTTCCTTTCCTCCCACAGATGCTGCTTGACCCACTGAGTTCCTCCCACAGATTATTAGCGGATACGCATTTACACTAACCCTACATTAATCCCATTTTTCATTCTCCCCCCGGATTCTACCACTCACCTACACATTAATGACAATTAACACTGACCAAAACAAAAGAGCTGGTCATTGACTTCAGGAAAGGGGGAGGTGTACCTGCACCTGTCTACATCAATGGTGCTGAAGTCGAGAGGGTTCAGAGCTTCAAGTTCCAAGTAGTGAACATCACCAATAGCCTGTCCTGGTCCAACCACGTGGACGTTATGGCCAAGAAAGCTCACCACTGCCTCTTCTTCCTCAGGAGGCTAAAGAAATTTGGGGTGTCCCCTTTGACACACCAACTCTTATCGTTGCACCATAGAAAGCATCCTATCTGATTGTATCATGGCTTGGTACGGCAACTGCTCTGCCCGTGGCTGCAAGAAACTGCAGAGAGTTGTGGACACAGCCCAGCACATCACAGAAGCCAGCCTCCTCTCCATGGACTCTTGACTATACCTCTCACTGCCTTTGTGAAGCAGCCAGCATAATCAAAGATCCCACCTATCGAGTCATTCTCTCTTCTCTCCTCTCCCATCAGGCAGAAGATACAGGAGCCTGAGGGCACATACCACCAGGCTCAAGGACAGTTTCTATCCCACGGTGATAAGACTATTGAACAGTTACCTTATAAAATGAGATGGACTCTTGACTTCACAATCTACCTTGTTATGACCTTGCACCTTATTGTCTACCTGCAATACACTTCCCTGTAGCTGTGACACTTTACTCTGTATTCTGTTGTTCTTTCTCCCCTGTGCTACCTCAATGCACTGTGTAATGAATTGATCTGTATGATCGGTATGCAAGACAAGTTTTTCACTGTACCTCAGTACAAGTGACAATAATAAACCAATACCAATTAACCTACCAACCCACACACCTTTGGGATGTGGGAGGAACCATAGCACCCAGAGGAAACTTATGCAGTCCCAGGGAGAATGTGCAAACTCTCCACAGACAGCACCCAAGCACCCAGGTCTCTGGCAGTGTGAGGCAGTAGCTTGACTGGTGGCATCCCTGTACCATCCAATTTAAATTATAATTGACACAAACACATAGCAAGATCCAAAAAAGGTGAGAGCAATAACCAAGTCACTTGGCTAACAAGAACACCAGTGCGAAGAGGAATCTCAATCAAGATGCTCATGGGCTCCCTGTTTCTCACTGCCATGGGATCTTTAAAGACCACAAAAGGTAGCTGGAGCTTTGGTTCCATCCCAATGCACAAAATGGCAGTCACCTCAGTGAAACATTAGGGCACAAGATACTGAGTACAGGTTCCTGTACCATGGAATGGCGGTGTAATCTTCTTGGCTCAGTGCTGCATAGTGACCCATTTAGCACTTGACTGGCCTTTTCAGACCCTAATCTCTGCTGTGATGTGATCAAGCAAATGTTGTTTAAGTTCAGGATAAAAGTACAGGACGCTGGAGATACTCAGCAGAAGGGGCACACAGCAGAGGTAACGCTTCGGGTGGAAGACTTTTTATTTCAGATTTCCAGTATTTGTAGTTTTTTCTTTCTCAATTACTTAAATTAAAGATGGACAAATCTACTCAGTTATCTGAAATTTCTACTGAAAGGGCAGGGCATGACTTTACTGGGGAACGGGGAAGATTTCAAACTCATAAATCTGAATATATGTCAAGCGATGATAATAAACCAATACCAATACCACTTCTGATAAAGTTAATGGGCTCAGGGAATCCGAGGAGTGGACAAAGGCAAAATTATTTCCTCCAAAAGTAGACAAACAAGACAAGGGGACACAACCTTCATGTTAGAATGAAATCACGAAAAGCAGGATTATGGAATTCTCTCTCGCAAAAGGCAGTGGTGCCGGGCATCAAATTTTCAAGAATAAATTCAACAGAATGTTTCAATAAAGGTACCAAGCTTGGTGAAGCAACAGCAAGTCGGCTGTGACCCATGTAATCATCCACTTGTCTGTTTTTTTTATCCATACCCTGGATAAGTTCCAATCCAATTCCTTTTAAAATGACAATTAGAGGTTAGGGTTTTAATAGATCAATCATGACCTTGTTAATTAGGGATGCCGGTTCTAAAGGTTTAGTAGTTTATTCCTGCTCCCAGCTCCCTGTGTGCTTTCAGGTGGAGTATACTGGAAGTGCAGAGCAGGTGACGATGGAGAATAGTTGCTTAGACCCAGGATAAGGGGACAAAGTTGAGGAATTTCTTCATTCGTACAGTCTAAATCCTTGGAATTCTTCATCCCAGAATCCTGTAGATGCTAAGAATCATTGATTACATTCAGATTAACAGGATTTACACATTGAGAGAATCAACGGATATGGGGTTCAAGCAGGGAAGTGGAATTATGGTGGAGGACTGCCTGTGATCTTAATGGGGGAGCAGGTTTGAGGAACTTCTGCAGGAAGTTCCCGAGTTACGAAAGGGTTCCGTTCCTGAGAACTGTTCGCAAACCAAACTGTCGCTAAGTCAGAAATGAACAAAATCAGTGTGTGGGTGAGGGTCACAGAAACAGCGGCAACAGGAGACCGAGCAGGAGCGGGAAGAATGGCCGCCGGCCAGCCTCACTGACTCAGTGAGTGAGTGAGTGAGTGAGTCTGCTCAGTGCTCCCAGCTCTGCTCAGCTCCACCCAGCCTCCGATCGTTGTGGCTCCAAGGGGTTGGGAAGAGAAGGCATGTGGAACTGTCCCATTTCCATCTGGCAGAAGATGCCTGCAGCCCCGCAGCAGCCGGCCAATCCATCCTACCGGTCTCCCATATGTACGGGGTGTCCATAAGTCGGGTGTTCATAACCCGGGGAGGACCTGTACTTCTTATCTTCCAAATCCTATCAGGACCAGACTGATGATTATCTCCTCATCTAGATACTTTGCCAATGGTTTTAAACCTCTGATCCCTCACTAATGATCCATTCCCCAAAGGGAATAATGTTTCTCTCTCTGCTCGACTGAAGTTTCACATCAGGATGAAGTTCTCTGTCAGGTGACCTCAGTCTTCAGGGAAAGATGCTACTCTGGCATCTGACAGCCTCGCCAAAAAAGCATGGTGTGATTTTATTGGGGAAGGGGGAAGATTTCAAATTCATAAATTTGAATATGTGTAAAAATATCGGCCTCTTCCTGCACTGTAAATTTTCCGTGCACAGGTTGATAGTGTGATAAAGAAATTGGATGGCATACCAGCCTTTATTAGTCGAGGCACTGAGTTCAAGAGTCAGGAAATTATGTTGCTGCTTTATAAAACTCTGGTTAGGCCGCATCTGGAGTATTGCATTCAAATCTGGTCACCCCATTATAGGAAGGATGTGACGGCTTTGGAGAGGGTGCAGAAAAGGTTTACCAGGATGCTGCCTGGATTAGAGAACATGTGCTATAAGGAGAGGTTGGACAAACTGCAGGGTTGTTTTCTCTGGAGCGGTGGAGGCTGAGGGGAGAAGTTGATAAGATTATGAGAGGCATAGATAGAGTAGACAGCCGGTATATTTTTCCCAGGGTCAAAATGTTTAATACTGGAGGACATGCATTTAAAGTGAGAGAGGGTAAGTTCAAAGGAGATGTGCGGGGCAAGTTTTTTACACAGGGAGTGGTGGGTGCCTGGAATGTGCTGCCAGGCGTGGTGGTGCAGGCAAATACGATAGAGGCGCTTCAGAGGCTATTCGATAGGGATGTGAATAATGCAGAGAACGGGGGATATGGACATTGTGTAGGAGGAAGGGATTAGTTTAGTGAGGCATTTAATTAATAGTTTAATTAGTTCAGCACGACATTGTGGGCCAAAGGGCCTATTCCTGTGTTGTACTCTTCCGTGATTACTGAAGGCTTTACTTTAAAAATTTAATTAATTACTTTAAGTCCCACAGATCCCATGATGGCATTTGAACTTCCATCAGCAGGTCAATAGATATTACTCAAGTAGCAACAACTCTGCTGTGACGTCCCCTGTACAGCAGCTAAAGGTGAGTTGTTTTATAAAGTTCATGTGCAATCACCGGTGTTATAATCTTTATTTCATAAGCAAACTCAAGTAAGCTATATGCTTTTGTTAAATGTATGGTGGGGAGTTTGTTAGAGAGTGATGCACTGCCAAACACAGAGAGGACAGAGAATTACAACCTCGAGGGAGCGAGATGGCCTCCACTTTATCCACAGCTGTTGAGAAAATGAAAAATTGGAGGCTGTCAAAGAAAGTGGCAATGAGGAAGACAACATTCCTTCCTTCAGCCAATTAGTAACTAAGAAGGCATGTGTGTGTTCACAGGAGAACTGCTCTTTATCTTAAAGAAGACATTGGGGATGGATGTGAGGGAGCAGACCATCGTAATGATGTTGCTTAAAATTCAGTGGCTAACCTTCAATAGTTCCTGATAGATAAAGCACTTTAACTACATGTAGTGGTAAAAAAAATTAACACTGCTCTATTCACTTGGCAACAGAGTTACAATGAAATATTTCTGCAGCTTTTCTTAGAATTAGCCGTTACTCAGCAGCTCCTGTGATAGCCCATTAAGTAGAGTTATACACCCCAGAAAGAAGCCCATTTCGCTCATGTCCTATGCCGTCCCATTCAAAGAGCTATCCGCTTCATTGCACTCCCCCGCTCTTGCCTCTGGCCAGCAATTTTTTTTATATGTTTATCCAATTTTCTTTTGAAAGTTATTATATGGTTCCATCTCCCTTCCAGAACAACTTGCTGTGTTAAAAAACAACTCTCCACATTTTGTGGCCTTTTTTTTGCCACGTTTACTGAATCTGTTTCCTCTGGTTACAACCTTCCTGCTGGTGGAAACAACACCTGGGCTCGATGCCCACAAGCAGTAAATGCACATCTGGGCAAAACACCACCAGCTGTTACTCCTGCTCTTGATATCAGAGGATTCGAGGGTGGATCACGAGGGTGGTGCCGATTTGCACAGCTGGGGCTCCAGCAAAGAAAGAGGGCACTTGGTCCTCATGATGAACCTAGCTCTCCCAGAAAGCCCCCTCCCAAGCTTCCTCATCCAACTCCGTCAGCATAACCCCATATACAATCAAAGACTCCACCCACCCGGGTCATCCTCTCTTCTCTCCTCTCCCATCAGGCAGAAGATACAGGAGCCTGAGGGCACACACCACCAGGCTCAAGGACAGCTTCTATCCCATGGTGATAAGACTATTGAACAGTTCCCTTTTACGATGAGATGGACTCTTGACCTCACAATCTACCTTGTTATGACCTTGCACCTTATTGTCCACCTGCAATGCACTTCCCTGTAGCTGTGACACTTTACTCTGTATTCTGTTATTGTTTTTACCCTGTACTACCTCAATGCACTGTGTAATGAATTGACCTGTACGATCAGTATGCAAGACGAGTTTTTCACTGTACCTCGGTACAAGTGACAATAATAAACCAATACCAATACCAATCAGGTGACCAAAGTCAGAATCAGAATCAGGTTTATTATTACTGACATATGTCGTGAAATTTGTTGTTTTGTGGCAGCAGTACAGTGAAAGAAATAAAGACATAAAAATTACTGTAAGTTACAAAAGTAATGGTGCAAAAGAGGAATGATGAGGTAGTGTTCATGGGTCCATAAGCTGTGCCTAGCCACACAGTCATGAGTGTAGAGAGAAGAGCAGTGGGCTAAGCACGCATCCTTATTGCCAGCGAGGAGAAGATTTATGGTTAAAAATATCATAAAAAAAGGAAGGTGGAGAGAGGGTATTCCATAATATAGGGGTCATGGCTGCCAGTGATGGAGGGATTAAATTCAGCAACCATCAAGAGGACAGAACTGCAAATGTCAGAGGATCCTAAGCCAGGAGGGCACTTTGGCGAGAAGGAGGGACGAAGTCAAGAATCTTCAGATTGAGTACTTAATTAATCAGGACCCAGTGTGGATCTTCAAGCAAGGGTAAAGTGTGCAAAGGAGTTGGTGCAAGTTACAGCACAGGCAAAATTCTGAATAACTAAGTTACGAAGACTGGAATGAGCGGACAGGTCAGGAGGATGTTGGAATAGTTAGATCTAGAAATAACAACACATGGATGGGGATTGCTCTGAGCCAGGGATAGGATTGGCAATGATACAGAGGTGGAAGTTGTTATTCTTAGAGTGGGTGCAGATATGAAAACTCAACTTCAGGCCAAACATGACACCAAGATTGTGAACAGACACCAGGGAGAAGGATGGAATCAATGAATATGGAGTAGACTTCGAGACCAGGACTGAAGACTGTGTCTTCAGTCTTTCCAATGTTTGGAGAGAGGGAATTTCGGCTCATCTAGTGTTGGATTCAAGTGCTTGTCTAAACACTTCTTAAATGCTGTCAGTGACTCTGCTTCTATCACTCTCCCCGGCAGTGTATTCCAGGAACTCGCTGGGTGAAAAAGACCCCCTCAGATCCCCTCTAAGTCTCTTACCCATTACCCTAAGTCTATGTTACCAGGAACATACAAGAATTTTGGCATTTCTAATCAGTCACTGCTTGGAACAGGTTGTTAAAAAACACTGAGTGAAATTCAGTTTGAGTAGAATGGAGCAAACAGTCCAATGACTCAGAGAAAGTGAGCAGGTTAAGAGAGGCGGTGGTGAAGTAAAACCAAGTGGAATGCACTTTACTTTCCAAACTGTGATGGCGGCTGATTTAATCAGTGCCAACTAGCTTTTACATTCATTGGCTGTGAAGTGAAGGAGTATCAATGGGCATGTTATGCAAATATGGACAAACCATCAAAGACCTATTGTTAATGCCAAGATATTCCTTGGGAGCATTTGTAAGGAGAGAGACAATTTCCAAAATAGCCCACTCAAATGTTAACCCCAAGGATTTTATATGCAGGTGAAAAGTAAACTCTCAAAATGGGTGAATCACTCTGGAAAACCCCATCTTGACGGTTCTGTCTTTATCTGAGATGATTCCAGGTGTAACTATCATGTTGGGCCTTCATGAGCAGATAGACAGATAAGCTGGCAGATTTCAGGGTCCAGCTTCCAACATTATAATGCTCATTATAAATGGTTTTCATTCCTTAACAAAGCACAGAATCAAAGAATGATACAGGGTAGAACGAGGCCATTTGATGACAATGCTGTCCGATCAATTCAATGCAGGCAATTTCAGGGGAAACTACATGGAATGTACATGTGAAATTATTGGCACTGCCTGCATACAAAATCTGAATGTGAAAATCTATTATGTAAATACACGAACAATTTCTATAAGACTATGGATAAAACTAGACACAGTTTTTTTTCATTCGGTATGCTGTGTCAAATATTTCCCCTCTCTTGTGTTGCATTCTCCTATGTGTTATTAGATTTCAATTAACATTCCATTCATTTTTTAACCTGCATTCCTCCATCCTACTCAAACTGAATTTCACTCAGAGTTTTTTTAACAACCTGTTCCATTAGAAATGCTGAACTTCTCAGATGTTCCTGGTAACATAGATTTAGAGTAAGGGGTAAGAGACTTAGAAGGGATCTGAGGGGGTCTTTTTCAACTGGAATCCACTGCCGGAGAGAGTGATAAAAGCAGAGTCACTGACAGCATTTAAAAAGTGTCCAGGCAATCACTTGAATCACATAGGCAGAGAAGGCTATGGGCCAAGTGTTGGAAGATGGGATTAGTATGGATGGGTGCCCACTGGTTGGCATGGATGCAGTGAGCCGAATAGCCTGTTTCAATGCTGTATTATTCTATGACTCTTTAATGCCCCTTCACAGTGAGATTTCTATTTAAACCATCACCTTGTGACCAAAGCATACATCCAAGGGAGAGAGAAAACAGCAAACTAGAAGTCATTTAGCCTGACATCAGTAGCAAGAAAAATGCTGGGATCTATTACTAAGGAGGTGGTGACTGGGCACTTAGAAAATAATAATAGGCTGAATCAACACTGATTTATGGAAGGGAAATCATGTTTGACAAATCTGATGTAAGTTTTCAAGATTGCAACTAGTGGAATAGAAAAGGATAAACAAGTGGATGTTGTGTATTGGGCCTTTCAGAAGATATTCAATAAGATTCCACACAAGAGGTGATTAAACAAAATTACAATGCACAGAATTGGGGATAACATACTGAAGTAGAATGGAGCTTGGGTAGCTGACAGAAAGTGAAAAGGAATAAATGGGTCATTTTTGGGTTGGGAGGCTGTGATCTGATAGTTGTTGCAGAGACTGGTGCTGATGCACTGGCTGCTCACAATCTATAGTGATGATTGAATGAAGGGATCATGAATAACGTATCCAAGTTTATTAATTACACAAAGCTAGATAACAGTGTGAACTGTGAGGAGGATGCAGAGAAGCTTCAGGGATTCAGATTCACATTCAGTTCAGATTAGTTTATTATAGAAGATAGAACACTACAGCACAGTGCAGGCCCTTTGGCCCATAACGTTGTGCCAATGTTTTATCCTGCTCTAAGATCTATCTAACCCTTCCCTCCCACATCACCCCCCATTTCTCTATCATTCCTATGTCTATCTAAGAGTCTCTTAAAAGCTCCTCATGTATCTGCCAATGTATCTAATGTAATATGATCCAGAATGTACAGTAAATTTGCCCCTCCTCTCCTTGCAGGTAATGCCACCTTAAGCGATCATGGACTGAGGCATAACTGTGTTTGGAGACTAGCAAAGGCCTCAGCAGCCCTGAGTTGGAGAGGGGGAAAACCAATCCGTCGTCTTTTCTCTCGATGATTCCTGCTGGTTGCACAGTGGCACAGTGGGTAGATCCACCGCTGCCCCCCAGCCCCAGCGACACAGGCCCAAACCCGACCCCAGGAGCCGCCCGCATGGAGCCCGCACACCCCACCAGCCCCCCCCCCCCACCACATCCCAAAGACATGTGGATGGGTAGGTTAATTGGCCACCTTAAATTTTTGTCATATAAACCAGCATTCCTTGTTTGCACAAAGCTCACAGAGTAAACTGTATACATAGTAATAATAAATACAACAATAAATACAACGACGAGTGCAAAACAGCAGAATGGTGCAAAGATATTGACAGGCTAAGTAAATGGGCACAGTCATGGCCCATGGAATATAATGTGCGAAATTGTGAGGTCATCCATTATGGTAGAATATATAGAAGACTATTTTGTTTTAGAGTTTGAAAGGTGATGGTGTACAGAAGGACATGGAACTTCTTTACGTGAATCACTGAAAGTTAATATGATCATTCAGCAAGCAATTAGGAAGGCAAATGGTTTGTTGACTTATTAGAAGAGGATTTAAGTACCAGAGTGGAGACATCTTGCTCCAATTATATAGGACTAGTGAGACAACATCTCAAATATTGTGTGCAGGTCTGGTCACCCTACCTAAGCAAGGATGTACACAAGCAAGGGAGTGTAATGAAAGTTCACCATATTTATTCCTGGGATGGCATATTAGCCATATGAAGAGTGATTAAGCCACTAGGTCTGTACTCTGAGATAAAACCAGGAAATATTGGAAAAGAGCTGGTCAGACAGCAGCTGTGGAGAGAGAAACAGGAGTCAACCAATGAACTTTCATCAGAAACCATTGGGGAAACAAGGCTTCTTTTTTGTCAGCGATTTACCAGACTTGGCCCAAAGCCTGCAGTAGCTGAAAATTGCCAGCTCTCTGGGGTTCTCAAAGTGAACTTCAAGTAACTAAAAAGCCCAGTCCACGACTCAGAGCCACCACGATTGGGGTGAATTGGAACCTTGCAGACAATGATCTGAAGTATCTCAGCATCAGCCCCAATGATAGTTCCCAGGTGTGAGTCAGCCTTCATGTTATTAACGCCACTGTTTCACCAAGGTTTGAGGCACATTCTGGGACTTGAACATCCGACTGTAATAATGGGATGAGTTGCAGCATTCTGCATTTTGGCCTTCAGTTAGAATATTAGAGTCTGTTCAGGTGCACGGTTATGATTTTGTAACAACATTCAAAGATAGAAATTGGCTGAACTAACATTCCTTCCTTAAACCAAGAGAGTTTTTGTGTATTCTGGTCAATATCTTTCCCTCCGTTACTAAAAGCACAATTTATCTTGCCATTTTCATATCACTGTATATGGGAGCTTGCTGTGCACAAATTCACTGCCACATCTCCAACCATGACTACTCTCTAAAATTACTTCATCAGCAGCTAATTGGTTTAGAACATCATGGAAAGGATGTGAAAGATGCTATAGAAATGCTAGCCTTTTTATTTTAAACTCAATCTCAACAGAAAAGGCTGCGCTGGTAATTAATTGCATTGCTGATTGTTATACGTGCTGTGTGTAACAGTTGCTTTTGCCTAGCATCCAATAGTCACTGCCCTCACTGCATACAAAGTGCTTTGAGATGTTTGGAAAGTGTAATGAGGTCCACTATAAATGCAAAGCCTGCATAGCAATGTCTGTTCATTTAGTTAGAGAGTATTCCTATGTATCCTAGCAACAATTAGGTAACCAAAGGAGACTTGGGAGATCATACCCTGAGTACAAGTGGTTTCAACACTTTCAAAAAACTAAGTGATTGGTGTAGAATTGGCACACCAGATATAAATATGCAAAGTGCTAAATATTAGCAGTGGTGATTATAATGGATTAATTCTTTAGCCACAGACAGATACCAATGGTCAAGGGTAGGAAGTCTAATTGCTTGGTGCCCCAAAGCAATTTACATCAATGAAGTACTTTTGCAGTGTACTCACTGTTGTAATGGATGAAATGCTGCAGGCAATTTGTACACAGCATGCTCCCACATACAGCAAGTGTAATAGTGGCCAGATAATGCTATACAATGCAAGAAGTTTTTTTCTTTTTCAGAAAGAGTCATTTAGCTGGTGGTTTTATATTGAGTTAACTTGAAACAGCAGAAATTGTCCTCTTTGCTCTGTGACTGGACTTACTGGGACTTACTGTTTGAGGTCAGAGTGAAGAATGCTACTACTGACTGTAGTTAACACAAAAAGCAATGACCTATGCCTTCAACGCTCCAGTTGGAAGGTCTTGTGGCTTGTCCCCAGTGATTTACTAACTCTCACCAATAAAAAAAATGCAAGAGCCCTTCGTGAGTTAGGTACAGAATTAGAAACCAGATTTCCAATTCTGTCCAATGGTTTGTTAACCATTCATCACTTACAATCCTGTTCAATTGGATTCTCAAATGTATCCTGATAAAAGCATTCAGAGCATGATGGTCAAATGGAACTCCAACTTGAATATTACAAAGGATTCAACCTAACTATATCTTAGTATTTTGGAATGTTAGCATTTTGCTTATCATCTGCACAATAATCATAACCTTTAGCCTATAACAGATATAACTAGATTCCTACTAGTTCCTTGAGTGTATTCATTCACCCATGTTTATAATACTATATTCTAGCTTCACATAGTATTATATCCCTGCTGTCCTCTACAAAATGATGTTTACATTCTTGCAATCCTGAGGCCTACTTTCCTCCAAAATAAGTATAACTAATAATGGAGACAGTTTTGAAGGGAAGAAAACAGCATTAATGTTAGAAGGCATGAGGGTTTTTATTTTGAATCTTCATGGGGTTAAAGCAGCCTGTATATACTTAAGAAGGAAATATTTGCAAGACTATGGGGAGAGGCCAAATGGACTCCAACTGCTCCTTTTGCCTACAATTGTTTGGCTTGCTGCTTTGAAGATCTCCACCTCTTTCCGCTTGCAAATTGTTTCCCTTTGAGACTGAATTTACGAAACCCCCCCCCTATTCGATGCAGTTCTGTTAAAAACTCTCTAACCTGTCAATCCCCTAACTGGATGTAGGTGAATTGGTTCTCAATTTTTTTCCATTTTAGTTTTTAATTAGCTGTTAGATTTCCATTTTTAATCCTTTGCATTAAAATACATTTTTGATGGATCTATTTTAAAATATATCCTTAGTTTGCATTGAGTAGCACAATATTTAGGAGATTCTGCCCAAATCCTGAGACAAAGGAAGGGCTTTTATGACACTTCCTGAAATGCAATCTACTTCCTAATATGAATCAGCAACTGTTTCAAAGAATTATTGGCCTTGACTCTTTGATAATGTTGCAGCAGAAAACAGTCACCCTTCTCCATGGCAATAAAATAACAATGAAATGATTTGCCTTTCACTTCTTCAGCACGTTTTCATGAGAATTTTCATTACTCTCTCTGATAAGCTGGATTTCGTTTCACATTAACATAAGCTAACGTGGTCTAGTTAATGAATGCTTTAAGTTGAACTGTCCAGCATGACCAATAATGCCATGGTTCATACTTCTTAACATTATATTTTAATACGAATTAATATATAAGTTAAACTAGGAATCCAGGACATTCGAGTTCATAAAATTATACAGCGTGGAAACAGGCCCTTTGGCCCAACTGGTCCATTCCATCCAAGATGCCCCATCCAAGCTAGTCCCATTTGCCAACATCTGACCCATAACCTTCTAAACGTTTCCAATCCATGTACCCGTCTGTCTTTTAAAAGTTGTTATTGTACCTGCCTCAACCAATCCTTCTGACAGCTCATTCCACATGGATACCACCCTTTGTATAAAAAAGTTGCGCCTCGAGTTCCTATTAAATCTTTCCCCTCTCATCTTAAACCTATGCCCTCTAGTTCTTGATACACCAACCCTGGGAAAAAGACAAGAGTGCATTCGCCCATCTGTAATCTGTGCCTGTCCAACCTGTGCAAGTACTTGGGTCGGGTGAATCAACAAATTCACAAGCCAATTCATAAATTACTTTCTTCTTCCAGTAGCCCAAGGTATGCCACCTGAAGCATTCAATTCCCGCAAATCACTGTAACAAATTATTATTTGTGTGGTCAATAACCCTTTCAATTAATTAGCTAAGTTGTTAATGTCTCAACCTTGTTGTTTCTCACAGAGGGTCACTGCATTTATAAATGCCAAAAGCAGCAGTATTAAACGTAACTATGAGCTGCTGCCTTCCTTTGGTAGTAAAAGTGCAACTCCTCTTGCAAAAAAAATTCATCACTGTGCTTCATTTATATACAAGCTCATCGGCAAAACCCTTTCTGTAATTACAGTGTGAATGCCAATCTAATATACCCTGTGCAAACCCTTGAATTCAAGCAAGTCTCTCATTGCAACAATTCTCTGTTGTGAGACACTGATAAGAATATAGAAACAGGAAAAGGCCATTCAGTCCCTCAGTCTGTTCCACTGTTCAATGAGCTTATGGCTGAGCTGTGATCTAACTCCATGTATTATCCACATATCCCTTAGTTTTGTTGAACAATATTCTATCAAACCCAATGCAAAATTAACAAATGGATCAGAATCAATGCATCTTTCCAGTAACCTCAATCCACAGACATATTCCCTAACATCATCCTGAAGGTACAGCTTCCAGTTGTTGATCATGTCCTCCTGATGCTAGACTTCCCTCCAACAGATTTTTTCCCTTTATCCTCCTTTCTAAAACCACCCAGATAACTTGAAAGCTTCAATCTAATCACGACCAAACCCTTTAAACTCCTGGGAATCAGTTTTGATATACTGCAAGCCCCAATAATACACATAAACCTAAAAATTTCACTGCTTCCTTTCAGAGTGTTAAAGCAGCATATTGCTCATTTAAAGTGTCAGTACAGTCATAATCTTCCAGTGCACTATCATAAAAAAAACATTTTCGGGTTTCTTTGTGAAACAGTATTGTTCACCTTGGCTGAAGGAAAAGTGGATGAAGTTTTCTTTTCTTGCTTGGGTGACCTCCATAATGCAGCAGTGAGCAGCAGACTGTGAGATGTGTCTGAGATCAGCAGCAGCAGCCTGGAGTCTTCCTGAGGCCAGGAAGTTGAAAGTGACTGTGAAACTATTCAGAATGTAAGCTTGCATTTGAGGTCACAAGACTCAGTCAGGACAGTCTGAGTGAATTGTAGTTTGTGTAGAGATTGGGCCCCAGTGAAGTACAACGAGGAAAGGGATCCCTTTAATTCCTGGGTGGATGAGACCTCGGATGATGAAGCCTTCTATACCTTGTGTCACCTGGTCCTCTTGGCCTCGGGTGTATTCTATACATTCCATCTCCATGACATCCAGCAAGAAGAATATTAGGTGTTTACAAAGACCCATTGGGAGTTAGTTTTCATTCAAGACACATAGTTGAACAAGCAAGGGAGGTTCAGTCTTAGGTGCCAGGAGTCTGCACAGTGGACAGTCCAGCAGCAGAGTTCTTTGGATGACCTGGCAAAGAATGTAGTTATTAAGGGAATCACATAACAGAAGCTAGGGCATAAATAGGCACTGCCATGTTCTGGACCTTGGAGGCTGAAAATCACACTGCACCACTGCTGACATCATTGCAGCAAACTTCACTCTGGAACCTTGCTTCCAGTGGTAACAAATATTCCAGCGAATGTCAGGGTTTGAATTACCTGCCTTGTGCTAGGAGCCACAGAAATGGGTACAAGTTTGTTCTATTCTACGTTAAACCTACTTTCAAATTCCTGAGCCATTCTGTTCAATCGTGAGATATCAGCTGGTTAAATTTGATAGGACAAGTTGTGAACTTTAGTGTAATCAATATAGAATCAGCATAGTCATGCTATTTGGCTGCCAGATTGCAATGATTGCTCACAGACATCTAAAGAATAAAACCTCCTTCTTTTCCTTATATTCCCTCAAGAACAGAAGTTTTCCAACCTACAGCAGCCAATACAAGAGCTGGATAACTCTGTCGTGGGCTCTTATTATTCCTTAAAGTGGCACAGCTGCGACTTAGTAACTGGTATTATTCCCAATGAGACTTTAAAGAAAGGCCCTGCCTGTTCTTCGAATTGGACCTAAATGATTTTGTGGCACAGTTTTGGAGAAGAGTTGGGGTTGGAGTATTAACCTGGTGTTCTGTTCAATATAAATGTTCTATGTCTTTATGTCTTGCACTGTACTGCTGCCACAAAACAACAAAGTTCACGACATACATCAGTGATAATAAACCTGATTCTGATTTTGAAATGTTTACTAACAACAAATTATTGATCATAATCATAGGGAGCTTGCTGTGCATGAATTAATTGCTGAGTTTCTTAAATTGCAACAGCAACTACACTTTAAATAGTATTTCATTGGCTGTAAAGCATCTTGGCATGTCCTGATAAGACTGTATGAGACAATACAGGTCGTCCCCAGGTAACCACTGTGTTCTGTTTTTACAATCATCCAGAAGTCGATTTTGTCCATAAGTCGGAAACTACACAAAAATCACTCAATATGGTAACTGTACCTCCACAGTCTTGTAATAAATAGCATTAAATGCACATAAGAAAGAATAAATACCAAAAGTGGAGAAAGAGAGTAAACTAGTCTGCGATTCATAGGAACAAAAGTATTTATGTACGTCGGACTCCTGAACTTAATAGTACCATGGGAGCTCATCTGTATGCAGGGGTGTCCATAAGTTGAGCAGTTGTAACCCAGGGACAGCCTGTTCAAGATTTTCTTCCATTTTAACTACTCAAACTCACTTCCTACATACTGTAATTTTATGTTGGTTTACATAATTTTTATCGCCTACTTCAAGGGCACTAGCACAGTTGCCCCACTGAGCTTGTATCCTCATACCTGGACACTATTCTGTCCCCCCTGGTATCTTGTCCCACTGAACTCGTCTCCTCATACCTGGACACTATTCTATCTGCCCTGGTCCAATCCCTTCCCACCTGCATCCATGACACCTCACACGCTCTCCAACTCTTCCATAGCTTTAAGTTCTCCGGCACGCACAACTTCACCTTCACCATGGACGTCCAGTCCCTATATACCTCCATTCCCCATCATGACAGCCTCACCACCCTCTGCTTCTCTCTCGACCAGAGACAGAACCAGTCCCCTTACACTAACACTCTCCTCCACCTGGATGAGCTTATGCTCACCATAAACAACTTTTCTTTCAATTCCTCTCACTTTCTACAGACCAAAGGCATAGCCATGGCACTCGCATGGGCCCCAGCAGTGCCTGCCTTTTCGTTGACTGCATTGAACAGTCACTGTTTCAAGCCTACACTGGTCCCATTCCTCAAATCTTTCTCTGCTATATCGACAACTGTATTGTTGCCACCTCTTGTACCCGTGCGGAACTCGGCAGTTTCACAAATTTTGCCACTAATTTTCACCCGGCTCTCCAATTCACTTGGACTATCTCTGACACCTCTCTCTCCTTTCTCGATCTCTTCATCTCCATCTCAGGAGATTCATTATCCACTGACATCTTCTACAAACCCACTGATGCCCACAGCTACCTTCATTACAGCTCCTCCCAGCCTGCCTCTTGCAAGGACGCAATTCCTTTCTCTCAATTTCTCCACCTCCACCACATCTGCTTCCATGATGAGGCTTTCCACTCCAGGACATCAGAGATATCCAACTTCTTTACTAACCATGGCTACCCCCCTACTGTGGTCGAGAGAGCTCTGCCATTTCCCGCACCTCTGCTCTCACCCTCACCCCTCCCAGACCTAACAGGGATAGGGACCCCCTTGTCCTCACATTTCATCCCACCAGCCTACATATCCAACATGTCATTCTCTGCCATTTCCGCCATCTCCAACGGGACCCTATCACCACATATTTTCCCCTTCCCGCGCCTTTCTGCCTTTCTCAGGGACAACTCTCTCTGCGACTCCCTAGTTCACTCCTCCCTCCCCACCCATCCTACTCCCATCCTGGGGACTTTCCAATGCTCCTGCCAATAGGTGTAACACCTGCCCCTACATCACCTCCATCTAAGGACCCAAACAGTCCTTGCAGGTGAGGCAGAGATTTACCTGCACCTCCCCTAATATCATCTGCTGCATTCAGTGCTCCAAGTGTGGTCTCCTCTACATTGGCGAGACCAAATGCAGACTAGGTGACCATTTCATAGGACACCTGCACTCTGTCCGTAACCGTGATCCACGTCTCCCCATTGCCAGTCACTTCAGCTCCCCCTCCCACTCCATCACTGATATGTCAGTCCTCGGCTTCCTCCACTGCTGAGAAAAATCCAAATGCACACCTTGAAGAACAGCACCTCATTTTCCGTCTTGGGACCTTACAGCCTAACGGGATGAACATCGAATTCTCCCACTTTAAGTAAACCCACCCCTTCCCACCCCCCCACCATGCATCTTCTTTTCTTCCCTTTCCTAGCCTCTCTCTCTTTTTTCTCCTCGCCATTTTTTTCTTTCTCTCCTTTTCCTCTCCTCCCCTCCCCCCACGCGGCCTGCCCCCTTACCTTTGACCCATCCCCCGGTGGATCTGGTCTCCCCTCCTCCCCTGCACCTGCCTATCACTATCTCTTACCTGCATCTACCTATCACCAGCTTGTGCCCACCCCACCTCCCCTCTTGTGTCCACCTATCACTGTTCTGTTTCTCCCCCCTATATATTGGACTTCCCCTTTTCCTTTGGTCTTGAAGAAGGATCCTGACTCAAAACATTGACCATCTGCTTTTCCCCACAGATGCTGCCTGACCTGCTGAGTTCCTCCAGCATCTTGTTGTTTTTTCATCTAGATTCCAGCATCTACAGTCCTTTGTTTCTCTAGCACAGTTGCTCCCCAGCTGTGTGCTTGCACCCTGCCTCTTGGTTAAAGATCCAGACTTCTGCTCCAGAGACTTATGCAGTTAATCCAGGTTGATTCTCCTGGTCCTGAACTGTTGGAAGTGACACATTTTTAATCAAATGTTCAATCTTAGGCACCATCCACAGTCTCAGGTGGACATTAGTGATCTTGTGGCACTACTCTGAAATGACAGGAGCATTGTTCCTGTTGCCAATATTTATTAGTCAACCAACAGATTAAACAGATAATTTAGTCAGTTTCACGCTGCTGTTTGTGACCTATGTTTAAACACTACACTTCAAAGCGTGTTCATTGCCTGTGAGGCACTTTGGTGTAGCTTCAGATTGTGAGTCTTTCTTTATTTATTGATATATTGTTGGGGGTTGCCTGGTAACCAGTATCTGCCAAGGATCACATTAAGCTACTTCTTTCTGAAGTCTCACTAGGAAATGGTATTCATCCATTAAGGCTTAGAGTTGGGTGATAATGTCCACCCCTCTTTCTCCATGTCCAGTGTACTCAGACTGCATATGGGACTTCCCAGTGCAGCTGGCCAGCTGATTGTTGACGTGTACATCTCCAGGAAGATTTTTTTATACATCTATTCACTGTGGGTGGGCATCACCGGCAGAAACAGCATTTATTGCCCATCCCTAACTGCCTCTGATAGGAAGGGTTTGCTGGGACATGTCATGGGGGCAAATAAGACAACTGGACCATTTGGGTCTGGAATCAGGTACAGACCAGATGAGTGAAAGATGACAATTTCCTTCTCCCCAAAAATGTTAGTGATTCAATGGGTTTAACAGTAATTCAGTAGTTTCATGACCACTTTAACTAACATTAGCTTTTTAATCCAACTGTGTCTAAAATCCCAGGCTGGGATTTAAACTCACCTCTTCAAATGATACCTTGGGATAGTGTACCCTATAATAAACTATTATATGGTAAACTGTACACCACGCTACCAAGCTGCATTTAATGATAGCAAGGTAGATACTTCCCTGCCGAAAGCAGCATTAAGTCAACTCTTTCCGGGGAGGGTACTGCTCAGAAGAGGAGAAAGCCTTCTCAGCACAAGTAGTGTGAGTTCTGTTTGTCTGTGCATTGGCTGAAACTTATTTCAGGAAGCTGAGGGGACCAGGATGCTGTACATTCTGGGCTTGATTGAAACGGGTGAACACCAGGACCTCCAAAAGCAAAGTTAAAATAGCACAAAGGAAATTGCTCAAAACAAAATGGAATTTTCAAAAACCACAGGTGAATGTTCATTTGAGTCAAATTTTCCCCCTAATTTTCCTGAGTTACTTCACTCCATGAAAGCATGTGATGGATTTTGTACTGGGGGTGGTTCGACTGCCTGTCAGTCACTTAGCAGGAGTAAGGGAAGACCTTGAGGCAGCTGCAGATGACTGCTCTAGGATACAATCAGAGTAATTTTGTGCAGTCCCCTCGCTCTTTGGTGTTTGGGACAGAGATCGAGATTGATGCCCATAGTGGGCACAAGTAGTCTCCATGGACCCTTGAGTCAAAAGCTGACCTGATTACTCGTCTGTGCGCCTTTCTAACAGGGTGACATGAGACAAACTTGATTTCTTACTCATTCCTCTAGACTCACTGTGAAAAGGTCAAGTGGCTCATTTCTGGGTAATGAATATCATTAACTTGCAGCATTACAACATCCAATTGATGTGTTGGCCAATTTCATCACAGAAAATTTGCCACGGCAATTATACTGAATGGAATGTTCCATATTGCCTGGTGAGTTTTAAACAGGTTTGTTTGTAAAAGGTGATGGCCAATCAAACTTCGCTCAAATTCGTTCTTGGGTGGGAAGTAATGAGCTATGATAATTCTCCAGATCTAGTACACAATAGTCAGCATTCAAGACTTACAGCACTGCATAATGTCTCTCAGGGGTCTCAAAGCGTAGCCTTGAAGACAAGTAACTCCAAAGTACACACACGGTCATTGGGTCGGCATCTATTTGGCAACAGCAAGAGCCCACAAAAGCAACGAGACGAAAGATCAGCAAACCTATTTTGATGACATCATTTAGGGAGTAATTAAAAAGACTTCAAATGTTGGGAATCTGAAAAAAACATGCTGGAAATACTCAGAAGGTCAGGCAGCATCTGTGGAAAGAGAAGCAGGGTTAATGTTTCGGATCCCCCTCCAAAATGAAATGTTAATTCTGTTTCTCTATCCACAGACGCTGTCAATCTTGCTGAGTGTTTCCTGCATTTTCTGTATTTAGTTAGGGAGTAATGTTGAAAACTGGTTCGACCCTCTTCTTCACTGAATAGTCCTGTGAGATCTTAGCATTCAGCTGTGTATCCAAGGAAGGGTCTGCACAGAAGAATGGCGAATGACGATATGCTGCTCCCTCAGTACTGCATGAAAATGAAAGCTTAGAACATGTGGTCAAAGTTGAAGTAGGGCTCATGGAAAGAAGGGACAAGCTTCACAGATGTTTTATAGTGGAAGCCAGATGTAAACCATGGATACTACAATGGATATACTTTCCCCTCAGGATAAATAGATCTCCCCTTGCCCAAGCAGCTCATAAATGAAACTTCTGTCTAAATTAGACGAGATCATTTAAAGAGAAAGTGTGTGAGTTAGAACGAAGAAATGAGTTTCAATCCATCTGCATCTACTCATCTAGCAGTTTGAAAGTTCTTGATGTAAAATTTATTGAGATTACTAGAACCTAAAATCTAACAGCTTCTTCCACTGCAGTCTCTAAAGCACATTTCACTCTCCATTGAGATTACAAACATTAAGGTCTATATAATATGTCGATGAATCATAACATGCATATGTCTCTCGAAACATTGAGATTACTAAGAGGATGATTATGAGTGCTTTGAGTAAGACTAAGGCAGCTGTGATTCTCTGGGTAGAATGCCTACCCTCTATATAATAAGGTTGTGAGTTCAAGTCCCACTTCAGGGATGCAAGCTCACAATGTAAGCTGGTCCCAGCGCAGTTCAGACAGCATTGCAGTGGATGTGATGCTTAATTCAATCTCTATTGCTCTTTGTGCGCATGTTAAAGATTCTATGATTCCCAAGATGCTCCTCAAAGAGTCCAGGGGACTTCTTCTTGACAATCTGTCTGAGAGATACCCCTCATTCCACAATGTGTGACTAAAACAAGATTATCTTGCCATCATCAGCTGACTAGCTGGACTTACCATTCAATGGCAATGTTGTTGAATTACTCCACTATCAACTTCCTGTTGCAATTAATGTATCTAGCATCACAAATCTGAGTTGTGTTCTAATCTACATATTATTTAAAATCTGCTTTTCCCATCAACAAGATTTCTGATCATGTTCTTCTCTCAGCATTTATCATTGGAAAATACCACGTCAGTGGTTTCAATGTCACACAGTGGTAGATTCTGGCCAGAATACACCAGTGCGGCATTGAATTCTTGAAGTCCCTCTCCTACCTTCATGTCAACAACATAGTGGCACAGTGGTAGAGCTGCTGCCTCACAGCGCTGGTTCAGTCCTGACCCCCAGCCCAAGCCCAGCACTGCCTCTGTGGAATCTGCACATTCTTCGTGTGGCTGGATGGGTTTCCCTGAAGTGCTCCAGTTTCATCCTATGTTCCCACGCACGTGCGGGACGGCAGGTTAATTCACCATTGTGAATTGTCCCAAGTGAGTAGGTGAGTGGTAGAACCTGGAGAGAGTTGATGGAAATGTGGGGAGAGTAGATTCTATCCCACTGTTATAAGACTCTTGAATGGACCTCTTGTATGATAAAGATGAACTCTTGATCTCTCAGTCTACCTCATCGTGGCTCTTACACCTTATTGTCTACCTGCACTGCAATTTCTCTATAAAGGTAGCTGCAACACTATATTCTGCATTTTGTTATTGGCTTTCCCTTTGTACTACCTAGATGTACAGATGTTTTGGAATGATCTGTATTAATGGCATGCAAAACAAAGTTCTGTATCTTGGTACATGTGACAATAATAAACCAATTACCATTACTAGGAAATTAGTGGGGGAATGGAAATCCTCTGTCAATGGACAGTAGAAGCCTCTTTCTACATTATGTGAAATATCTTGTGTACAGTAAATAAAATCCTCCTATTCTTCAGGTGGCAGTATATAACAGTACTAGCAGTTTACCAGTGAACAGAAAGCCTTTCATTGCCATCAAGTGTGCAGATGTATGACATGTATACCTATGCAAATATCAACCTAGGTAGCCCATAGCGTTATCATGATAAGCTTTTGCAGTTATAGCTCTGAAGTGGGAGCAGATGTTTAGTGCAGAGTGCTCAGATCACCCAGGATGCTTTGGAGGGTACATACCACTAGACTTAAGGACAGCTTCTACCCCACTGTGATAAGACTATTGAACGGTTCCTTTATACAATGAGATGGACTATGACCTCACGGTCTACCTTGGTGTGACATTGCACCTTACTGCACTGCACTTTCTCTGTAGCTGTGACTGTACTGTACTGTTACTGTTTTTACCTGTACTACATCAATGCACTCTGTACTAACTCAATGTAACTGCACTGTGTAATGAATTGACCTGTACGATCGGTATGCAAGACAAGTTTTTCACTGTACCTCGGTACAAGTGACAAAAACCAATACCAGATAGAGAGTACGCAAGAGTCTATTCAATCATAATCAACATTTGGAGAGATATCCCCAGTTTGTTTGAAACACAAACTGCAATAAAATGGTTTTATTTAATTATTTGGTTTTATTTAATCTATTATTTTGTGCCCTTGCACATTGGGAACACAGCAACTCAAAAGTTAGCAGCAAGGGTGAGCAAAGCTTTGGCTCCCTGCAATTAATTTCTTTGAGAAACTGGCCAGACCTGAAGAAACCGAACTGAATTCCCTTCTCTCCCCTGAGCTCTGGTGACAGCTCCTCAAGGGAGCCACTGTGAAATTGTACTTTTGAGTCCAGTTGCCAAAACATCGATGGGGAATTGCACTTCCCCCAGTTGTGAATCAGCTCGGAATGCTGACAGCAGGGTTTAATAGGATAGGACCCAGCACTGCTGCCTCTTGAAACTGCAAAGAAAGCTAATTTATTGGATTCAGTCCTGATATTGCAATGTTGTCCGCTTTACAGTTAAAATTGAGCAAAGCTTCAATCCTGAGTTTCACAACGAAAAGTGGTATTGATAATGAGTTCATGTTCAATCAGGGAGACATTTCCAACAAATGCCAATGTGAAAACATTACGAGAAAAAAAAGTCTTACAAACTGAGTAGAGCCAGGAGCAGAATGTAATTTTTGCTGCCTGTCAAGGGTATTTTATAAAGCAATTTGATAATTTCTCTGTTCCCATTTGGTTACAGATGTAATGTGCTAATGGGTTAAAACATTAAAATGCATTATTGTGTTGGGGGAACAAAATAAAAGGATAATTGGATGTTGTCCTTTAACTGAAAGAGGCCCAGAAAACACTAGAGATTAGTTTCAGTTTATACAGAAGTCTGGTTAAACCCCTTTGGAAATATTTTATTCAGTTCTGACCACAAGACTTCAGGTATGTAAGGCAGATTGACCTTGGAAAGGGGTTAGAGCAGATACCTTAAGAATAGTGTGGTAAATTAGAAAGATAGGTTGCACAGACATCTTGTATTCCCTCCGGGACAGAAGATTAAGAGGTTATCTATCTCAGATGTTTAAGATGATTAAATGAATTGACAGAGTGGAGAAGAATATTTTCACTGATGGCGAAAGAGCAGAATGAGGCACATATCTTTATAATTAGAGAGAGCTGTTTGGATGATATTAGGAAGAAATGCACAACTGGAAATCTTTCCCCCAATGTCCAGAACTGGGAGTGATGTACTTTTGTCAAAAGTGTATTAAAGGGCTTGAACATAAGGTAAAAAGATGGGATTAAGATAAAAGACAAACCGTGATTTAACTGAATGTGAAAACAGGCTCAAAAAACTGAATGGATCACGTCTATTTACAGTCTTATAACATGTGACACTATATCATGGTAACTGCAAAAAATAGTAATTTAAATTAAATTACTATTTAATATTTATATAATTATATGTTCGCTTTATCCTTTACAATAATATTTTGCACAGGAAGAGGCCATTCAGCCCTTTGATACTCTAATATCACTGAAATCATGAATGATCTGTAGCTTACCACAGTCATCCACCAAACCTCTTAGTAGCTTTAGTAAACAAATATCCACCGACCTCAGGTTTAAAAGACTTCACAGAAGAGAGTTCTGAATTACATTGTGTGAACCAAGTGTTTCTTCGATGAAAGATCTGGCACTAGTTTTCAGACAATATCATCAAGGCTTCAGCTGCCAACCAACACAAATACTTCTTATCTACCTTGCTGGTTCTTCTCAATATCTTGCAACCTTCAACCCTTAAACTTCTAAATTCTAGGGGATACTATTGTGATTTGTGCAAATTTCTACTCAGATATCTTTCTGATATCATTCTATTATTGGAGGCTGTCTGGGATGCTTTTGGTAAAACTGTTAGCAGTGATGACTTAATAGGGGAAGGAATTAGTGAGTCCAGCATTAAGAGGGAGTTGAATAAACAGAGATGTTAAAGTGACATAATCATGGAAACACTCCTGGTTAATAATTATCTGCTGATGTTAATCCAGCTTCTTTTATATTGCCAACATCAATAATTGCTCCTAGCCAGCAACCACAATGAAGTAATCAGTCCTCAAGAAGGTTAAAGAAAGATTAACAGAAATAGAGACAAAAATTATGATGGATATTTTAAGAAGAGTTCTAACATTGCCAGATCCCTCTCTTCAAACAGATAGCTAATTATTGCCTTGCCAGCTTGGCTCAGCTACAAAGACTTATATTTCCATAGCCTCTTTCATAACCTCAGAACATCCCAAAGCCACAATGAAATGTAGTCGCTGTTGTTATGTAGTAAACGTGGCAGCCATGTTATGTACAGCAAGATCCCAAAACTGCAAGAAGTTAATGACCACTTAACCTGATTTGACCAGGAAGGACACCAGGAAGAAGTTCCTGCTCTACTTCAAAATGGTACTGAAAGATCATTTATTTCCACCTAAAAGAGAAGATGAGACCTTGGTTTAATATCCCAGCTCAAAGAAATCACTTCCAATAGTGCAGCATTCCCTCAATGCTGCCCAAATGCGCCAGCCTGGTATCATGTGATTAAGTCTCCAGCATTGGATTTGAACTCAGTATCTTCTGACTTAGAGGCAACAGCACCCCTCATTGAATCATTAGGGAAGGAGGGAGCACTCTCTCTCTCCTGTCATAAGGATGTGGGTACAGACTCCACCTCCATTTACTCTCTTGATCTCATTGAAACATGTATCTTAAAGAGCACAACAATGATGATGCAGGGATGACCTTCCCCTTAGCCAGGGTATCCAGATCACAGTTTCAAGATAAAGATATGCCATTCCAGACTGAAATGAAAAAACATTCCTTCACCCAGACAATACTAAATCTTTGGTCTTCTCTATCTAGGGGGGCTACAGAGGCTCAGTCACTGAGTATGCTCAAAGCAGAGATTGATAGGTTCTTATCTATTAAGGGAATCAAGGGATTTAGAGTTAGTGCATGGAAGTGGCTCTGATGTAAAAGATCAGCAATGATCATTGAACGGTGGAGCAGGAGGGAGGGGACAAAGAGCCTACCCCCGCTTCCAGTTCATACGTTCTTATCATCCCAGCTGACATTCCACAGCAGTGCTGAGCGGCTGCAATGCTGCTTCCAGATCAGATGCTAAACTGAGGGCCTGCTTTCATGCAAGTGAACATTAAACATTCCTCTTGTTGTTTGAGAAACAGAGTTTGCCTTCTGTTATTTTCTCAATTAAGTAGCAATTTTTAAACATCTCTGCATGTGCACTCTTGCTGTGTACGTGAAGCTGCCATGCCTGCAAAGTGGCACGGTATTTACATCGCTTTGAACTGTGGTCTAAAGGAATCTTCAGTTTTTAGTAAACACTAGTTCTGAACAATCTCCTTCCTGCACCACTCCCTCTCCTATACACACCATCCTGTAGTTAATGCAGTCTGTGGCAACGTGGAGGCTGGTTCTCTGCTAGTTACAGGCAATTGTCTGCATGGAGGACACAGTTGAGGCAGGTACTATAACAACATTTAAAAGACATTTAGATAAGTCCATCCATAGGACAGGTTCAGAGGGATATGGGCCAAATGCGAGCAGAGAGGACCAGAATAGGTGGTCACCTTGGTCAGCATGGATGAATTTGGCCGAAGGGCCTGTTTCCCTGCTGTATTACTCTGTGACTCTATGACTCCGTATTCCAGTTGAGGGAATATTGCACGGCCTGAGGTGTCGTCTTTTGGATGTGATCTAAAACCAAGATCCCTTCTGCAATCTCAGATACATGTAGAAAATCCCACGGCACCACTTCCAAGAAGATCATGTGTCCCATGCAATATTAATACCTCAATCACCATCATTATCACATTGCTGCTTGTGGGAGCTTGCTGTGTACAAATTGCCAGCTCTTCCTCCTCCATAACAACAGTGACTACATTTCAACCACTTTGTTGGCTGTAAGACACTTTGGGACGTCCTGACAGGGATTTGAAAGATGTCATAGAAATGCAAGTTTTCCTTTCAATTAAACATCCCGGTAAAATTGCATGCATTGTTTTACTGTGGATGCTTGACTGCTGTGTACAAATATACAAAAGCACGAATATTTCACAAGCAGTAATGACCAGCGTGGATATGCAACAATGATCCTTGTGGCTTTCCCCATTGCAAGATTGAAACGAGGTTTAGGACAGAGTTGAATAGCAACCCAGACCAATTCTGGCACTCAGGCAGCTGTTCTCTTACTATCTGGATTTAAGATAAGAAAACAATCAAGTTCTGTTTGAAAAACATTTCCATTGGGGTTTTTTTTAACAGAAAAGACAAACTCCCCTTCAAGGACATTGATAAACACTGTTGATTTCACACAATTAACTGTCCTCACAGATAAGTCAGAGACAGCTAATCAGTCCGTCAAACAAAAAGGCTGATTCGATTTATTTCCCAGGTGAAGACTCTCTGTGAATATCTTCATTCTGGCAGCTGCTGAAGATGAGGAAGTATCAGGAGCATGGACAGCTCTCCTCTCTCTCGGTTCATGCTTCGCTTCTGCTGCCTTTTACAGGGCCATTTTTCACTGTCTTCCCACTGCGGTGTCCAATCTCGTTCGGAGTCTGTGTCCTTCTGTGCCACACGCACACAGTGTGGAGAGAAAGTGCAAGGGCACTCGATGTCCCATTCTGAGACAGAAAGGTGAAGCGAGTGCCCCGGCAAGATGGATGGAGGTGTTAGAGCAGCAGGGAGAATGAAATCAATGCTGCCGGTGACTTTGACATTTAACAATCTCAGTCATTTGGAGGCCATATCAAGGGCAGCAGAACCCTGCAGTTGAGACGTAACCACAAGTCGTTAACCCTCAGGGCACTGGTCTCAATCCTGGATACAAATATGTCCCTTTTGTAGTTCTTTATGTTACACTGCATATATCAATGAATTATTCAATGCATGATAAAGGATATTAGCAGGAGAATGGGATATCAAAGGGTGTGGGGAATGAGAAAAGAGTGAGATTAAATTGGCTAGTGTCTTTAACAGGACAAGGTGATGAGTGGGATTAAACTGGGTGGGATATTATGCAGTGAGGGGGAAAAAGACTGGGAGGATATTATGTGTGTGGGAAGGAGAGAATGGAATTAGATTGAGTAGATTATTAAAGAGGACAGAAAGCAAAAGGAGACTGGGAGAAAGGAAAATGGAAGGAGAGGTCCCTTTAAACCACACGTGTAGTCACAAATATATGGAATCTTAGAGAAGTACATATACCATTATGCACAGCAAGATAAAACAATATATTACTCTGCTGCTAAGGTGGGAGGGCACATCGTCTGGTCAATTAGAGTCTAAATTCTGGCTGCAATTCCTAAGGTCAATAGGAGGGGAAATGCCACTTTGTAGATTGGCTCCTCCTCCAGGTCATAAATAAGCAGAAGAAAATGACAGGCTTTTATTACACATTGTCTAAAAAAAATGTCTGGTTTCTCGGTGGTGTTGGTTACAACTTCAGGACTTGCAAAAGCCTCTTACAGCCAATAAACTGTGATTTAAAGTTTAGTCACTATCTTAATATAGGAAACACAGAAGCAAATTTGTGAACAGCAAGATCCCACAGTAATGCCCCAACAGTTTGTTTAAGTGAAATTGCTGGAGGGATAAGAATGGAAAGTCAGGGAGAACTCACCTGCTTTTCTTGGAATAGCTCCATGGGATCTTTTACGTCCACTGAGAGAGCGGGCAGGGTCTTAGGTTAATGTCTCATCTGAAAGGCATTGCTTTAACAGTTCACCATTGGCTTGGCACACCACTGGTGCATCACGTAAGTACAAGTCTCCAAAGCAGAGCTCAAACTTAGAACGAGCATGCTTCCCACTGAACCATGGCCGATAACTGTGACCAAATAGCAACTAAGGAGCAATCACCATCCCAGAGTGCAGATGATTTACAAAGAGTAAAGTGCAGCAAGAGCATGGATGTTACAAGGTTATTCGTCTGGGCTTGAAGTCCTTTCTATCGATTTTTGTTTTTGTTGTTGCTGCCAATCTGGAGCCTGAAAGAATTGCCACTGTCACACTTTCAGTGACTGGGTTCCTGCATTAATTTCATCATAACACATTCCTGGGAAAATCAATGAGAATTTTGATCAAAAGCTCCTATTGAAAATGTGCATGGGAGCTAATGTGCAGAGCTACAAATATGAGTTAATTAACACTCATCACAGCGCCAGACAGACACTGTGGTCTATGAATAACCAGGATGACATTCCTTTTGAAGATTTCAATTCTAAATGAACCAATTCCTTTTTGCAGATTGTAAATGGAACGCTGTAATACATTGCAGGTCTTTAATGTGACCATTGCCATCATGTTGAATATAAACACAGCAGTGATTTCTAACCTTTTGTCCCTGTGGACCATTTATATATCTTGCAGGCTATATACGCACTGTCTGAATCAATGTTCCCATTTGTTAGTATTAAACCCAGTCTGCTGATACTAACAAATCTTTATGTTTAAACACAGGATTTATTTGTCAGCGAAGGAGAAATGAGGAGAACAAAACTCTGGCTGCACGAACTTGGAACAGAAGGGAATTAAACATTACGAGGGTATACAGAAGCCAGATGTTCTATCTTCATTTACTGAATGGGCAGTGGATATAGGATGGACTTAGTAATGTTGATGTTCACTACGATATAGATTATGGAACTCTGAAACAGGAACTACTCAGCAAGTTCAGACAGCATTGTTTGAAAGAGGAAACAATTAATGGTTTAAATTGCTGAACTTTCATCAAAATTGGACAAACTTAGGGGGCGTAACACACAAAACGCTGGAGGAACTCAGCGGGTCAGGCAACATCAGTGGAGGGAAATGGACAGTCGACGTTTTGGGTCCCCTGGCCAATGCTCTTTTCAAAAAATAAACTTCTTAAACTTTATTTATACAGCGCAGTAACAGGCTACAATTTTTAAATTTGCGGATAACACAAAACTTGACTGTATTGTGAACTATTGAAGAGGATAGTGATGAAATGAATAAAATACAAACAGACTGGTAGAACGGGCAGAAGTGTGACAGATGAAGTTTAATGCAGAGAAATGTGAGGTCAAGCAGTTTGGTAGGAACAATAAAGAGAGGCAGTATAGAATAACGGATACTGTTCTAAAAGGGGTGCAGAAGCAGAGGGCCCTGAGGATATGAGTGCACATCATTGAAAGTGCAGATTGAGAAATCATTAATAAGGCATATTTAGTTCTGTGTTTTATTGAGACATAGAGTATAAAAGCAGGGAAGTTGTGCGAACTTTTATAAAACACTGTAATGGTCTCAACTGGAGTATTGTGTTCAATTCTGGTCGTCACATTATAGGAGCCATTGGAAGGTCCAGAGGAGATTAACAAGAATGGTTTCTGGGATGAGGAACTACAGTTGCAAAGCTACATTGGAGATGCTGGAACTATTTTCTTTGGAGAAGCGAAAGCTGAGGGGAGATCTGATAGTGTACAAAATGATGTGGGGTTTGGATAGAGTGGACAGTGGGAGGTTGTTCCAGTGAAGAAGAGGGGACTTTCCACAGCAATTCACAGGAACATCACCAAACAAAACTTGATACAAAGTAAGAATGGGTTCATGAGGATAGGGTCCCAATAACTTGGTCAGAGAGGTAGGTTTTAAGGAGGTGAGAGAGGCAGAGAAGCACAGGAGTTCAGGAGAGTTTCCATAGTTTAGTGTTTTAATGCCTGAAAGCATGGGTGCCAAGAGGAGGAGTCAGGAAATCAAGAGGAATACCACAAGAATACCACAGAGGAGCCCTGACACCTTGGAGTCGGAGGAAGACACAGAGAAATGGAGGGGTAAGATCAGGGAAGGTTTTGAAAACAAAAATGAAAATGTTATAATTGAGGCATCCAGGAAGTACAAAGTGCAAGCCAAAGTAGATTGCCAAGTGCAGGGAGCAACGGCTGGATGGGATTTGATCAGAGCTAGAATAATGCCAGCACTATTTTGGATCAGTGGTTAGTGGTGCAGGATTGAAGTCTTGGACAGAAACCATTCAGAGAAGCCCTTTGCAATTTGTTCCATTCATTTTGTAGGACATTTGAGCACTAACATGTGTAATGGGGATAAGCAAGAGGAAATACTCAGGATCCAGGGAAAACTTTCAACTGGGGAGCAGAGGAAGCCTAATCAGTGGTTCTATGAGGAACAGGACCTATGTGGCAAATTACACAACTAGCAGGAATACAAGACAATAGCCAAAAGCAAACAAATCCAGGGAACATTACAGACAAAATATTTTCTTCAGATATAATTTTTACGTCACATTTGTACAAAGATGTTTGCACTGAGGGAGTTATTCTTAAAATGCTGAACTCCAAAAACAGTGGATTGAGGTTATCATAGAAATAAGAAGCCAGTAAACCTTAATTTCCTGAACATAAGCAACAGATAAAACCATTGTTCTACTATACAGTTGGTGGCTCAGTCTGAAGCTCTCTTGCTCTTGGTCACAATCCAGGGAATTGACCACAAAACTCCCATGTGAGATCCGAAGGGAAGCTGCATTGTCATGGCTTCTTTTTGTTAAAAAGCTAAAATGCTTTATCTCAAAAAAAAGTATCATGGGACTACTTCAAAGAAAAGTAGGAGAGCTTTTCCTGATGTCCTCTTCAACATTTCTCTGTCCAACCAGCATCACTACAACAGATGACTTGGCGTCGTCACATTCTTGTTTGTGGGAGCTTGCTTTGTGTACATTGAATGACATTTTTCCTCTGCTACACCACAAATCAATGGCTGTGAAGTGTACTGGGATATCCCAGGGCCATGATGTAGTGATTTTAGTTAGAAAACCACCGGAGTTCCAGTATTTCATTTTGCTCTGAACTAGCAATACAATAGCCTTCAAAAGGCATGGAACTTCAAGCCACATTTGTGTTGCTCCTGCATATTTATTGAGAATAAGTATTTATTGGTGCACTAACAACACCTGTGTACTTGAACACAAACTGAGGATAAGAGGCTTTTGGGCCAGGATTGATTTGGTAGAGTTCTTTGTGTTCTATTGTGTCACAGTTCAATCTGCATAAAGATGAGTCCCACCAGTTTGGGGAGGGTATCTCCATTTCCAATCTGAATGAATATTTGGCTCCCTGTCTTGTTTTCCATTCCCAAATCAATTGTAAAATGGAAATGGGAAACAAGACAGAGAGCCAAAGGAGGACAGGGGTGACTCAAAGTTGGGTTGATTTTCAGCCGCAAAGCTTCAGTGACTTTGGGTGCTACCTATGTGGAGTTTGCATGTTCTCCCTGTGATGCTCCAGTCTTCTCCCGCATCCCAAAGATGTACTGGTCGGTAGGATAATTGGCTGCAGTAAATTACCCCTGCTGGGTGGCAGGAAGATCGGGGGTAATTGATGGGCGTGTAGAAGAGAATAGGTTACATGGAAAATGAGTGGGTGGCATGGGACTGAGCTGCCACAGACTTGACGGGCCGAATGTCCTTCTACGTCATAAGCAAATATGAAAATAAACATTAGAAAGGAGATAATTGCATGTTGAAAAGGGCAAGAAGGAAGGCAGTGGGAGGGGTTTGTTAAGTGTTATCACACTCTCATGATGAAAGAGACCAGCTACCCCAGTGCTCGTTTGTACCCCCAACTCTGCAATTCCTCTTGCCTAACAGTTGAGCTAAATATCCATAAGTTACTCAAATATTTCATGTTTCCTAATTACGCAGAAGGAAGCCATTAAGCCCATCAACTTCTGTTTCAGCTACACTAGGGGTAATTTACAGTAGACAATGAACCTACCAACATGCATTCCTTGAGATGAGTGGAGCACCCAGGGGAAACCCACACAGTCACAGGGAGAGTGTGAAACCTCCACACAGACAGCCCCAGAGGTCAGGATTGAACCTGGGTCACTGGAGCAGTGAGGCAGCAACATTCTCAGCTGCACCACTCTGCCACCTAAAGTCATAATATGTCTTCTGCCAGTGCAGTGTTCCATTCCATCACCCTATGTCAGATTGACAGAGTGAAAGGTCAGTCAGCATCAATAGAGAAACAAACATTCGCTCTGTTTCTCCCCCCTCCCCCCCCCCCACCCCCACAGATGTCCTCTGACCTGCTGAGTATGTCCAGTTTTTACTTCAGGTTTCCAGTATCTGCTGGGGTTTTTTTTTGCTTTTCCTGCAATATTGGAAGGGTTGGCTAAACACATTGGATTTTGCTTAAGAATAAACTAAACTGTAATAGGCATTCAGTTTGCTCCCAATAATTAAAAGATATTCCTCAAATTATTTTCCCCAAGACCAAATCTGCAGATTATGTGAGTTCTGTGCATAGCTGTAAATTTAAAAAAGATTCATGAATCACGGCAAACTAATACACATCCAGAGGTTCTGATTTTAATTACTTTAATCCATCATTTTAATAAGCAAAACATGATAACAGCAGTTGTTCTGAATCTGCCCACGAAACAACCTCTTGAAATGAACAAGAGCACTGCAAACAGATGTGGAAATGCAGCTCCTTGGCAGTCTGTAACCCTTAGGAATATAAGAACTGAAACAGAACTAGGGCAGATGTCTCCTGTGACCCTGTTCCATCATTCAATACCATGACTAATCCTTTGTCATTTTCATGTTCCCACATAATCTTCAATCTCCCTTTCCAAATGCGGATTGTCCAGGTGTGGACCTTGTGCAGGTGTGGCTCCCTTCCTAGATGAATACCTGCCCAGGTGTCCATGTATGGCTCCCGAGCTGGAAGCAATTCCTGATAATGAGGCTCTCCTCCTGGTGTGGTTCCCATCCAGATGTGACCAATTCAGATGTGGGCCCTTTCCAGATGTGGATGCTGGTCCTCTCTAGATGTGACTACATTCCTCCATAAGATGGCCCTAAAACTTAACCACATTCAAACAGTGACCTCTGTTAAATTCTGCCTCGCTCTTTCTGAATGAGAAGACATAGAGCACAGAAACAGGTCTTGGCCCACAATATCCATTTTGACCATTAAAGTACCTATCTACGCTAATCCCATTTACCAGCCCTTGGAAGGAAGTGGAATAGAGAGAGCAAGAGAGAGAGAGAGAAAGAGAGAGAGAGAGAGATATTAGTCACATGTACGTCGAAACACACAGTGAAATGCATCTTTTTGCATTACTGAGAATGGGCTGGGGGCAGCCCGCAAGTGTCGCCACTCTTCTGGCGCCAACAGAGCATGCCCACAGCTCCTAACCTGTACATCTTTGGAATGTGGGAGGAAACCGGAGCACCCAGAGGAAGCCCACACAAACACACGGGGAGAACGTACAAACTCCTTACAGACAGCGGCGGGAATTGAAGCCGGGTTGCTGGCTCTGTAATAGCGTGGTGCTAACCGCTACACTACTGATATGTGCTCATCAAAAATGAGTGCTTGGAGAGGGTGCTTCCGATACATTATTTCCTTGGTAGGAGGCATATGGCAGCGATACTCAAGGAACAGGTGGGGTCAAGCTGGTATCACGTCTTAGAACAGTCACTTTAAATCTCAACCCTCATCCCAACCTACAGTAACACAGTTTGAGATGCTGACCTCAAGATTTAATTCCAGATGCTGGTTATTGGCAATAAATGTAGATACCAAAAAGTAATTTCAGGGCCAAACGCAGGCAAATACGACTAGCTCAGGTAGGCAACTTGGTTGGCATGGACTATTTGGGCTGAAGGGCCTGTTCCCATGCTGTATAACTCTACAACTTTATAATGGGATATTGAAGTTACAAACAGCAACACAGTATCCCAAAAATTATCAGAAGGAACTTGGTATACAATCTTACGGGGGTGCGGTAAAATCAAAGGGTAGATTTTTGATTTTCCGCAGTGTTTGATGGAATGCTGATTACACGAACACTACATGAACACACACACACACACACACACACATACACACACACACACACACACACACACAGTTACAACTATAAACAATCATAGCTCTATTGACACACTTTGCTTATAATACTACACAAATGGTACTATGCAGAATCAGACTGAACCATCTGTTACCTTTAGATTCACACATTCCAAGTGTAACATCAGTAGAACATAATAAAACATAGATAGGTGGTGTAATGACAGATTAGATGTTCCCTTAGGTTTCTGTAGTCAAGGCCTAACTCCAGTATACACCATGATACTTCTAATCTGTGTTAATCACTTTATAACCATAGTTAGGGCATCCTTTATTGCCTTCTAGGCCTTTGCCAACTAAGGCTGTTCAGTCAGAGGCCTTCCCTGATGTCTAAATGTTCCATGACTAGAGGCATAACAGTTGAAATATTTTTCAATAATTTCAGAAAATATTTTTATTAAAAAACTTTTAAATTGCATAAAATTAAGAATATTATATGAATACAAATAAAGAAAGAAAATCAAAACTCTTAACTTTTCTACTCAGGTTAACTACTCCACTCCAGCTGTGGTTGGTGTAAAGCTAAGGGAGCAGATCCAAAGTGAATCTGAGTCCTCAGCCCAGTACTTCACACAACCAATCCTGGACTCAGTGTTGAGTCTGGGAGTGCAGCAGGAGGTAAAATTCATCTGCATATGATCTCCAGTGCATGGATGCTGAATTAAGGAATGCGCTGACTTACACACTGCAGCTAGTCAGTGGATCCTTGCTGAATCATCGGCCTGTCATTAGCACAATCAAGGCCAATGTCATCAGCTTGCATTTCCCACAAGGCTGCCTGTAATAATCAATAAAAATATTAGGACTCATACAATCAGAAGTGACTTATTTGAAAAGCTGAAAAACCACATTAGGCCTTGAAAATGACTTGACTATTGTGGAGCCTCATTCCTTGAGGAACAACAACATTACAGATAATTAAAAAATAAAAAACATCATTTTATTTTTCTTTTCAATATCTTCCTCCTTAATCCCAACAGTATATCTTCATTTTTCACCCGGCCCAATAATTTAAATGTAATTTATGTTTCATTTTTGTTAGTTTCTACCTCATTCAGATTGGTTAAAGTGCCTTCACTATTTTACCTGTTCACACAGATTCCCTGTTAAGACAAACCATCCACACAGACCTTAATGTTTCCTGAGAAGCCCATGAAAAGACCATATGTGACATCACCACCAAAAGCCATGCCATCACCACAAGGTTTTCTGGTTTTATCTCAGATCTTCAGCATCTGCAACAATTCAATTTTCCTTATAGATGCTTTTCTTAGTTGTGACCTTGTTTGACGTTGGAATAAAATCAGAGTTGCGATGTAAGGATGCAAGACACAAAGCTGACTATGCATCAATATCAAATAACTGAAAAATGAAGTGAAATTAGGGGAAGTTCTACGGATATAAACAGAGGATGAAGGAAAAACACAGCAGGTTAGGCAACATAAGCGAAAAGGAGTTAAAATTTTAGGTTAATGATCTTTCTTCAGAACAGGGAGAAGTTAGATATGCAGGGAGAGAAATTAGCTCCAATGGGTGCAAAAGTATCATCCACCAGTTGCACATACTGTACCTCTGTATATTTGGTTCCAAAGTCAATAACACTGAATCTGCAGGAAATTTGTTCAACTGGCAGCTGAAACTCTTGCACACATGTTTAGAGCTTGGGACCTAAGAAGAATTACTCCTCAACAAAAGTAGCTGCCTAATGGTTTTAAGCAAGCGCAGAGTCAATAACAATGAGGAAGGGAGGAAAGAACAAAGGGCAAGGTCAGGAGAAATGAAATGGGCAGGGGAATATTGGTCTAAAGATAAAGGGGATGGTAACAGAGCAAATAAAGAAAGAAAAGGAAGGAAAGGAGGAGGTGAGTAGTAGAAACATTATCTAAAAGTGTTGAAAATCTTGTGTCTGGGATACAATAGTCTAGTTGAAAGATGAGGTTCCATTTCTCCAGTTCCAGTGATAAAGACATGCCTTGGGCCAGCACCCACTACAGAGGATCTAATACCACTGAGCTCTCAGCTGCCACTCTCTACAAATCTACTGTTGAAAGTATCCTGACTGGTTGCACCATGGTCCGGTACGGCAATTCAAATGCGCAGGAATGTAAGAAGCTGCAGAGAGTAGTGGATTCTTCCCAATACATCATGGGTACATCCCTCCCCACCATCGGTAGTATCTAAGGGGGGACTGCCTCAGGATGGCAACATCCATCATCAAAGATCCCCACCATCCAGGCCACACCATCTCCTCACAGCTACCATCGGGCAGGAGGTACAGAAGCCTGAAGTCCCACACCACCAAGTTCAAGAATAGCTACTTCCTTTCAACCATTCGGTTCTTGAACCAACTGCACAACTCTACATCGGCAAAACAAGGGAGGCCTCCTCTACATTGGGGAGACCAAACGCAGACTAGGTGACCATTTCGCAGAACACCTGCACTCCGTCCGTAACCACAATCTGCATCTCCCCGTTGCCAGTCACTTTAACTCCCCTTCCCACTCCATCACAGATATGTCAGTCCTCAGCCTCCTCCGCCGCCAGGAGAAGTCCAAACGCAAACTGGAGGAACAACACCTCATTTTCCATCTTGGAACCTTGCAGCCTAATGGCATGAACATCGATTTCTCCCACTGTAAGTTAATCCCCTCAACCACCCCCCCCACCCCAAAACCACCCCCCCCAACCACGCTTCTTTTCTTCCCTTTCCCAGCCCATCTTTCTTTTTTCTTCTCTCCTTCTTTCCTCCTTACCGTTGACCCATCCCGTGGTGGATCTGCTCTCCCCTCCTCCCCCGCACCTGCCTAACACTATCTCCTACCTGCATCTACCTATCACCACCCTGTGCCCACCCTGCCTCCCCTATTTTGTCCACCTATCACTGCTCTGTTTCCCCCAACCCCCGCCCCCATATATTGGGCTTTCCTTTTTCCTATCTTCAGGCCTGAAGAAAGGTCCTGACCCAAAACGGTTGACCACCTGCTTTTCTCCACGGATGCTGCCTGGCCTGCTGAGTTCCTCCAGCATCATCGTGCTTTTTATCTAGATTCCAGCATCTGCAGTCCTTTATTTCTCTTGCTCAAGATCACTGGAGTTTAGCAACACTATGACCACTTTGATCACTTTGCACTAAAATGGACTTTGTTTTTTTGTTCTAATTGTGTTCTTTCTTATCAAAATTGTTTAATTTACATTCTTTCTTGTGAATGCTGCTTATATGACGTTATGTGCCTGTGATGCTGCTGCAAGTAAGTTTTTCATTGCACCTGTGCATACATGTACTTGCGCATATAACAATAAACTCGACTTCTACTACTCTCTTTGGATATTCCTCATTTCATTACTGGTGCTGATTTCATTACCAAAGATGAGATAAAATTTCTTTATTTGACACATGTACATCAAAATACACAGTAAAATGCATCTTTTGTGTAGAGTGTTCTGGGGGCAGCCCGCAAGTGTCGCCACGCTTCCGGCGCCAACATAGCATGCCCACAACTTCCTAACCCGTACGTCCTTGGAATGTGGGAGGAAACTGGAGCACCTGGAGGATACCCGCACAGACACAGGGAGAACGTACAAACTCCTTACAGGCAGCGGCCGATATTGAACCCGGGCTGTAATAGCGTTATGCTAACCCCTACACTAGTGTGCCTGCCCTTCCTGTTAATCCTGAGTCTATCCTGTCTCCTCAATCGGTTTAATAGTATTAAATATCGGGTGAGGAGCAGAGGGAAGGTGGACTCTTAATATCCAACAAGCAACCACTTCTGTGAAATTTTTGGTTGACCCTGACGTGCTCTGTGTCCCTGCTCCAAGTATGTCTAGTTCCTCCTGTGATGAATTCCTGTCTAATAGATGCATACCTCAGTCCAGATTAATTTATTTATTCCCGGAACCATTTCTCTGCGGCATTACAAATAGACAGGCAGTTACATGCTGTGATTTGCATTTTAATAGCACATCATGCAAACAAATCCCAAGACAATTTTTTGTTTAGGGAGGCAAATGAAAACAAGATCAGTCCCTAACATGCTTAGCAAATGCTTTGTAATTTATTAAGCCCTGCAGTAGTTCAGCTCTTTTCGATCGCTATAATATACTCCTCTATTTCATGATGCGGGCCATAAAATCAAGTGTCCCTCCTTCAGTGCACAAAATTAACAAGTAAACTAATTAATTAGTCAAGATAATTGGAGCATAGGCCTATATTCCACTGCAGATCATTCGAATCAAACCGACAACAATCCTATTAGTACAATTAGCTTACAGCACAGAACAAGCAGTTCTGAATTATTAAGGCTTAATCAAAGAATTAAAGTTTATAAATCACCAGTAAGGCCCCAGTGACAGGATTACCTCCAGTGCTGGCAATGGAGAGGATTTACTCCAATGGGCTTAATTTACATAGAAAATGTGGGGCTATTCTCCACTGAGTGGAGGCAAAAGGGAGATTTATTCAGGAGAGGCATTCAAAATCATAAAAGGTTTTCAAAAGGAGAAACTGGTTTCACTGACAACATGGTCAGTAACCAAAAAGTACAGCTTCAAGTTATTTGGAAAAGAATCACTGGGGGAAATTTTTTGCACAGCTTATGTTTTGACTGTATTTCCTGAAGGGGTAGTGAAAGCAAATTCAAAGGGGAGTTTTGGGAAACTCTGCAAAGCTATAGGAAGAGTGCAACAACAGCCACAGTTTGTATTGATGTGGTGATGTGTTACAGTAAAATATCCCAAGATACTTCACAAGAGCATTTCCAAAATTGACACTGGCCACTTGAGATCAGGCAGTCAAACAAATAATTCATCAACGAGGAAGAGACAACCAAAGGAGGAGAGAGGGGTAAAGGTCAAAAGACTTTGGGAGGGAATTTCAGAGCTTAGAGGTTCGGCAGCTGAAGGCACAGTGACCAAAGGTGGAATGACTTAATCCTTGCTCCAAACCAGGGGTGGAGGTGCACAGATATGTTGGAAGGGCTAAGGGCTCAAGGAGGTTACAGAGAATGAGGCCATGAAGGATTCCGAAAGCAGGGTCAAGAAATTTTAAATTGACCGGTTGCTTAACCAGTGGCCAGTGTGGTTAATGGGAACAGGGTGAACACAGGTCTTGGTGCTAGGAGCATCTGCTGGAAGAAATATGAATCATTGTTTAGGAGCTGCAATAAGGAGTGGAGGGAGAATTTGACACTGATCTATTACATTGGTAAACTATAAAACTACTGTCTTTAATTATTGTCATGTGAGTAAATTAAGGTCACTGACTGTGATTCTAAACTTGAAACTGAAGACAGCAGTTTTTGCCTTCAGAGTCATGGGTTCAAGCCCCACTGTAGCAAAAGAGCATTAATGTTTCCTTTAATCCAGTTTCTCTCTCCACAGGTACTGCCTACCCTGCTGTGTATTTCCAACACCTTCTGTTTACAATTCTCTTAATTCATCTCCTGACTGTGGGATCCTGCTGTGCTCACATCACCTGTGTGTAGGCTATGTGCCAACAATGACTTCAGAAAATAAATCCGATGGGAGTTGGCACTATGCAAATGCAAGCTTCCTCTTTAAGTTTTGCGTGATGTGTTATGATTCTCCACCAACATATCGCTGACTGTGTCAGGTAGCTGGTGCACAATAGTTGTGAAGATCGCACGGTTAAAGAAGTTAGAACCATGAGTGCCAGATGGGCAGTTTCAGTTACATGAACCACTTTGGCAGGAGATGGGATGTAGAGTCAAATTAACAGGTCAAGCACTCCGATCTAACCAGCCTGCAATCAAACTTACCAGACCAATCAACCCAATAATTTGTCTTTCACTGCTGTTAACACTTCTGTAAATCAGTTGCCATGGCAATAATGATGTGTGGGGTTAGGAGGGCAATGGATCTTTTCCTATCGAGTTTGGGTCAATTGCAATTTGTGCTGTGGGTCACCCTATTCCCCCATGGGGTCCCACTCCTGACATCTGATTTTGCCAACCTTCCTTTTTGGGAGACCAGGTAATGTCCAAGCAACTGACCTGTGTTGACCCTTGAACTGAACAATAAAAGGTTTCCCCTATAGTAAATCACACAACCACGTCCTGGAAGGCTTGGATGAACGACTGAAAAGCTGTGTCACGTCACAGCCTCAACATCAGTGACATGAGTAATGATTATTTCTGTTGCCTGTATGGAAGCTGAGACCTCCATGTCGGGCTAACACTGAATTCCGTGTCACACCAGTCCCCCACCCTACCAGGAAAAGCCTCCAGCTAACCTGAGCAATGTTGAATTGTTTTCCATGAACAAACAGCCAATAACCATCACAGAAGGTCAATTGGTTTGGTATTAATCGTTTCGAAAATTTTCCACTCCTTAAAATTCATCTCTTTGAACAGCTTTAGGTCAATTGCTCTTCATGTGACATTAGCATCAGTTGTTGTTTTAACACTTGTGAGCACCTTGGATTGAAGGGACATTATAGCTGTCGGTGTCATTCGATTTCCAAGACTTGGAATATTGCATACAGTTTTGGTCACCCTGTTAAAGGAAAGATATTAAACCAGAAATAAGTGCAGAAAAGATTTACCAGGATGTTGCCTGGTCTTGGGGGCCTGAGTTACAAGGAGAGGTTGCATAGACTAGGACTTTATTCCCTGGAGATTGAGGGGTGACCTGATAGAGGTATATAAGATCATGAGGGGCATAGACAGGGTGAAAGTACAAAGTCTTTTACCCTGGGAGGGGGGTGCTAAAAACGAGAGGGCATAGGTTTAAGATCGGAGGTGAGAGATTTAAAAGGGACATCAGGGGCAGCTTCTTCATGCAAAGGGTGGTGCACATTTGGAATGAGCTGCCAGAAACAGTGGTTAAGGCGGGCACATTAGCAACATTTAAAAGCCACCTGGATAAGCAGATGGATAGGGGAGGTTGAGAAGGTTATGGGCCAAACGTGGCATTATTCCTCAATGTGAGGTGGTTGTGAATGGGAGAAGATATGAAGCACTTTCTATGAAAACATCCATCGCAGTTTGGTATCCCTCACTCATATGCAATTCTGGGCACAATAAGCATCTCATGCTATCTTCTGAAGCATCTTTGCTTTCTAATTACATTGCTTCATAGTGAGCTAACAATGCAGGGTGAATGGATAGAGGACTGAGGAGACTGTGGAGAGGTTATTGAAATGGTGTTTAAATCAGGGTGCTAATATATGTAAAAACTGGAATATCTTCTTAAAGCAGAAAAGTTCAGGGGAAATTTAACTGAGGAGTTCCAAATCATGTAAGATTTTGATGCAGCAGACATGTAGGAGGGTCAGTAATAACATACATTGGCGAAAGGGCCAGAGAGGGAGGAAAGGGAAACATTTTAAATCATCACATTGTGGTAATCTGGAATGCATGGAATGTGCTGATTGAAGGGACGACAGTAATCTCCAAAACAAGACTGGTAAACACTTGAAAGAGGGGAAATTTGCAGGATTATCGGGAGAGTACTGAAAATAGAATAAATCTTTCAAAGAGCAGGCAGAGGCACGCTGATGTGAATGGCTTCCTTTCCTGATGGGTGAAACAGAATACTCTGCGGGATTGGGCTCTCGGAGAAGGGGTCGGCTGGGGAACCGAGGTGGGACTGGAGGCAGAATGGATTGAGTCACGTCAGACCGCTACTCCAGCACCTATTACCGCCTGGCCGCAGAACAGGCCCAAAACACGAGGGAGCTAATCACTTGAAATGAGCTAATCAATTACAGTGGCATCACAGGTAGACAGGGTGGTGAAAGAGACGTTTGGCAGGCTGGCCTTCATCAGTCAGGACATTGAGTATAGGAGTAAAGGATGTTATGTTGCAGTTGTGCGAGATGTTGGTGAGACTGCACTTGGAGTACTGTGTACAGCTTTGGTCGCCCTGTTGTAGGAAAGACATTATTAAACTGGAAAGAGCGCAGAGAAGATTTACAAAGATGCTCGAGAGCCTGAGTTATAGGGAGAGGTTGGACAGGCTACAACTTGATTCCTTGGAATGCAGGAGACTGAGCTTTTACATTATAGAGGTGTATAAAATCATGAGTGTGAAGGTGTAGATAGGGTGAAGGCACATAGTCTTTTTCCCAGGGAAGGAGAACTAAAAACTGGAGGGCATAGTTCTAAGGCGAGAGGGGAACATTTTAAAAGGGACCTCGGGGCAACTTTTTCACGCAGAGGACGGTGCATATATGGAACGAGCTGCCAGAGGAAGTGGTTGAAGCAGGTACAGTAACAACATTTAAAAGACATTTGGATAAGTACATGGATAGGAGGGGTTTGAAGGATATGGGTCAAACATGGGCAAATAGGACTAGCTTGGTGGGCACCATGGTCGGCATGAACGAGTTGGGCCGAAGGATCTGTTTCCATGTTGTATTACTCTATGACTCTCTCTGACTCTATGATGCTGCTGATTCCAGTAAACTCAACAGGTAGAGTTGAGATAAAAGAAGAGAAATAAGGTGGCTACTGGATCAGCTGACCATAGAAATGAAGCATGCAAAATAAATCAAAAGTAGTTGGATCTGTATTCTTTGGAGTTTAGAATGAGGGGTGATCTTATTGAAACATATAAGATGCTAAGGGGGTTTGGCAGGGCAGATGCTGAGATGTTTCCACAAGTGGGGGAGTCTTGAACAAGGGGACATAGTTATAAGGGATGTGGGCAGTCATTTAAAATGGAGGTATGTAGGAACTTTTTCTCACAGAGGGCAGTGAATCTCTGGAATTCTCTACCTGAGAGGTTTGCAGAGACTAGCTCATCAGAGGTATTTAAAGAGGAGGTAGATACATTTTTGAAAGATCGGTGAACTGAGGATATCAGGGCAACTGACACAGAAGAGGAGTCGAGGTCCAGGGCAGATCCACCATGATCCTATTGAATGGCAGGCAGGCTTAAGGAGCCTTGTAGTCTGCTTGGCCCTGTCTATTGCACTCTTCCCTCAGAACCTCATAACTTGAGCTTAGCCAACACCCAGGTACCATACCAAGGGAGTGCACCATCGCCAGATCTGACCTCCTTCAGTATACACCCTTAACTGAGTTCCCTATTTGATTAAAAAGTGTAAGAGTGTCACTAGGCATGGGAGGTTATCGAAAATGCCCCTTTCCAGGGGAAACTGGATGTACACACAAATGCAAAGCTGTGGGAAAAGAGCAAGAGGAATGTGACAAAGTAGACCTCTCTATCAAAGAGCCAGCACAATGGGCCGAATGGCCTCCTTCTATCCTATAAATTGTACAGAAGGATCATCTTCACTCAAACTCATCTTATTAAAGCTTAATAGAAGCTGCAGAAGATTAGGGTCTTCTATATATTTCTGCAGTGATTAAAGGTTCCAAGTCAAATAGAAAATTATTCAGTGGGAGTGTGGCACTAATCATTTAAATCCATAGACTGTATATTTAGCCTGACTAAAGTACCGATAAATTGTTGATTACATTCCTCTACCAAAGAACTGTATTCAGATGCATTTAGTTTGTAAATTCTAGATTAACTGCAGGCTATAAAGTCACTGAGGGTTGACAGCTAACAGAATCTGCCAGTTCAATGGAGAGCAATTCATCAATGTGACATCAGGAATATAGCCCGAGTGCCTGAATCTGCCCCACATCTCAAAATGTCTTTTTAAGTCCATAAGCTTTTAGTCACATGATTTCTTCTTTTAAAATACAACTGTGCTGAGTATAGGGCTCTTAGATTCCCAACCGTCGTCGTTTCGTTGCTCTTCACCTTGTGTTTCCCCTCACTTATCCAGAATGGCTTTTGCAATATCATCGTTACATCTTCGCAAAGAGGAAAAGGAGAAAGTTGTTCTGGTTTCACCAACTTGACCTGTCATTCGTTAAGATCACAGCTGACCTGTGATCCATATCCACATTAGACCCATATCCCTCAACACCCATTGTCAGTAAACCTCCACCAAACTTTGTGCTCCTAAATCCCAACAGCTTTTTGAAGGGAGAGAATTCCAGAGTTCTGTTAGCCTTTGTAGAAGACATCTTACACAGGAGGAGGCAAAGGCCTCGTCTGTCCCACCGCTGAAAGTCATTGCTGATCTGCATCTTAATCCCAGCACCTTCAGTCCATAGCCCTAAATCCCCTTGACTAGCAACAGTTGATAGGCTGAGTTTGCATCTGCTAATTCTTGTAGCACAGAGTACCAGAGGTCTACCTGGAATCTGCTCCCCCTACTCCTGGCGACGGAAGCCCCTCCCGGCTCCAGAAGCAAAGTTAAAAATCTACCCATTCTGCCATATTCTGCTCCCAATATCCTCCAGGTCTTTCCACCCATCAATGAGTAATTGAGTCATCGATTCACCTGCTGATTTTGAATGGATGTCTCACCTGCCCACTCAGTCAAGTGGGTAAATATGAGAAACAGTCTGCTCCTGGTGTATCGTGGTGGTTGGGGTTGGTGGGGGGGGGCTGGGGGTGAGTTGGTCACCTGGGTATTTTTAACTAACCCCCTCCACCAGCCCCTCTTCATCCACCTCCATTGGTTGGGTTCCTCAGTGAATAGTAAAAGAAAAATAAACCATTGCATATTCACAACCTCAGGACTTTCTAAAGATTTTCAACGCCAATGAACAACTTTGGAAAAGTAGTCATGAGTGCTGTGGTAACATAGGAGACACAGCAGTCAGTTTGTACACAGCAAGCTCCCGCAAACAGCAATGTGATATTGGCTGGTTGATCTGTTTTAGTCAGGGATAAAAGTGAGGGACTAAAATTAACCCTCGGGAGAACTGGAAAGAAAATCAAAAAATTGCAGATGCTGGAAATCTGAAATAAGTACAGAAAAATGCTGGAAACACTCAGTAGGTCAGGCAGCATCTGTGGAAACCAACTGATATTTCAGATCCAGGGCCCTTCATCAGAATTTTTTCAGGGAGAATTCCCCTGCTCTTCTTTGAAATTGCAAGTTGTTTTCTTTTAATATTTTCACCATATAGAGTGGAAGGTTTAATAACATCCAAAAGGTGAATCTCTATACTATGCTGGCATATCAACCTCAATACACTTGCAGTCTTTAAGTGGGACTGGAACCTGGAAATTTCTGACTCAAAATTAAAGAAACAATGAAATGTTGCAACTGTCCTGTACGGGAAATGGTGGCATAACAGTTAAGTTTCCACCTGGATAGTTAGTGAATTTAAACTCAAGTAATTAAACTCGCCTCAGAGTTAGAAACTGTTGAGTTGTGTATAAAGCAATTGGTTAAAGTCAAAGTTGAGTTTATTGTCATATACACAAGTACATGTCTGCACAGGTGCAATGAAAAACTTACTTGCAGCCACAAATTAAATATAAATTATACACAATTTTTACAAAAAAAGAACACAATTAGAACAAAAAAGTCCATTTTAGTGCAAAGTGGTCATAGTGTTGCTAAAGTGTAGTGTTTAGGGTTTTGCCAATTGGTTCAAGAACTGAATGGTTGAAGGGAAGTAGCTGATCTTGAACCTGGTGGTGTGGGACTTCAGGCTTCTGTACCTCCTGCCCGATGGTAGCTGTAAAAAGATGGCATGGTCCAGATGGTGGGGATCTTTGATGATGGATGTTGCCTTCTTCAGCCAGCCAGGTCTGAATGTGACTCCAGACCCATCAATGATTTTTAACCAATTCCTTAATAAGGGATGGACAACAAATGTCAGCATTTCCAGAGACCCCCATGCCCTGTGAATGATTAAGTGAAATATATAACCACGTTTAAGTACTATCCAACAATGCACAATCTGACTTGTGGGAAAAGTTTCAGTTTATTGGCATTTTTTGAAGATCTAAGTCTCAAGGTTTAACTGAGAAATGCTAATCTCTAGTTGTTTTTGAGGACAGACTGCGAGATTGCGGTGTTATATAACCCAATGAAGTCAGCTGCATTGCTCTGATTTCACATTCTTTTTCCTACTTGTTTTCCAAATGGCACACATCTCTTATGGTTACATCTTGCACAGAACATGCCAGCCACCTCCCCATTTGCAAGGCAGAACATACTTGATACATTTGCAAGATAAATATCATGTTGGGTAATGCACTGTTTTACTTCTACTTGGTCAGGCTTCCCAGAGGAAATAACATGTGGTCTTGCCATAAGCAAACATAGCAAGTATGTTTCTACTTGTGGAGGAAACCAAAATTGGACCTCTTAAATGCAGTATAAGATAGTCACTAATAAATTCCAATAGGGAATTCAGGAGAAATGTCTTTACCCTAAGAGAGGTGAGCATGTGGAACTCATTCCCACTGGGAGTGGTTGAAGCGATGAATAGGTGAGGTACACTTCAGGAGAAGCGGGATCAACAAAGTGGGTATTGGTCCTGTAGGAAGTGAGTCAGGGGAATTTATAATGGAAAGCCAGAAGATGGCAGATGAATTGAACAGGTATTTTTCGTCACTGTGCGGGATACAAGTAAACTCCCAGAACTAGTGAATTGGGAAATGAAGGGGGGGGGTGGGGTGGGGGGGGGTGGAGGAACTCAGGAAAATTATGATCAGCAAGGAAGTGGTACTGAGCAAATTGTTGGAGCTAATGGGCTGGCAAGACTGCAAGGTCCTGATGCTCTTCATCCTTGGTCCTTAAAAGAAGTGGTAAATGAGATAGTTGATGCTTTGGTTTTAATTTTCCAAACATCCCTAGCTTCAAGGAAGGCTCCATTAGATTAGAAATCAGAAAATGTAACTCCTTTTTTGACAGGGAGGGAGACAGAAAGGAGGAAACAACAGGCCAGTTGGCTGAACGTCTTACATTGGGAAAATGTTAGAAGCTATGATTAAAGAAATTATAGCGGGCACTTAGAAAAATTCAAGGCAATCAGGCAAAGTCAACGTTGTGAAAGGGAAATCATGTCTGACAAATTTATTGGAGTTCTTTGAAGAAGTAACATGTGCTGTAGGTCATGGGGAAGTGTTGGATGTACTTTACTTCAGTTTAAAACAAAAGCATTTGATGAGGTGCCACGTCAAAGGTTATTGCAGAAAGTGAAACCTCATGGTGTCCAGTAACATGGATGCAGACTGAAGATTGACTGGCTGACAGAAAACAGACAGAAAGTATACATGGATCATTTCCTCTTTGGCAAGATCTACAAGCACTGTGCCACTGGGACTGTGGCTAGGGTCTCAACTTTTTAACAATTTATCTGAATAACTTGGATGAAGGCGCCAAAGTCACGGTTGCTAAATTTGCTGGCGGCACAAAGATAGCTAGGAAAGGAAGTTGTGAAGAGGATACAAGGCCATAAAGGGATTTAGGTAGCTTCAGTGAGTGGGCAAAGATCTAGCAAATGGAGTATAATGTTGGAAACTATGAATATGTCCATTTTGGCAGGAAAAACTTTTAAAAATACATGTTATCTAAAGGGTGAGAGACTGCAGAGCTCTGAAGTGCAGAGAGAGCTGAATAGTCTAATGCATAATTCACAAAAGATCGTGTCCAGGTACTGCAAGTAATTGGAAGGCTGACTGAAGATTATTGTTTATTGCTGGAGGAATCGAATACAAAAGTAGGGAGCTTATTTTTCAATTATGTAGAACACTGGTGAGCTCGCACCTGCAGTACTGTGTATAATATTGGTCCCCTTATTTAATGAAAGATGCTAATGCATTGGAAGGAGTTCAGAGAAGGTTCAGGATTAACCTGGAATGGGCAGGTTTCTTGTGAGGAAAATGTGGAGAGGTTAGGCCTTTATCCACTGGAGTTTAGAAGAGCGAGTGGAGATTTGACTGAAACCTGTAAGGTCCTGAACGTGGATCTGGAGAGGATGTTTCATCCTGTGGGAGAGCCATGAACTGAGGGCAACTGTTTAAAAATAAGAGATCACTCATGTGGGACGGAGCTGAGGCATTTTTTTTCCCTCAGAGACTATGGAAGTCTCTCTTCCTCAAAGAGTGGTGGAAGCCAAGTTTTTGAATACTTTTAAGAAGAAGTAGATAGATAACCGACAAACAAGGGGTTGGTAGGACACTGCAAGCAGATGAGAATGTGTAGTTAGTCATGATTGTATTAATTGGCAGAGCTGGCTTGGGGGACCAAGTGGCCTATTCCTGCTAATGTGTTCATATGTAGGAGAAAGGAATAGAAGAATCTACTGATGTGGTGAGATTAAGAACATGAAACACATGCAGGTGTAGGTGTCAATTCCTCAAGTCAGTTCCACCATTCATCAAGGTCATGGCTGATCTTCTCCCTCAACACCATTTTCTTGCCCTATACCCATATCCCTTGATTCTTCTAATAGACAGAAAGCTCTTGCCCACAGTTTGAAGTGCAATCTACAGCCCTCTGAGGTAGGGCAATTTGGGAGGAAGGTCAGGTAGAGAAAGAATATTAATGACATGGTGCCACACAGAACCTATACCACAGAAGTTGGTAATTGGTTTATTATTGTCACATGTACTGAGATACAGTGAAAAGCTTTGTTTTGCATGCCATCCAGATAGATCATTCCAAACATAAGTACATGGAGATAGTAGAAAAGGAAAAGCAATAACATAATGCAGAATATAGCGTTCCAGTTCCAGTTCCAGAGAAAGTGCAGTGCAGGTAGACAATAAGGTGCAAGGGCCATGGTGAAGTAGATTGAGAGATCAAGCGTTCATCTTTATCGTACAAGAGGTCCGTTCCAGACTTTTCTAACAGCAGGATAGAAACTGTCCTTGAGCCTAGTGGTATGTGCTTTCAAACTTTTATATTGTCTGCCCAATGGAAGGGGGGGATAAGAGAGAATGACTGGGGTGGGAGGGGTCTTTGATTATGTTGGCTGCTTTCCCGATGCCGTAGGAAGTGTAGACAGAGTCAATGGAGGAGAGGCTGTTTTTTCGTGATAGACTGAGCTGTGTTCACAACTCTGCAATTTCTTGCGGTCTTGGGCAGAGCAGCTGCCGAACCAAGCTGTGATGCATCGGGATGTAATGATCTCTATGGTGCATCTATAAAAATTGGTGAGGGTCATCAGGGTAATGCCGAATTTCCTTAGCCATTGGTGCTATTCAGGCAACTACTGGTTATGCTCCACTCATCTCTTCCTACCAGTATATCTATCAGACTATTCAATGCTCCCCTGTATAGTTTATCTAGCTCCCTCTTATTTAGAAGTAGAACTTGTTTATGTGCCTGAATTGCTGTGTAATATTATGTGAATTGAAGAAGCATATAAATTCTGTTTAATGTATCCCTGAAGCAGCAAACAGAAGCACAATGAACCAACTTCTCCTGAATTCCCTATTGAATTTCTTATTGTCTTTTCTATATTTATGGTCCTTAGTTCTGACTTTGCCTGCAAGTGAAAACAATAGCCGTGTCGACCATATCTAAAGCTTTCATAATCTTGCCAGCCTCTATTAGGTCCTCTTCTCTGTCTGCTTTGCATAGAGGAGAGCCCCAAGCTGTTGAATATTTCCTTCAAAATATAATGTTTTATTTTTGGTATCATATTGTAAAACATTTTTTAAATCTCCGTTGTTTTGATAACCTCTTTATTAGATGGCAACTAGAATAGCTTAATCAAGTTTCCATTAAAATGTAACATTTCCTTTTTGAATTCCATCTCTAGAAATGACCCTCAGTGCATTTCTTGCTTGTACTTTATTGCTGTTTTTTAGTTTCTGTCATTATTTTTTATGAATTATATCTCTATGCCCAAAGATCCCTCTTTTCCTTTATCCTATTTAAATACTTATTTCCCAATAAGTATGTGGCCACCATATCCTTCCTATCAAAATGTATGGCCCCATATGGTGACTACACTATTGCCACCCAGGAGACGGCTGCATAATTCCCCTTCAATCAAACTTGGTAACCACGTTGTAAGTGACTGAGATTGATTTTATGCCACATAATTTATATGTGACTATCCTTCACACTGCATTTTAATGGAAAAGATATTAACACATACTAGGATAAGTTGCTCTTATTTATTTCTGCTGCTCTTTAAATAGTTCTGCTGTCGGTTATCCAGATGTAATTCTTACTTAGTTTTTCTCTCTTTGTGGACACTGTCCTATTGGCTGAGCAGTTCCTACAGTTCTGTCCTACATTTCACAGATTTGACACGTTCCTTTGTTTGTTTGTTGGTTTGTTAGTTAATTTGTTCTACCCACCCTTAATCTATTGACTATATGCTTTCATTAATGGCTTAACAAGGCAATTCTGGCCTCACCCTATCAGAGGTATCCTCTTTGTCCTATCCATCCTTCCCCTACCCTCTCTGCAACTTGAAACTAATTTGTACTCTGTCCCAATTCTGATGAAGGATCTTTGACCTACTTCTTACCACAGATGTTTCCTGACCTGCTGAGTGTTACCAGCATTTTCTGACTGTACTTCACATTTTCAGCATCTGTCATTTATGTTTTAATTTTCTTTAAATAGGCTCTTTACTTACTAAATTGACTTTATTCACTGAGTAAACTGTCTTTGCTAACTGTGAGTTATAAACCCTGACCCACCTCCAGTTCTTTGGCAGACACTTTGTCAGCGATATATATTTAAAATGGGATGACCTTATATTCAGCGACATTAAAGTTTATATGTCAATCATATACCCATTTTGTACACCTAGTAATCTCTTCCTGTATTTTGTCACAATTTTCTTCTTTATTAAGCACATGCCCTAATTTCATGGCCAATGTTGGAATTAAGTTTTCAATCCCCAGATTTAACCCCTTTCTAAAGTGAGGCGCAGTGTAGTCCCGACACGGATCCTTAGTGAATATCTCAGTTCTTCAGAAGCCTCAAAAAATAACATGCTGCTTTTTCATTTCTTAGGAATCCCAATGGGAATGTCAGCCTTCATCTCCAGAGCCTGGAATCAAAGTTATTTAAATTGTGTGGAATGCATTCAGAGTAACTCTGCTCAGTTCTGGGCTTCAGATCTCAGAAAGTGGGTGGTATGCAGGTTTAACAAATTGACACGGAGTTTGATTAGATGACAACTTGCATAACCTTGGATAGGATTCTTCTGAGCTCCTGAGGTTGAAGTGCACATGATCAAATGATTTTTAAGGTAAGCTCAGATAAGTATTTCCTCTGGTGGATGAGTCTTAAATGAAGCAACTCTTCTTAAAATTAGAACCATTAAGAGTAAAATTAGGAAGCATGCATCACAAAATGGCAGGACTGTCTACCCCAGAAGACAATGGATCAATTATATTTTTCAAGGTTTTTTCAAACATCATTCACAAGATTTGACTGCGGCTGGGAAGGAAGACGGACCACCCTTGAATTGAAAGGTCTCCTGGGCTATTACAGAGGGCAGCTAAGAACCACATAGTTGTAGGCCTGGAGTCTCATATAGACCAAACCAGGCAAGGACCAAAGATTTCCTTCCCTAAAGCACATTAATGACCTAGATGGGTTTTTACATCAATCCATGGGTTTTATGCTCATGATTATGTATAAAAACGTTGCAGATTATTGTAATTACAGAATTACTATTGTAATCCTCAAATGTGGTAGAGTAAGACCTTGGACCATTGACCAGATCTCTGGATTACTATACCACCAACATCAGCACTATGCTACCACAGGCACTAAAGACTACACTAAACAGGTTTGTATCATGGGTTATGGATCAAAGGCACAGATCAGGCATCATCCAACTCAATGTGGCACTGCCTCAAGGTGTTGAATGTCCTTCTTTTACTTTCCCATACATTGACATATGCTGAGTAATTGGAAATTAATTGACCTTTCAGTTGTAGCTAAGTACTAACTTACTGGGTCTTCAGATGAAAGAAATGCAATGACTTGACAACGTGATCAGCATCAGAAACAGGAGGGTTTGATGAAACTTTAATGCTGGCTTGGATAATGTGTTGAAGTGTTACCCCTGAGTGAAAGTTTCTGTTTAATGTTGCAAGGTGAAGTGATTTGAGCAATTCAGATTCTGTGCTTTAACCAGGTAGGCAATCAGCTCTTTAGTTGGCTGAACTCAATAATTTCCCCACACTCAACAATTCTCTGCTTATAGTCAGCAAGGCAGGAGGGATTTGTGAGGCCTCTGCAACCTGCCACATAGAGCATGTGTTTCCAGTCAAACTCAGACAACTCTACCTGGCCATGATGAGTGTTGGAAAAGTGTTACAGCAGAAAAGAGGCAAATGAGTCAGGGTCATAGCCAGACTGTGGCTTACCTATTCTGTTGAATGTCAAGCTTGAGGAGAAACTGTATTACATAGGAGCAAGAGGGGGTCATTCAGATCCTCAAACCTGTTCTGCCATTCAGTTAGGTCATGGTTGACCTGTACCTTAAATCCATTTACCCCATCCTATCGTCATACCCCTCTTTGCCCAGGCTAAAATTAACCTGTTAATCACCATTACAAAAGTCATCCCTGCTCCCCACCAGCTTCAACAGTTTTTGGTGGGAGAGAGTTCCAAATTTCCACTGGCCTTTGAGCATTCCACCACACTCTTACCCATTATGGATGAGAAGAATCTGAATAGATATAAACTACATTAAAAAGGAGTAAAGCCAAGTTACAGGTAAAGAACGTAAACTTGGCTCAATTAATCCAAACCACTAGCCATGATGACACAGTAAAGTTCTCCTAGAAGTTCAATCACAAGATCACAAGATAAGGGAGCAGAAGCAGGTCATTCGGCCCATCGAGTCTGCTCCAAGGAAAAGAGAAAAAAGAAATGAGAAATGGGGAATGGGGGAGAAAAAAAAACTTATTCTAATCCCAATTTCCGGCCTTATCCCCATATCCCTTGACATCCTGACTATTTAGATATCTATCTATCTCCTCCTTGAACGCCCACTGATCTGGCCTCCACTGCTGTACGTGGCAAGGAGTTCCACAAATTCACCACCCTCTGGCTAAAGAAATTTCTCCTCATCTCTGTTTTGAAACTGTACCCTCTAATTTTAAGATTGTGCCCTCTGGTCCTGGACTCACCCACCAAGGGAAACAGCCTAGCCACATCTACTCTGTCCTTCCTATCAACATTTTAAATGTCGCTATGAGGTCCCCTCTCATTCTTCTGTACTCCAATGAGTACAGTCCAAGAGCCGACAAACGCTCATCATACGTAAGCCCTTTCATTCCTGGAATCATCCTCGTAAATCTCCTCTGAACCCTCTCCAACGTCAGCACATCCTTCCTAAGATGTGGGGCCCAAAACTGCGCACAATATTCCAAATGAGGCCTCACTAATGCCCCGTAGAACCTCATCAACACTTCCTTACTTTTATACACTATACCTCTCGAAATGAATGCCAACATAGCATTCACTTTCTTTACCACCGATCCGACCTGGTGGTTAACCTTTAAGGTATCCTGCACGAGTACCCCCAAGTCCCTTTGTACTTCCGTACTTTGAATTTTCTCTCCTTCTAGATAATAATCTGCCCGCTTATTTCTGCTTCCAAAGTGTACAACTGCACATTTCTCAACATTGAATCTCATCTGCCATTTCCTTGCCCATTCTCCTAAACTGTCTAGGTCCCTCTGCAACCTTCCTATCTCCTCAATACTCCTTACTCCTCCACCTATCTTGGTGTCATCTGCAAACTTAGCCACGAAACCATTTATTCCATTATCCAAATCGTTAATGTAAAAGGTAAAAAGGAGCGGTCCCAACACCGACCCCTGTGGCACACCACTAGTAACCGGTAACCAACCAGAACGAGATCCTTTTATTTCCACTCTTTGCTTCCTGCCAACCAGCCAATGCTCCACCCATTCTGTTATCCTACCCGTAATTCCATGACCTCTCATCTTATCAATGACTTGTGTTTTGTCTCATTCGATCAACAATGTTTTCATGACTTTTTTATTTAATAAACAAGATATTCTGCAAAAATTTCTTGTTCTGTTCCTGAAAGTTTCTCTTTGCTTCTCTGAAGGAAATTTCATAGAAAGAGATCACTCCTCAGCTGTTAGCCGTAGATCTGAGCTTTGGTAACCATGAATCAAATATTTTACTTTGACCACAGCACTGCATACAACAATAACTTGCATTAAAATGCACTCCTCACATGCTAAGATGTCCACAGGAGCATTAACATACTAAAATTAACAACCAGGCACACAAGGCAAAATTTTCTCAGAGGATCAAGGATTTGAGGAGAGTAAGGGAGGGAATTCCAGTTTTGGGTCTGGGAACAAAGTTCTCCTGAATTCCCTATTGACCTCCAATGGTGGAAGCATTAAAATCATGGATAACCAAGAGGCCAGGAATGGAGGAACGCAGATAGCTTGGAGGAATGTAGAACTGAAGACAGTGGGGGATGAGCCCATGGGAGATTAGAGGATAGCACGTGAGGAGGATTTAAAAATATTAAGGCAGATAAATTGGTAGATTGGTTTATTATCATCACATGTACCGAGACACAGTGAAAACGTTGTTTTGCATGCTATCCATACAGATCATTTCATCACCTCAGTACATCGAGGTAGTGCAAGGGGAAAGCAGAACATAGAGTTACGGTTACAGAGAAAGGGCAGTGCAGGCAGACAATAAGGTGCAAGGTCATAATGAGGTAGATGACCAAAAGCTGGGTTAAAGAGTTCGGTTTCAGGAGCATCTAAAAGGAGGAAATAGATTGGTGGAAAGATTTAAGCAGGGAATTCTGAAATTCAGGCATTACGTTGTTGTGGGGCATGGAGGCAGTATCATTACTGAGCATAGTAGGGTTATGAGTGAGTGGTACCAACAAAGAGAATTTAAGATGCTCATATTTACAAACAGTGTAATGTGCAGCTCTAAATCCACGTTTTCTTCCTAAAAACTCAACAGTAATTATATAATGCAAGCAGTAGAGATAGCTTAAATCCCAAAGCTTTAGGCTTTTAAATCTGTGATTTCAATTTTTTTTAATTCAGGAACACAGTCTAATAGTTTTTATGTATTTCATTCAGTTGCTGATATGTAAACAAATAATGTTCCTTCTGCTGGTTCCATGTATATTAATCACTGTTAATGCAGGGCACGCTTGTACCAGATTCTGATATTTTAAAATATTCCACAGGGCATTCTTGGAAATATATTTCAACAACATAAGAAATCCATTTGAATCAGTTAAATTTATTAAATATAAATGAATTGTTTAAGGGATTGCAATCAGACATAAATAAAGACTAAATTACTAAATATTAGCAAAAGAAATCTTTTAAAAGACTGTCATTCAATAACATTTTTATGTCCTTGAGAAACATCTCACAGCAATTTGTGGAAAATGAATTATTTTTCAGTTCAGTGGTCACTGGCAGAGCAATGTTCTCTGTTTATATAGCAGCTTAAGTGTAATAGGACACCCCAAGCCTCTTCATTGCAGCATTACCAGACATAGTTTGACACTGAGCAAGAAGCTATTAAGGCAGATGACCAAAGGTTGGGTTAAAGAGGTCAGTTTTGGGAGCATCTAAAAGCAGGAAAAAGGTTCGTGGAGAGGTTTAAAGAGGTAGTCTGAAATTCAGGCCTTATTGCCATTGGAGGAGTGATGGAAACTGAGAATGGAGAAAAGGCTAGAATCAGAGGGTTGAACATATGGAAGAGGACACAGAAATAGACAGGGACAAGACAATAAAGGAGTAAGCACGCCAAGTAACAAGATACTTGGTTCACCATTAGGTAACAGAAATAAAAGAGCTGTCACTGTGTTTGCAACCTGGAAGTGATTGCGGGAAAGAGCCACAGGCTTTTCATCTGAAACCTCCCCAGGAGGAGATTTTGAATTGGGATGAAGAGAGATTTCTTTACACAGACAGTTGTGAATCTTTGGGCTTCTCCACATCATAAAGTTTAGTATGTTTCATCATTTTCAAAATCAATTTTGGATCCTTAAAGCTAAGGGGATCAGACAGAGTTAGATAATCCACTATGACCTTATTGAATAGAGAGCCGAAATATTGCATTGTATGCCCTCTTATTACTGCTACTTCTTTTGTTCTAATGAACACAAGAAATAGGATTTGAAGAAGCCGTTTGGCTTCTTGATTCCCTAAGCATCCAAAAATATATCAATCTCAATCTTGAATACGTGCATTGATTTGGCACCCTCTGGGGTAGAGATTTTCTAAAATTTACAGTCCTCCAGGTTTTTCCTCATCTCACCCCATAGACTGAACCCTTATCCTGAGATTATGACACCCAGTTCCAGACTTTGCAGCCAAGCAGAGACAGACTCTTGGCATCTGCCCAGCCAAGCCCTTAGAAAACGTTACACAATTTAATGGGAATATCCCTCTTTCCTCTAACACCACTGGCTATAGGCCAAACATATTCAATACGTACTCACACAACAGCACTCTCCTCCCAGGAATGAACCTTGAGTACCTTTGTTGCATTGTTTCCTTCCTTAGGTAAGGTAACCAAAACTGTACCTAATATTCCAGTAGTGGTTTCACTAGTATCCCATATAATTGTGGCATTGCCCTTATCCTGAAAAACACTTTACAACAAAGTTGAACCTATTTTTTTGCTATTCTAATTTTCAGTTGTACCTGACTTTCCAGGAATCATGAACAAGATCTTCCAAAAATTAACATTACCAGAAACTAAAATCTATTTTTCTATTCTTCCTATTACGAGGGATAATTTTATCTCGCCAAAATCTATTCCATCTGCTGCCTTCTTGCTTAGGCACTGAACCTGTTATAGGGGAGGTTGAACAAACTTGGATTGTTTTCTCTGGAGCATCAGAGGCTGAGGATTGACTGCATGAGAGGCACAAATAGAGTAGATAGTCACAGGCTTTTCTCCAGGGTGAAAATGTCAAATATTAAGGTGAGAGGGGAAAGTTTAAAGTTGATTTACGTGGCAAGTTTTTTACACAGAGTGTGTAAAAATGTTGTTAATGTACCTGCCTCAACCACTTCCTCTGGCAGCTCATTCCATATATGGACCACCCTCTGGGTGAAAAAGTTGCCCCTCAGGTTCCTATTAAATCTCCCTTCTCTCACCTTAAACCTATGCCCTCTAGTTCTTGATTCTCCAATGCTTGGAAAACCCTGTGCATCCCTCAGTATCTAGTCCTGTACTTTGGAATGTGCCAGTCCATAGTATTCGGTTACAGACAACTCCTTGCACTGGGAGATCAGCAAGTTTCAGTCAAACCAAGTGTGTAATCACTACCTCAGTATAGCAACAAAATGGCCACTTTGATCACTTTGCACTACATTGGACATTTTTTTTTGTTCTGTTTTCTTTTTTGTATAGTTTTGCATAATATGTTTAATTTATGTTTTTCTTGTGAATGTTGTGTCTCTAATGTGCCTGTGATTCTGCTGCAAGTCAGTTTTTCATTGCACCTGTGCATGCATGTACTTGTGCATATGACAATAAACTCAACTTTGACTTTGACTTTGATGCCCAGTTTCCTTCCACAATCGAGAAAGATTGCTCCCATGTTCCTAACCCTGTTTCACCTTGGTTATTCACTGGCTTGGGGATTTAAAACTCTGGTTACAATAAACAGATTGTTTTTGCCTTTCTAAAACTGGTTGCTTTTCTGTTCCTGGCCTTTCATTAAGATAAACTATAGGATTACAGTGGTTCCACTTATCGAGAGTCTGACAATAAAGTGTGGAGCTGTGCTAAATTTAAATTGAGAATTCCGTCCTCATCCAAGGAGTTGGCCTTAAATATGCCAGGGGAACAAGTCACTGGAACAAAGGCACAGACACTTTTATTCTCCTATAATTAGCATTCTTTCACACTAACCGCTGACATTCAATCAGAAAGCAAGTAAAACATCACACCCCACTGGTCAGTTACTGGAACAGAAGCCACCCAAATTCTTTGGCTCTGTTGCAATTTAAAATGTTTAAAGGCAACCATTAAAATGAATATTTAATATATTCTAGATAGATAAAGAGGCAGACAGACAGATAGATAGTTAGATCTGCTGCCAGATAAATAGGTCAATAGAGGTAGATCAGTAGATAAATAGATAGTCCACTAGATAAATAATTAGATAGATTGGTAGATAAATAGATTCGTAGATAGATAAATAGATTGAGCAGTGGATAGATGGTTGGATAACTCAGTTGTCAGATGGATTTGTGAGTAGATTCCTTCCTTCACAGACAGTCCCTGGGGTTGAGGATAACTTGCTTCCACCCCACATCTGTGGCTTCTGAGGTGTCTGATGCAAGAGACACAGACAGATGATTGCATAGGTGTAGAACCACAATCCAGTCTTCTGAGCATTCACATTAACTACATTTCTTGCCTGATGCCAAACCTCTCATTTTGAGTACTTACCTTGAAGTCAATGCACAGACAATGAAATGAAGTGGAAAATTAGTGGAAGCTGACATTCCACAGTATTCTAATAGAAAAAAAAGTTAAAAGAAATTCCTCTGATCACGGTGAATGTTTCTGCCATTTGCAATGGTAAATATATCTTATAGACTACCTGCAGGTTAAACCTTGGCACTTAACAATATAGTCATTCATGGATAGCCGAGGGCATTTTATCCCTTGATTATGATGATGTGCATTACTGGCTTTAGGCTAATATAGTATTTCATTTAAAAGTTCCACATACTGTCTTGTATATCTGTAAGAAGGAAGGAAAATAAAAAGAGGCAAAAAAGGAAGGAAAAAGAAATAAAGAGATTGAAAAATAAGCAGGACATTTAATGAGTATTTCACACATCAGAATGCTATAGTAGGTTCAGATTTATTTTAACAGCTTTAGTTAAGTTTCCATGGGAGTCCATTGGGTGGTCAGCATTGCTGAGTATATGAAATAAAGTGAAGGACAGAACTATTGTGGAATCTTTCAATCATGTAAATGTCTGGAAGAGCCAACAATCAGAGTGCTGGGGACCTGCGGTGGAAAGTGTTGCATACAGCAGTACTGTGTAACAGATTCTTAAGTCGGTTTACGGACTCCCCAGCCACCTGTCATTTCTGCAGTTGGGAGGAGATGGTGTGTCAGGTACGTACGGAGTGTAAGAGCTTGCAGCCCTTATTTGAGTATCTAAAGGGGCTACTCCTCAGGTTTTGGCTGCACTTCAGCCCCATGCTCCTGATCTTCGGTCACCCGGTACAGGGGGGTGGTGGGTCACTCGGGGGACCTCCTGGTCAGTTTGGTCCTGGACCTGACCAAAGTGGCCATTCATGGGTCTAGGTGGCAGGCAGTTGAGGATTCTGCCCCAGCTGATTGCCTGCCCCTCTTCCAGGGTTATGTCCATACCTGTGTGACCCTGGGGAAGGAGCACTCGGTATCCACAGGTACAGTGGGGGATTTACAGGACTGGGGATGCCACAAGGGTTCAAGTGTGTTCTGGATAACGATGACTCTGTTATAATTTGAAACCACAAATAGTGTGTATGGTGAAGCACTGTAATATTGCATTAATGTGACCTGTAATTACTGAATAAACCACCTTTGGAAAAGGAAAAAATAACAATCAGAGCACTTACATCTAGGGTCAACACCAATGACCAAGTCCAATCCCTCCTTTCATTCACACTCAGTGGGTTGTAATTGTAATGCTGCCTGATGTATTATTTCCACAGAACATCCAACTACACCTAGTTGCAAGGAGTGAAATTATGAAATAAGCTGGTGAACCTTATGCCAACTTTTAATAATAGAAAAGAAACGACAAACCCATCATCACAATCTTTGGGAATAGCAACACAGTGAAGAAGCAGAAAATGTGCCTGTAATACTGAATTTACAAAATATTCATCTCTGAACCTACAAAAACTGATGAGTTTTCCTTCAGCATTATATTTACAAAATATGAAAGTTGTAAAATAGTAACAACTTCATAGATTTGCTGACTCCATCCTGTCAGCCAATGAGCAGGAGACAGCCAGATCCTTACAGTAAGTCTACTTAGACAGTAACACAGATTTCTAATGATGGTAAAACTGTCGATGTTTGTAGAACTGACAGGATCTCAGTACATAAGCAGTCAAACACAGAAATCCCCACATTGCAGGTAGTGATCCAGTACTCATCCACAGAATCTGCTCCTTGCAGCCTCTTCAATGGCACTGGTAACTGATTTGAAGTTAAGGTATTTATAAACTATTCTTGCAGTAAAACACACTGAAGTCATTTCATTTTGTTGCATGAGGTCTGAGAGTATGCAATGACACGCTGTCAGAATTATAGTTTCATAAACTCTCTGCCCCATAAAAGCAATGTATGTGGATTATAATTCACTCGGGTAAATATTTCAAAATGTAAATATATTAAAATGTATAAAATTAAATAAAATGTTTTATGATATTACAGCTATCTTTGCCTTATGTGAATATTGTATTCCTTATTTAGCATTTTGAAACATGTTTAAAATATTTGCTAAAAATTGTGCTCTCAGGAGAGAGGGAAAGGCACAGCACAGAGATTGATCCATTGACAACTTTCTTCACAATCAATGGCAAAGGCTGTTACTGTGTTCACAAAATCCAGGTACTCATACAGCAATACAGCATGGAAACAGGCCCTTCAGCCCAACTGGACCATGCCGACCAAGCTGCCCATCCTAGCTGGTCCTATTTCCCACCACTTGGCCTATATCCTTCTAAAACTTTCCTATCCATGTACCTGTCCAACTGTCTTTTAAAAGTTGTTATTGAACCTGCCTCAACCAATTCCTCTGGCAGCACATTCCTCATATATACCATCCTTTGCATTCACCCTATCTGTGCCCCTCATGATTTTATACACCTCTATAAGATCACCTCCCACTCTCCTACCCTCCAAGGAATAAAGTCCTAGCTTGTCCAACCTCTCCTTATAATTCAGTCCCTCAAGTCCTGGCAATATCCTTGTCAACCCTTTCTGCATCCTTTCCAGTTTAATAACATCTTTCCTATAGCAGGGTGACCAAAACCGAACATAATACTCCAAGTGCAGCCTCACCAGTGTCTTGTACAACTGCACCAGGACCTCCCAACTTTTGTGCTCAATGCCCTGACTGATGAAGGCAGGTTCACCATCGAATTAAACAGAGTATGAACCACAGCAAAAAAAAACTCATGAGTAAAACTACAACATAGTCACATGATAAAAAAGGATTATATCTGCAGCAAAAGGAAGCCAGTGGAAGATTGTTACATAATCTCACTAGTACGTGTAGAATACTTCCCAGCCATCTACAGCACTTTCCAGGCATGACTCATGGAGGGATTATACAATACACACATTCATATGAATGTACTTGTGAAGGATCAGGAGTTAGCCACTTGGCCCCTCAAGACTGCTCTGCCATTCAATAAGATTATGGGTGATGTGACTGGACCCTCAACTTCACATTCCAGCCTATTCCCAACAACCTTTCACACTCTTATGCATCAAGAATCTATCTACCACTGTATTCAAAAACTCTGCTTCCACCATACTTTGAGGAAGAGAGTTTCAAGACTCATGACCCTCTGAGGGAAATCATTTTGCCTCATCTGTCTTAAATGTGTGACCCCATTATACTTAAACAGTGAACCGTGGTTCTTGATTCTCCCACAAGAGGAAGCATCCCCTCCACATCAACTTTGTCAAGACCCCTAAGGACCTTAGTCACACCTCATTCTTCCAAACTCAAATGGATACAAGCTGATCCTGTCCAACCATTCCTCAGAAGACAATCAGCTATCAGTTTAGTAAACCTTCCAACGTGTTTGCCTACTCTTTAACTTCGAGAACCAATAATGAACACAGTTACTCCCGATTTGACCTCAGCAATCCCCAATATAAGTGGAACAAAACTTCCCTGCATTGTATTCAATTCCACTAGCAACAAACAATAACATTCCGCCAGGTTTCATAATTAATTCTTGCATCTGCATTCGGGCCTTTGGAGAAACATACATTAGGATTCCCAGATCCCTCTGCAATCTCTCAACATTTAGATAACATGCTTCTTTTTCACTTTTCTTTCCAACTTCACATTTTGCCATATTATACTTCATGTACCAGATCTTTGCCCACTCACTTAGCCTACCTATATCCCTTTATAGCCTCCTTATTTCCACTTCACAACATACTTTCCTACCTGTCTTTGTGTCATCAGCAAATTTGGCAACCACACCTTTGGTGCCCTATTCCAAATCATGTAAACGTTGAGGATCCAGTACCAATCCCTGTGGAATAGGATTTGTTACCTCTTGCCAACCAGAAAAGATGCCTATTCTCTGTTTCCTGTTAGCCAGCCAATCTGGTTACTAAGGAGGTAAAAGCGGGACATTTCAAAAATCTTAAGACGATCAAGGAGAGTCAACACAGTTTTATGAACACGAAATTGTGTTTGGAAGCTGGAGTTCTGTATGACAGAAATAAACAGAGTGGATAATGGGGATCCAATAGATGTAGTATATTTGAATTTACAGAAGGCATTTGTTAAAGTTCCACATAAAATGTTTCTGAATAAGTGCCCACAGTGTTGGGGTAATCTGTTGGAATGGAATGCATAAGGGAGTGATTAACCAACTAAAAAAAAATTAAGATAAATGAGTAACTTTCAGATTGGCAATCAGAAGCTATTGGTGTACCACAGTGATCAGTGCTGGGGCCTCAACTACTAATGACTTGGAAGAAGGAACTCAGTATACCGTAGCTAAGAAAAGTTGCAAATAATACAAAAGTAGGTGGGATGAAGAATTGTGAGAATACAAGAAATCTTCATGGACATAGATAGATTAAATGAGTGAGCAAGAAGTTGTCAGTTGGAGTATATTTGGAAAAATGTGAGTTTATCTACTCTGGAAGGAAGAATGTAAAAGCAAATTATTATTTGAGTGGAGTGAGACTGAAGAATATTGCAGTATAAAGGGATCTGGATTCAAGTGGATTTAAAAGAAAAAGATAACATGCAGGAACTGGAAATAAATAAGAATATTCTTGGAACGTTTGTCACAAGGCATATGGACTATAAAAGTAGGGAAATTTCGATGGAATTTTACCGGGTGCTGGTGAAGGCGCACTTAGAGTACAGTTTATGTCTCCAAGTTTAAGGAGGGATATGCTTTCATTAGAGCTGGTACAAGGAAGGTTCACAATTCAATTCTTGGGATGAAGGAATTGAGGAAGGTTGAGCAAGTTGGGCCGATACATTGGAGCATAAAAGATTAAATAGTAATCGTATTGAAAAATATAATATTCTGAGGGAGACTGACAGACTGGATGCTTAAAGGATGTTTCCCCCTAGTGGGGGTATCTAAAACCAGGATAATAATTTCATAATAAGGGATCAGTCAATTAAGATGGAGATGAGAAGGAATTCCTTCTCTCAGAGAGTTGCAAGTCTTGGGAATTCTCTACCAGAAAGTTGTGGAGGCAAAGTCATTGAATACTTTGAAGCCGATTGACAGATTTGAACTACAAGGGAGTCATGAGGTACGGAGGTCAAGATTGGATCAACCATGATCTGGAACAGGCTCAAGAGTCAACTGGCCTACTCGTGCTCCTGTTATTTTTGTTCTTCTATTCACACAAATATACTGCCTCCTATACTTTAACTTCTATTCTGCATTACCTTAGACGTGACAGTTTAACAAATGCTTCCTCCATCCTTCTGGACACTGGAGTCTCAATATATGCTGTACATTTCTTGTGTAACTACCACAGGATTCAATCAGTGAATGCTCTGAAAGATTGACGATACACCCCTGGTGGCTACGTACTGTACAGAACGAGTCAGCAACAATCAATACTATTTTTAAGCTTTGTACCACAACTTAAATAGCATCAGGAGATTACAGGATCAAGTCCCACATCAGAGGTCCGAACACGAAGATCTAGGCTGCTGCTGACGGAGTGCCTAATGTCCAGATTCTCCAACAATACATTGAACTGAAGATCCCTTGTACTCTTTCAGATGGATATGAAAGATCCCCATGGCCATTGTTTCAAAGAAGAGCACAGAAATTCTCCCTGGTGTCCTGACCAATACTTATTCCTCAACCAACATCACCAGAAAATAGATTATCTGCTCATTATCACATTATTTTTAATGGAAGCTTGCTAGGTGCAAATTAGCTGCTGCATTTCCTATAGCTGCAATGGTGACGACACTTCAAAAAGTGTTTCGTTGGCTGTGAATTGCACTGGTCTGATGTATAAAGTACTATAGAAATGCAAGTTTTTCTTTTCTCTCTTCCTTTGATCTTATAACAGTGAATTCCTCTTTCATATAAAGAGGTTAAAAGCTGCACACTGTCATTCAAATGTAGCTGGCATCAATACAGATTATTCACTAATGGGTGAACACATGGCAAGATGTTTGTCAGTGTGGTAGATTGCATCCAGTTACTGTAAACCAGGGTTTCCAGTCACTAAGCAAGGGTCACCCAGGAGAAATGTTTGCACATTCCCCAGGGGGCACCACACACAAATACTGACTGGCTCTGGTACAATTATAACAGCAATTTTTGAAATGTGGCAAAAGAAATAAATGTGCTTATCCGCCAACAAGTTCAGAGAAAAAAAATCAGACTCTCATGATCTTGCACATTCTTTCACTGAAACCTTAAACTCTGCCAACCCTAGTTTGCTAATAAAACAAGCATGTGTATTGTATTATTAATTTATGTTGGCTGCTTGAGTTATCATATCAAATTCCATTGTCAGGAATATATTCTTATGGAGACATACACAAAGTATGCACCTGATACAGGAACTGAGACAAACGTTGCCGTGAATATTTTTCATGTGCATGTTGCTGAATCTGGATGACAGGAAGGGAGAAAGGTCCACTCAACCAAACAGCTAATCTTTGCATTGGGAACGCACTCCCCTGAAGCAGGAGAGAATCAGAAAGAACAGATGAGTAAGAGGGAGAGAAAGGACCCAAGTAGAAAGGTGCCTGAGGACACTTTTGAAAGCAAGGAAGGGACATAGAAAGATGGATGGAAGGACAGCAGGAGTTGGAGAGGGCAAATGTGTAGAGCCTAAACCACCAGCCACCAGTGGAGGGGCATTAAGAGATAAAGGCAATGTTGGAAGGGCAAGGGTGAGTGCCTTGCTTCCACATATTGCATTCAGATGTCAACTCATGAGCTCAATCCAACAGAGGTCACCTTAAGAGTATATCCTCCCATGTTTTTTTTAAAATCCAAAAGTAACTAAGATGAAATCCAGGAATATTGAACTGTAGAACCAGCATTATTCATCTTTGACAAGTTAGTTTTCATGGTTCCAGCTGCAAGAACTGCTGTTTTGTCGAATGCTTAACATCCTTCATACTTACTTGCATTGTATGGTATCGTTCCTTAGCTCCAAACTCACACTTAGTCAGCTCCACTGACCACTAATCCTCATACTCTCACTGTCCTGCATTCCCCTTCACTCTGCAAACTCCCCCAAGGAGTAACAGACAGGTTGCAAGTGTTGGGGTGGGGGAGGGGTTGCAGCACTCCCAAATTTCGGCCCAGCTCTTCCTAGAACCTCCAGATCATTAAAAGCTAAACCTCTTCAACTTTGCCTCTTTCACGGGCCTACCCTCTAGTCCTGGACACCACAGAGAACTCCCTCTAATCTTCTTCAAAACAGTGCAATTAGATCACTCATGTCCACCTGAGAGAGCAGACAGGGCCTGGGTTTAACATCACATCTGAATAACCACTGGTCTGACGGTGCAACACTCTCTGGAGTTGCAGTCTAGACTTTTGAGCTCGAGTGTCTGGAGATCAGACTTAAAAACATGAGTTTCTGACTCGGGATAGAGCTACCAAGTGAGTCACAGCGGATATACTGCAAGCTTTTTTAAGTAAATAGCTTAGGTAAGTAGACCAAATCTGCACGCAATACTTAAGGTACAGTCTCACCAAAAGCCTATCCAATTGCAGTAAACCTACATCTCAAAGGCATCTCATTAGCTGTAAAACATTTTGGGACATCCTGAGTTCATGAAAGTCATTGCAGAAATGTGTTCTTACTTTAAGGGTTGTTTACCGAATGCCCCCATTTTGTTTGACTCCATATTATCTTTAAATCAAAGCCGTCACTGAGATAATCTTGCACTATTGAAAAGCAAAAAAAAGCACAGACGCCGTAAACCTGAAATCAAAAATGCTGGAAATATTCAGTCGGTTGGGCAGTATCTGTGGAGGGAGAACCAGAGCCAACATTTCAAGTCATTGCACTGCCAATGGAATGTTTGATCATCATCCAGGGGAGCTAACTGTGCTTCTCACTTCATGGATATTGCCTGACCTGTTGCGTAATTCTAGCCTTTTCTGTGTCTGTGAGAGGGGTGGAGCCGAAGAGAAAATGGATGGCACAGACTGGCGCTGTCTGAGAGAGGGTAATGGCACAAAGGTGGAACAGCCCTGTTTCTCTCCTGGCATCTAACCTGTCTTAAGAAGGTGTAAATAGGGAGGGAAGAGGGAAACAATACAAAATACAAACAATGCTGGAATACAGAACACAGCAGTTGCTGGAAATCTAAAATAAAGGAGAATGCTGGAAATGTGTGAACAGAAATAAATCAGGTTAATATTGTGGCTCCCTTCCCCCACCTTGATGACCTGCCCATTTCCTCCTCCTCTCCCCCATCCTTTATTCCATGGTCTACTGCACTCTCCGACCAGATTCCTTCTTCTTCAGGCCTTGGCCTCTTCTACCTATCACCTCTCAGCTTATTACATCTTCTCCCCCTCCACAGCCACCTACCATCCCCCTCTCACCTGGACTCGCCTATCCCCTGCCTACGCGTGTTCCTCCCCCTCCCCCACCTTCTTATTCCGGCTTCTGCCCTCTCCCTTTCCAGTCCTGATGAAGGGTCTCGACCTGAAACGTCGACTGTTTATTTCCCTCCATGGATGCTGCCTGACCTGCTGAGTTCCTCCGGCACATTTTGTGTATTGCTCCAGATCCCAGCATCTGAGGAATTTCTTGTGCCTAATGTTGTGGATCGATGACTACATCAGAACTGGCCAGAGACTGTAAAGCTACCAATTCTGGAAACTTGTAACAAAAACAAATGGGGAAAAAAAAGCTGGAAACACTCAGCCAGCCGGGCAGTATCCATGGAGAGAGAATCGGAGTCAACGCCTCAGCCAATGACCTCTCCCCACCATTAAAACGTCATCAGCCCAAACCGCCAACCCTTCCACTTCCCCCACTGTTGCTGCTGACCTACTAAACACCCCCAGTATCCTCTGCCCTTACACCAGAACTCACCAGTTCAGACACAAACTGGAAAGGCTGGTTATCTGAAATAATAGAATTCAATGTTGAGTCCCAAGGGTTGCAGAGGGAAGATCAAATGCTGCACCTTAGGCTTACATTGGGCTTCATTAGAACAGTGTAAGGGTCAAGAACAAAGAGGATAGAGTGGGAGTGAGATGGAGAATTAAAGTGACAGGCAACTAGAATCTCAGGGTTGGCCTTGCAAACTGAATGCAGATGTACTGCAAAGCAGTTACCCAATCTACATTTGGTTTCTCCAATGTATAGGTGGCTGCATTAATAGCACTTAATTGTAAGAAGTGCAAGTGAATTCCTACTTTGCCTGGATAGAACACAAGGGTAACAGGACGAGGGAAAAAAGGGCAGGTGTAACATTTTGTGCAGCTGCATAGAACAGTGTCTTGAAAAGGAGAATGGATGGGTGAACCAGAGATTGCAGAGGGGATGATCCCTTGGAGGGTGCCCTTTCAGAACAGAGATGCGGAGAAATTTCTTTAGCCAGAGAATGGTGAATCTGTGGAATTTATTGCCACGGGCAGCTGTGGAGGCAAAGTCATTGGGTGTATTTAAGGCAGAGAATGTTAGGTGTCTGAGTAGCCAGGGCATCAAAGGTTATGGTGAGATGGCGGGGGAGTAGAGCTAAATGGGATAATGGATCAGCTCATGACAGAATGGCAGAGCAGACTCGATGGGCCGAATGGCCGACTTCTGCTCCTTTGTCTTACGGTCTTTGTCTTATGGTCTTCTGAATGCTGAAAGGTGAGGTACAGTGGATGATCCAATGAATATCGTGGCTGTTAGGGCAGGAGGGGAAACAGGAAGTGCAGGAAATGGAGCAGAAATGGTTGAGAGCCCCGTCAAGCCTAGTGAAGGGAAAATCATGATTAAGGAAAAAGGAAGTAATCTCAGAAGCACTGGTGTTGAAAAAATCGTCATCAGAACTGATGCCACAGAGCCAGAGGATCTGGAATCCTGATGGTAGCAGGGTGGGAGGAGTTGCAGTCGAGATAGATGTGGGAGTCTATGGGTTCCATTGGGTATAGTTGCTAAATTACCCCAAGATGGAAAAATTGTCAAGAAAGGGTAGAAAAGAGATGGAAATGAGCCGTGAGAGTGAGAGCCATGTGGAAATTGATGGTAAGGGTGATGAGATGTTTTTAGTTCTGTACAAGAGTAGAAGCAGCATCAATACAGTTAAAATTGAACCGGAGAAAGAGATAGGATTGGGCTTGAATAGGATTGAAACAGGACAGTTCCACCTTTGTGCCATCAACGAATGTATTGGGATTGGTTTATTATTGTCACTTGTACCAAGTGTTCCCCACTCTTTCAGCCAACACCAATCTGTGTCATCCATTGTCTCTTGGTCCCCACCCTATCACAGGCATATTTTATAAGTTTTCCTTGTTCTGATTAAATAACCTGAAAAATTAGCTCTGTTTCTCCCTCCCCAGATGCTGCCTGACCTGTTGATCTTGGGCTGGATAAACTATCTCATTCTTTACTTCATGCAACGTGATTATCTGAATGGTATCACTCCATAATGCTCACCTCATTCTAAATGTTCTAAGGCATGAAGTTATTCAGTGCAATAGACTTTAGAGTTGATTAGCCCCTTGAGCTGTTGATTTGTGATGATTTGTAATTTTCATTCACTCCAATTTAAGAGGCATTTAGACATATGCATGAACAGGCAAGGAAATGTGCAACTTAAATTGGTATCAAGTTCAGTACAGGTATTGAAGGCTGAAGGGCCAGTTCTTGCTCGGTTAGACAGTATGAGCTATAAGAAGAGGCTGGACAAACTCGCGTTGTTTTCTCAGGAGCGTCAGAGGCTGAGGGGAGAGCTAATAAAAGTTTATAAAATTATGAGAGGCAGAGATAGGGTAGACAGTCAGAATCTTGCTCCCAAGGCAGAAATATCAAATACTAGAGGACATGCATTTAAGGTGAGAGGGGGAAAGTTTAAAGGAGATGTGCGGGGCAAGTTTTTACACACAGAGTGGTGGGTGCCTGGAACAGGCTGCCAGGGGTGGTGGTAGAAGCAGATACAATAGTGACATTTAAGAGGCTGTTATATGGACACGTGAATATGCAGGGAATGGAGGGATTTGGATCATGTGCAGGCAGAAGAGATTTATTTTTATTTGAAATTGTGTTCGGCACAGGCACGGTGGGCTGAAGGGCCTGTTCCTGTGCTGTACTGTTCTATGTTCCATGCTCCATGTTCTATGTTTTGTGTTTTATGTTCTATGCTCCACGTTCTATGTTCCATGTTCTGCTCTATGTTCCACATTCTATGTTCTATGATCTCCCGTGGCATTGCCCACCCTTACACACAAAGTAGAACTACGTTGCCATCTGGTGGCCGCAGCCCCCAACTACACCAGCTCGGGGCCCTGTTTACATGGAGAACTCCCACTGTAGCTGATAACATGGCAATGCTGGAAAAAGGACTGAGCCAAAAATCAAGGCAGCAGAAAATAAAGTCAGTGTACACATGAGATCATAAAGTCTGGTTGAAGCTAACACAAGGAAACAAGCATTGACTGACAGCAATTACATTTCATCACTCAGTTCCTTACTGGACTACATTCCAATTCTGATTTCATACAAACAAAATTAGACCAATTATTTCACTCCTTTTTACCCAGTATCACAAGGATCCCCTCCTGTTGGTACCCAGGCTAATAGCAGAGATGAGGTCATTTACTCCTAAAGGGAAATAGGTGGCTTTGACTAATGTCATTTAACTTGAGAAGCTTAAAATCACAGTGCTTGTACTCACAAGACATGTTAATTGAAAGAAATCTGGCTTTTACCGCCGGCATTAAACATGTGGGCATTGACCATTGGCTGTACTCAGCTCCCAACATTTGGAGTAACACTGTGTATCAGGAGGGGAACTGATGACTGATACTCTTACCAAAGCCAAAACTCTCGCTGTCTCTACTCTGCACTGAAACAAGACATTCAACCCAATGGTTCCAATCTATTACTTATGCTCTACATGAGCCTCCTTCCACCATAGTTTAACCCTATCAATTCCCTTCTTTCTTGTGTGTTAATCCAACTTCCCCTTAAAATCTGCTATTTTCCTTCATGAGGATAGTAAATTCCTCACTCTCAGCACCCTCTGGATAAAGAATATTCCCCTGTAAGCTCGGTGCAGCCAATGCAAAGGCTCCACGGGGAAGGGCCACAGTCTAGGCTCCTTCCACTACCGCACATGGAGGGGCTGAGACGGCTGGGGAAGCCCCTCAAACATTGAAATGCTGAATCACCCCAGAGGGGCCACATGAGTGGCAACAGTGCTAAGGTTTAAAAAAAAGTGTTAACGCTACTGATAGGATTGACCAAATGATACTATGAAGGTAAAAAGTTATTGCACTGTGTTTTTCTTTTTGTATATATATTTTATTATGAATAAAGTTTATTTTTGAAATGAGAAGAAGCACTCTCTTTTATTCGCTACTGACCGTATTAGTGACCAACTTATACCTACACCCACTAGTTTTGGACTCCTGTTTCGCATGAAAACATTTACTCAGTGTCCTCATACAAAGCCTTTCATAATTTTAATCCAAGTCACCTGGGGGTCCCCTCTCATCCTTCTCTGTTCTAGAGAAAGAAAATCCCATTCTGTACCGTGTCTCCTGATAGTTACATCCTTTCAGATACAATATCAACCTTGACAATCATTTCTTGTTCCTTTTCGGTGATAGTGCATATTGTGGCATAGATTAACAGCAACGTAAGGAAGGCAGGTGGTATTATCCCATTGTTCCAGAACCAGAACAAATACATTTTGTTAGTTCAAGGCAAAATGAGCTGTAGATTAAGTTCTCGCTAAGCAGCTCAGAGGTCACGCTGCCTACTGCACTGCGTCACATCTCATTTAATTGATGACATAGCACGGCTCATTTAGAGGACCAGGGATAAAATACCCCAGTCTGTAAAGCACTAAGGAAGGAGGGGGAAGGATGTGAGCATCACTGTCAGACAGTGAAGTCTGCAAAGCAGATCCTCACAAGTTGAGCTCATTTAGTAGCCACTCATTCCAACTGAACAGCTTCGCTGGAAAGTAAGCTTCAGCAGTTCACAGCAGAACACTGAACAAGTAGGCAAAAAAAGTCAACTTTGTATCACAGGAAGTGTGCACATCCTTGATTTCTCTACATGTGAAGTACACCAAACAGTATGGTCTCCATATTGTAACAAAGGTGACGGAGGTGGTGGAGAAGGTTAAGAGAGATAAGAGATAAGATATCTTTATGAGTCATATGTACCTCGAAACACACAGTGAAATACATCTTCCGCGTAGAGTGTTCTTGGCGGCATACAAATCAAGGATTTGTATGGATGACCTCAGAAGAGAGATATTGTACTCACTGGGAACGACTGAATTGGCTTTAACTCCATCCACTAGGAAAGAGAGGGTTGACATGATAGAACATGAAGAAAAGGTTTAATAGGATGGAAATCAATAGGATGGAGACCAAGCAAGTAATCATGAACCACAGGAGGAATTTCTTTACCCAGAGTCAGGGATATGTATAAGTATGTAACAGTGATAAAACATCCTTAATAATAGTGCTTTAGTGTGTTAACATGGTTTAATTTGTAAAATACATGCCTCTTTAATGTGTTCCTCCAAAAGCAGTGAGATTTAAGTTTCTGTGCACGCCTCTGCATACAGTGGTGAGAACATGGAACTTGGTGCTCAGGTAAAGATGTATAGATGCACTTAAGGGAAGGCTGGTTATTGATATTGGTATTGGTTTATTATTGTCACTTGTACCGAGGTACAGTGAAAAACTTGTCTTGCACACCGTTCGTACAGGTCAATTCATTACACGGTGCAGTTACATTGAGTTAGTACAGAGTGCATTGATGCAGTACAGGTAAAAACAATAACAGTACAAAGTGTCACAGCTACAGAGTAAGTGCAGTGCAATAAGGTGCAAGGCACATGAGGGATGGAAGGATATTGATGGGAGTAGGACGAAGAGTGTCAGAGGTAGTATAAAGAAAAAAGTGAGTGCTTCAGCACACTGAATTATGGCACTTCTGATTAATCTGTCCCTGAAATTAGACAGTGGCTGGGAGATCAGAAATTCTATGGATGTTAATTGAGACATATAAGGTGACAGGATGGATGTGGAGAGGACATTTCCTCTTGTAGGGGAATCTCAAACTAGAGGGTCACTATTTAAAAATAAAGAGCTGTCCATTTAAAACAAAATTGAGGAAATTTCTACTCCCTCAGAGGTTTTTGAGTCTTTGGAACTTTCTTTCTTAAAGGGCAGTGGGAGCAAAATCTTTGAATATTTTTAAGACTGAGGTAGGTATATTTTTATAAGCAAGGGAATGGTTACCCTGAGTAAACAGAAAATGTGGAATTGAGGTTCCAATTAGATCAGCCACAATCTTGTTGAATAGCAGGGCAGGTTTGAGGGGCCGAGTGGCCTACCCTTGCTCCTATTTTGTACGTTTGTATGCTGACTTATGTATTTATTTTCCCAAAATGAAATGCGTTCACTGAGACTTCAGGACAACACAGGATGGCACAGTGGCACAGCTAGAAGAGCTGCCACCTCAGAGCACGAGAGACCTGGGTGCTGGAAGCCTCCCTGTGACCACTTGACTTCCTCCAAGTGCTCCATTTTCATAAGATGTATGGGTTGGTAGGTTATCTGGTCACTGCAAATTGCCCTTAGTCTGTAGGTGAGTGGTAGAATCTGAGCAGAGAAAATGAGAATGTGGGGAGAATAAAAAAAACGGGATAAATGTCGGATTAGTGTAAATGGTTGGTTGATGGTCAGTGCAGACTCAGTAGGCCAAAGAGCCTGTTTCCGTGCTGTGTGACGCTATGACTCAATAAACACTAGCATGGGTGGTGCCAGCAAAGTCACAGATGGCAGGTTCAGGTTAGGTAGCTGTTACACAAGAAATAAATCCTCATTCTAATCATACTTATTCTGCAAATTCACAAATGTGCATCAAAGCAGGGTTCAAAAGGTCAGTGCTGTGATTCTCTCTGATTCACATCTAAGCTGATTTGTTGAGTCTTACCATTTATCAGATTGCTCTTTGAAATACAAGGACAATTTCTTTTGCTGCAGACATTTTGATATTTTTTTCGGGTTAAATTATTTATAATCCCACTGATCCACTGAGTGAAGAAGATGAAAATAAATCTTTGGAAGTAGTTCATAAACTGCTGAATTTATAAGACAGTGAGATCCCAACACTAAAAATGATTCCAAGTACCACAAAGATTGGCAACTGAGAAATATTTTTACAATTTAAATCAGTGTTGGCAAACATTTTGTTGTCACAAGCGTGTCAGTCACAACCCATACGTAAGTGCAGAATAAATTCAAATTTATCTCCACAGATTCTTAGCCAAATTAAATTTGCATTTAAATGACTTAAATCAGAGCCAAATATTGTCTTGCTCTATTTTTTCACATTTGTTGGTTCTACTCAGGGTTAATTGCAATGAGCCTCACTGCTCAGATCAGCACCTCCCTGTACCACTGAGTTATCAGTCCTCACCTGTACTTCACTGCGTTGAGTAAGAACCACTTTGCATTTATATGGCACCTTTAAGGTAAAGCATGCCAAGATGCTTTACTGGGGCAACATTAAAGAAAAATGGACACATAAGGAGATATTATAGAAGTTTCGTTATGGAGGTAGGTTTTAATGAATGTCTTAAAGAAAAAGGGAAAGGTGGAGGGGAGAGACATTTAGGGACTCCCAGAGCTTTGGGTATAGGCAACTGAAGGGATGCGGACGCCAGTGTTGGATGAGCACCTGGATTAACCACACTGTAAAACTTTAAAACAGATGATGGACTGTACAGAAATACCACTCTAAATATCACTTCCCTCTATTAATTCAAATACAAAAGCATCATAGAAGGGTTACCAGCACAGGAGGAGGACACAGCCCATCAGATCCAAGAGCATTGTAGCAGGTCCTGCACACTGTGCTGAAGTTATACTTTCCTTTCAAATACTGAGCCAACTCACTTTTGAAAGCCATGATTGAGCCTATCAGATGATGGATTCCAAAAAAACCGATCACTGTGCAAGAAAGCCTTTCCTCATGTTCCCTTTGCCTTTCTTTGCCAATCATCTGTGCCTTCCCAATTCCCACATCCCAGGAATGAATAAATTGTAAAAGGCGGAAGTCAGTCTGGAGGCAACAGAGGAATGGATGAGGTTGTGTGGTGATGGAGATTCCAGTCATTGACCACAAACATGATAAAAGCCACCAGCTGCTTCTGTCTGAGTGAGAATACCCATTCAGTCTATATATCTTGGGGCTTCCCTGGTAGACATACTTATTACAGGTCTGATGGATAACAACTGAAAATTCAGATTCCAGGACCGCCACTGAAATCAGAGCAGAGTGTACAGAGGAGTTATTTAAAGAAGATCAGGCTTGATCCCATTGAATGGAGAAACAGAATGTCTCCGAGGGGTTGAATGGCTTCCTCCTATTCAAAAACTTATAAAAATATGGACAGATGGAAGAGCATAATTACTATTAATTTTGTCGTGATTCATTTTTAAGCTAACCCAGATGCTGAGTTTCTCTAATTGCAATATACTTCAAACCTACCTTCAAATCAAGGAGGAATTGCCAATTCTCAAATTAAAAACAAATGCTAATATTAGTTATTGCCCTTTCATTAAACTGCAGTTACCTTAATCATGGCAGTTATGGATAGCGATAGTGTTGCAGTCATTAACAAGGTAGATGAAGGAGCATTTAGCCCAGCCCATTCTGCTCAACTCATTACGCACTTTACCAGAGGGCAGGCTGTAGACAACAGCAGATTAATTAACACATTTGTGTTTCACACTCATTGGTCAGTAAATGTGGACTGTTTACTTGAAGTCACCCATTAGAGTCTGGAAAAAATGACTTGCATTTATTAAGCGCCTTTAAAAACCAAGGAGAGTCTCAAAATGGTTTACTGCCAAAGAAATTTTTTACAGTGTTGCTGGTGTTATGCAGAAAAAGGAATAGAAATAGGGCACAGTGAGGCCGCTCTGGGGGAATGGAATGACGGGATTGATCCGAGAGCCGGTTAAATGGCCTCCTTCTATATCATAGATATGAGAATAAAGTCACAGTTGACTGTCGACCTCAACTGTTGATTCCTGGTCCCTTCCCATCTTAATTGGCCCTTGTAGCCTAGAGCTTCCTCTCCAAAGACAACCCTTATCACACGTTAGATGGTCCAGAATATTTCTCATCTGTACAAATGGAGGTTCATTTTTTAAAAAAACCTAAAGAAACAGTAAAACTGACTGCTGATTGATTTAAAGTGGTGTAATATCCAACCAGTTCATTGATGTAATTTAGTGCATTGCAAGGTCAGCGGGAAACTCTGGCATCTAAACCCAATACTTGTGGCTTCAAGTCCCACTTCTGAGGCCTCAGAACAAAAATCTAGGCTCTGTCTTTAAATGGAAGCTCTCCCATTCGGGCATGCTCAGGGTGAGGGGAGAGGCTTGGGATAACCGTCCCCAAACTCATCACATTAAGGGCCTGCATATTCTGATGTGGTATATCTGTATTTAATAGCCCCGTCCCAAAGTGGTCAAATATAATGTACTGTGGTGCTGCTGCTCAGAAGAATATAAAAAAAAGCATGAGTAGGCCATTTGGCCCCTTGTGTTCACTCTGCATTCAAAAAGATCATGGATGACATTTTACCCATGTCACTTTTCTGCACCAGCTCCTTAACTATCGATCGATCTCTGCTTTGAATATACTTGACAACTCTCCTGGGTGTTCCAAATAATTTCTTCTTATCCCTGTCCTGAATGGCCAATCCTGTATTTCCAGATTGTGATCCCTGGATCCAGCACACCAGTCCTGTTGAGCCATGTATGAATTTTGAATGCTTCAGTGAGTTCGCCTTTCATTGTTTGTAATTTAGGAGAGTACTGGCCCAGTTTCCCTGATCTCTCCTCATGAACTCTCTGTCCCTGGAATCAGTCGAATGAACTTGCCCCTCCTCGCCCACAGACAATGCTGTAAAGGCACCCACCTCATGAATTTAGCACTTTTTACCTCCTTTCACCTGCTGGGTTTGCAGGACCTGGGAAACCCAGACGACAAAATGCATGCAACCAGTCTGATTATTTTGATGAATAATCTGCTGCTCAAGGAGAGGTTATCCACACACCCCTTGGTCCCAGATTCACTAAAACCAGAAAGGGGTTTGAGATTAAGGCCTTGTTCTGGATGTTTTTGAATTTTAATCTCTGACCTAAAGCCAAACCATTTGCTTTTGGGAGCTTTTGAACAAACTGCAAAGGGATTTTCTGAGCAGTTCCATAACTCTCTGGAGTATATGGCATAGGCCTGAAGGATTATTGTGCTTGGATATTCATCAGGATATTACTGGTGTCCCGACAGCCAGCATGGCCCAGAATCAATGCAAGCATGTTGAAAAGCTGTACCACAAAAGGACCGAGGTTGCCCCTTGGGGTAAAATGAACTTAAGACAGAGGGCTCTGTTTCTGAAGCCTTGTGCCTTTCCTGGTTTCTGCCTTCAGAAGGTTGAGATGTGGACCATTAATTGGGACTTGAGTCCACCCACTCTGCCTGAGATCATTGCGATAGCAAACAACCTCACCAGCTACAAAAGAGATGAAGGTATTTCCTTAAGGAACTGGACCCTCATCATTTACCCTGTCTGTAAGGACGTGACCTTTCACTGAATCAGCCACAAAGGATCAGACTACCTGGAGTTTGGAAGGATTCCGATTTTTGAAGAACCATCCTAGCCCTTCACATATTAGGTCCCATTGGTCCATTTGTAGATGCAATTTTACCCCCTCACATCTGTAAGGAACTACAGGATAGGAATCCATGCTGATTTAAATTTCCCACCCTACTTGACTATGAACTGAAGTCAGCAGAGTGTGAGATTGGTCACCTGTAAAACCAGCATCACATTGTTCCTGTGTAATTCCCCTCCCCACAGCCCCACCCCATACACCCCTATTATCTCAGTTGGGATCAGGAGGCACCAATCCCGGGAGGGATAAATTAATCTGCTATCGTAGATCTTGTTCAAGAAAACAAACTTATTGACCTGAAGTAGACAAACACACAAAAGAAAGAGCAGGACTAGACCATTCAGCCCCTTGAGTCTGCCCTGCTGTTCAATCAGATTAAAGCTGATCCTCCTGCTGTCCATATCCTCTGGTCCCTTGGTGCCTGAACACCTGTTGAGCTTGGCTTTAAATATACGCAGACAAGAAGCACATCCAGAACTCTCTTGGGTGCAGAATTCCAAAGATTTACTGTTCCCGATTGAAGACATTTTTCCTCATTTCAGTCCGGAACAATCCCACCACACCACCACACTCCACTCCACCATCACCCACCCAGCAATTCCTCCCACCCACCCACCCACCCACCTAGTGCTGCACTCTCCAGCCAGAGGAAGCAGGACTTCAGCATTTACCCTAAGAAACATGGCAGTGATGAGAAAGCTTCTGCCGCCTCATGAATCACCACCCTTCACCCAACTCACACAGACCGTAACTGATTTCTCCCAACCCCTCAATACTTTACCATCAGTTGTAACAAAGCACCAACCTTTTATTCTTTTACCGACTGGTGTCATCATTAGCAAGGCCAGCATTTACTGCCCATCCCTTTGCCCTTGAGCTGAGAGCTGAGCCCAGCCATTTCAAAGTTCAATCAATCGTTGTGGATCTCAGTCACTTACTTATTACAACACAGGAAGAGGACATGCAGCCCACCGGAGTTCATGCTAGCTCACAACATTCCTTTTCTTCCTATTTCCTTTGAAACTGATTCGGTCTCTTACCTGCCCATCAAAGTAATTTACAGTGGTGTTTCTGGTTTTCCCAGTGGATCTGGATGACAGAAAAGCAAGACTAGGAACAGAAGGCAGGTCTTCCTCTGTAAAGATCATTAATGAACCAGCTGGGTTTTCACAACTGCCCAGTAGTTTTGTGATTGCCATTATGGTAGCTTTTTAATCCCAGATGTATTAAATTAATTGACGGGATTGACACTGGAGTGTATTGTGCTTGATGGAGTTTGAGATCCTGTCAGTGTCAGGTCTTCTTCCCTTTGCTGTAAAACCCTCTTCTGTTGTCTCACTAGAGAATGCCAACTGATTCACGAAGACAAGAGATAATACTTGTCTCTGCATAATGGGTCCAGAAGAGAGCTCAGAAAGTTTCTCATGAAAGTTAAGAGGTGGTTTGCTTGTCAAATTTCTGAAGTTGCTTTATCTAAAATAGTACTGTCGATCTTGCTTTAAGTGACAACACTCTCTCAGACTGGTTAACGTTGCAATTCAACACAACCAATGTGCTCTTGTTTCTCCTTTGATCTTCATCCTGGGCCCATTTTTTCTTGCAGTGTCTGTATTGCCTGCGAGATATTGATGATGATACGGAAGCATTACTCCATAATCACAGCACATGGGAGATCTGTCAGAGTAATGGAGCAATTTTTAATGTCTCTGGCCAAGCTTAGTGCTTAAATCCTGCTCACTTATGCTCCAACACTAAAGAAGGATAGTCCCGAATCATTATCTCAGGTCAAGTCCTAATGAAAATCCTTCCAAATCCATCAAGATAATTGTGAATAAATGGGAAGAATTAATCTTGAAGTAAGCTGGAGGTCATTCTAAGCAAACAGTGCAGTGTGGGATCAGAACAGGGTAACAGCTCTTTTACTTACTAAATCTTCCAGCTTAATAATAAATAGTGATCAGAGGGTGTGAGATGTGGGACGTCAAAGCAGGTTTGCTTTATGTGCAAGCAAGCTGTCGCTTCAGTTTGCAGATTTGAACAGATAATCTGCAGCTGGGGTGTGACACAGCCCATCCCACAGCACCTTGCTGGTCAATGTGTGAGTTATTCTGTCCACAGCTTAGCTCTCTACCCTGGTTTGGCCCTCAGTTTTTCATCCTGCCACCTAGTTCTCACAGCCTATGTGGCAATGAGCACAAGCAAATTGGCCTCAATTGGCCCCAGGTGGAGGTACAAAGCAGTGGTCACCTTGGAATGAGAATAATGTGTTTGCCCGTTGTAGCTTGTTCCTACCACCAGGGACTCTTTGGAAGAGCAGAGGGTCAGGCATTCCATGGGTTGTACACATGCATACATGCATGTGCATACAAACACATACCACACACTCATACACATGCACATCCACACACACATAGTGGTTCCAGTATAAACCATCCACAAAATGCACTCATCAAGGTTACATCAAGGCTATCCAACAGCACATCCCATACCACCCCCCCACCCCCCCCAAATCCCTGCCACCAAGTGGGACAAGAGCAGCCGGGCAATAGCAATATCGCCAAGGAGCACTGTACCCTGATCTGGAAAAGTACCGCCATTACTTCCTGATCACTGGGTCAAAACCCAAGAACTCTCTTCTCAACAGCACAAGGGGAGTACCTTCACCAGGTCTGCCACCCACACCTTCTCACGGGAAGTTAAGGATGGGACAGATCCCATGAAATGAATAAATTTTTAAAAAACACACGCAATATTCGGATAAGAGCACTAGTGCGCGCGCGCACACACACACACACACACACGCACACACACACGCAGATACACAAAGATTCTCACACATGGAGGGACAAACATGCTTGCACAAGGTTGCACACACAAAGACACGGGTATACACATGCGCACACACATATACACACACACACACACACACACACACACACAGAGGCACACAAATGCACAGAATCACAGACGGGCACAAATTACACAAAGACACACAAAGACACATGCACATTTCCACATGCCTGTAAGCTGCACACAGCAACAGGCAATACTTTGTGCCACAGGAAAAATAATTAGAATGACAAGCTTCCATTGCAATCAGCAGTGTTGTCCACATTGGCCTAATTAGTTGCTTATATCTTCTTTTGTATGATCCATTTTTGAAAAATCAGCTACATTCATCTGGTCAACAAACAGTTAAACTACTGATTAAATGTAAATTTTAGATTTTCTCTGCTTGTGAGAGGATTTCACCCTGAAGGCACCATTCTGTCCCATTAATTTGCCATGCATTTGCCTTGAGTTCCTTGGGTACTGGTCCCTAAAAATATTAACAATTAACCTTATTCATCGACATTTTAAATGGTGCAGGGACCACATAGCTTCTTAAGGTCATTTATTTAAAAGATGCTCCAGGAATTAAGCATCTTCTTTTCTTCAGAGGCTTATTAGACATTTTAAATATTTTATTAGATCTACAGATTTGCCAATTAGCAGCCCCAAAGACATTGACAGCTGATATAATTTTCATTGGTGTCAGTACGGTCTTTGCTTGAGTTATTCCAAGTCTTTTTCTTTAAGTAGAGTCTGTCAGGGGTTAAAGACCCCTCAGAGCTTAGGATTGGGATCGGTGTAATATGAGCTAATGGCCTAAAATTTGCTGCAGCTGGGAACATTGCTCTATGCTCTATTAGTTCGGTTGGGCTGCTCACCCTTCAGCTCTAAGGTTTCATGCCCTGTAACCTGGCAGAAAAGGGAACTGGTAATCGTGTCATGAGGACATCTGGGACGTCAGTGAAAGGTGCCACAGAACACTTTACTTAACCCACAATCTTTGTGAATTTGGGACAAAACAGAGGAACAATAGATAGGGAACCAAATTAATTAGAGTCAAATCAGACACAGAAATGGAAATAAAGAGAGGAAAGATTGGATTGAGAACCAAAAGAATGAAAGATTGAGAAAGAGATGGAAACATTTAAAATTTAATGTGAACATTAACACTAATAGCCACCAATCGATACATTTTCCAAACTTTCTAAAAATAGTGTCACTAAATTCTGCATTCCAAATTGCACGTGCAGCAAACAATTGGGCACCAATAGTTCAGTCAGTTATTCTAACAAATCACGCAATAGTCCCACAAACCTAGAGGTTAATACCAGTAGGAAAAGAAGGACTTGCATTTCTATAGCACCCTGCCATTAGTTGAGTGAAATCATTTCTTTCTGCTTCTAAAATTATGAGAGGCATAGATAGGGTAGACAGTGAGAATCTTTTTCCCAGGGTAAAAATGTCAAATACCAGACATGCATTTAAGTTGAGTGGGGGTAACTTTAAGGGACATGTATGGGGTAAGTTTTGTTTTACACAGAGAATGGTGGGTGCCTGGAATGGGCTGCCAGAGGTGGTAATGGAGGCAGATACAATAGTGGTGTTTAAGAGGCTGTTAGATGTATGAATATGCAGGGGATGGAGGGATATGGACCATGTACTGGCAGAAGCGATTTAGTTTAATTTGGCACATGTTCGGCACAGACATCGTGGGCTGAAAGGCCTGTTCCTGTGCTGTACTGTTCCATGTTTACAGCCACCGTATATCAGAAAGTCCCATGTAGCCAATCAAGTACTGCTTCAGTGTAGGAAAAGCAGCAGCCAGTTTGAGAATAATGAGCTGTTTCTCGTCACAGTGCTTCAGGGACAAACATTCCCTTGTAAAATCCCCTGCTTCTTCTTTAAACTATGCTCTGGAATGTTTTACATCCTGGGAGGTTTGACCCGTTGTCTGTAAGCTGACAGCCTAGCAGTGCAGCCCACCTTCAGTACTGTACTGGAGTATCACCATCGGCTTGGGAGTGGGGCAAACCCATGGTCTCCTGAGTCAGGGGTGATCGTGCTGCTCACCAAGATGGACGGCTGCCACTCACATTACTGCATTGCATTTTGGGCATCAGTTTGGTTTCATTGGCAACCTGCCAGCTGTCATCCGAGACAACTGAACTTTCGACAGCAACACCCGAGATTTGGGGTCCTCTAGGGTCAGAGTCATAGAGTCATACTGCACAGAAACAGGCCCTTCGGCCCACAACATCCATGCTGGCATTTTTGCCCAACTATACAAATCCCATTTGCCTGCATTAGGACCATATCCTTCTATGCCTTGCCTATTTAAGTGCCTGTCTAAATATCTCTTAGATGTAGCAATTGTATCTGACTTCATCACATCCTCTGGCAGCATGTTCCGGATATCAACCACTCCCTCTGTAAAATACTTTCCCCTCAGTTCTGCTTTAAAGCTCCTACCTCTCACCTTAAACCAATGCCCTCTTGTTTTTGATACTCCAAACATAGGTAAAAGATTCTGACTTTCTACCCTGTCTTTGTCTCTTGTAGTTTTATATACCTCTACCAGGTCACCCTGAAACAGCCTCCAGGGTTTTGACCCAAAACATCGACAATTCCTTTCCTCCCACAGATGCTGCTCGACCCACTGAGTTCCTCCAGCAGATTGTTTGATGCTCCAAATATTGTCAAGTAGTTCAGTGAACCACTAGTCGTAGGAAGCATTTAGAAGAAGTGTCAAAGAAAAGTAAGGTAGGGAAGGAGTGGTGTGGTGTGAGTACGGGGTCTTACGGATTCAAACCCATATGAGGAGTCAAAATGAAAGGTTTGGTGGGCGTCAGAAAGGCAAGTGAAAATTGTACAAAAAAAGTAGTATGTCCATTTCTGTAGCACCTTTTACAATCTCAAAATGTCCCGAAGTGCTCTACTGTTAATGAAGTACTTTTGAAATGTGGTCTCTCTTGTAATGTAGGATTTGTTGCATCCAGTTTATATACACAAATAGTACTATGAGAGGGTGACTAAAAAAAATTGTTTATGGGCAAGCACGGTAGTGTAGCGGTTAGCGTAATGCTACTGCAGTGCCAGCGACCCGGGTTCAATTCCGGCCGCTGTCTGTAAGGGGTTTGTACATTCACCCCGTGTCTGCGTGGGTTTCCTCTGGGCGCTCCAGTTTCCTCCCACATTCCAAAGACGTACAGATTAGGAAGTTGTGGGCATGCTATGTTGGCGCCTGAAGCACGGCGACACTTGTGGGCTGCCCCTAGAACACTCTATGCAAAAGATGCATTTCACTGTGTGTTTCGATGTACACGTGACTAATAAAGATATCTTATCTAAATAATCAATTTTCAGTGAGGTTGAATCTGTGACAATATTGGCCAGCTCACCAAGAAGAACTTTACTTCTCTTTAAAATATCACCTTGATATATTTTGCATCCACCAGATTCTGCAGACAGGGCCTTCATTTAACATCCCATCCAGTGAGCACTGCTGCCACCAACCTAGGTTCAAACCTGGCTTTGGATGCTGTTTGTATAGAATTTGGATGCTCTTCCTGTGACTGTGTGGGTTTCCCCCGGTGCTCCAGTTTCCTCCCACATCCCCCATGCTGGTAGATTAATTGCATACTATAAATTGCCATTAGTGTATGTGTGTGGCAAAGAGAACTGGGGCTAAGGGGCAGGAGAGAATAGGTTACTGGGAAATAATTATGGGAATGGGACTGAACGGAATGCTCTGAGAGCTGGCATTGACTCAATGGGCTGAATGGCCTTTGTCAGGAAATATAATAAATGAAAGACAGTGTTTCATATTTCCTTATGCTATAGTAGAAAACCAGCAATCTTCACTCCACCCCCAAGCCATACTGGAGCACACGGGTCTCTGGATGACCATTTGATCCTTCAATTTAGGACCTAACCCTCTGAGTCACACCTGAACAAATAGGATCAGAAGCAAACTGTCTGGTCCCTCAAGCTCCAGCATTCAATAAGATCATGGCTGGTGTCCCACCCTTGTCTACTTTACCTCCCATCTCAATAACTGATTATTTTCTTTGTGTCCAATATATAATTGAAGAAAGCAATTTATGTTTAGTGTTATCCACTTGCTCATTATCTGAAAAAAAACACACAAAATATTTTTTCTCTCCTCTGTCCTTAATCGGCTCCTTCTACTCACATCTCCTGCACTCAGAGATTAACAAGCCTTCAGGGCCCTCTCTCAGTCAGTGCCACAACTATCTGTGTCATTCAGACTCTTTTGTTTCAACCCTGTCACAAACGTTCTCTTTGTTCTCTGCAACCCTCTTCTCTCTTGCTTCAAACTTTTCTTAGTTCTGATGAAAGGTCATCGATGAGAAACGTTAACTCTTTTTCTCACGCTACAGATGCTGCCTTACCTGCTGAGAATTTCTAGTATTCTTAGTATTTATTGAAAAATATTAGTAACTCTCTAAGCAGTTAATCTGTTTTTCAATCATGATCATTGAATATTCATGAAATAAAAATTGAAAATGGTAGAAATATTCAGCAGGCAATTTCCCCCATTGTCTCTGCACCCTTCCCCTTCCAACTGGGGAATATTGTCAAATCTCTGTAGTAACTTGAGAGAATGATGGGAATGTTCATAAAGTTCTGACATATATGGTTGAGAACTCAGTAAAATATTTTAACAGTTGTCTGGGACACAGTGCAAGAGTATCTCACTTAATTCTTCTGGATTATTTATGTAACTGCATTATAATCCATGTAGAAGAGATGAAGCTGGACTTTTTAAAAATGGACATGCAAGGGATGCAGGTGTAACTTTAGTTAAATATGAACACACTGCTTAGAACATTCTATTTGCTAACTATGTAAATGTATTGTAAGATTTTACACAGTTTCATATTAAATCAATGCACTCACCCAAATGACATCAATTGAAATTATGCTACACAATTCACCCAAGGGAAATGACAATTAAGATTGTAAGGAGTTATTGCCTCAGTATAATAATTGCTATTATTGAAACCATTCTTCCTAAATATACAATAGTGTCCTTTATTCCCAGGATTTATTAAATGAAAGTAGTTAGGCTCTTCAGGTCAGGAAAGGGAGAGAGTGTGTGTGAGTTATCCCTAATGAATGTAACTGTAATTGAAATGGTTAGTCAGGTCATCCAATACGCAAGTGGTTGTTCTTGTCATACCAGGTACTCTAGCAGATTAATGTGACTCATTTGTGTGTGTGTGTGTGTGTGTGTGTGTGTGTGTGTGTGTGTGTGTGTGTGTGTGTGTGTGTGTGTGTGTGTGTGTACACGTGTACCTGCCCTGTCAAATGTAACATGGAACAAAGAGAGAAATACACCACAGGCCCTTTGGCCCACCACATCTGAACTGACCACGACATTACCTGGTCCCATCTGCCAGCACATAATCCATATGCCTCAACTGAAATTGAGATTGGTTTATTATTGTCACATGTACCGAGGTACAGTGAAAAACTTCGTTTTGCATGCCATCCATACAGATCATTTCATCACATCAATACATTGAGGTAGTACAAGAGAAAAGCAATAACAGAATGCAGAATAAAGTGTTACAGTTACAGAGAAAGTGCAGTGTATGACAATAAGGTGCATGGTCATAACGAGATAGATTGTGAGGTCAAGAGTCCATTTTATCATACAAGAGGACAATTCAAAAGTCTTATAACAGTGGGATAGAAACTGTCCTTGAGCCTGGTGGTATGTGCTTTCAGGCTTTTGTATCTTCTGCCCAATGGGAGGAGGGGAGGAGAGAGAACGTCCAGGGTGGGTGGGGTCCTTGATTATGTTGGCAGCTTTACTGAGGCAATAAGAAGTGTAGACAGAGTCAATGGAAGGGAGGCTGGTTTCTGTGATGTGCTGAGCTGTGTCCACAACCCTTTGCAGTTCCTTGCGGTCTCAGGCAGAGCAGTTGCCGTACCAAGCTGTGATGCATCCAGATAGGATGCTTTCTATGGTGCATCTATAAAAATTGGTGAGGGTCAACAGGGACATGCTGTCTTTCCTGTCTAAATGCTCTTAACTATTGCTATTGTATCTACAACAACCCAGCAAAATCTGAGAAAGGGCTGTGATTTAGGGACCTCATATATTGATAGTGTACAACTTAGATTCCCTGTGGACAATCTACCAGACCAACAAAACAAATAAAAAGTCACAATAAACAAAAACTATTTGTATTATCAATCTTGTGTCTCACTCTCCAAGTTTAGCTACCTAATTCTGGTAATCTAACGGTTTTCATTATGTCTGGAGGTCATGAATTCAAACTCTATCACAGTAAATTGTGAAATTTATGTTAATTCACGGGATAACACCACAATATGGTCATGAAAACTATTGGTTTAACATCAACAAAACAACACAGTAAGTCCATGAGGAACCTTGTCATCCATATACCTCTCAGTCTAGAGTCACAAGAGACAGCAGATACTGGAATCTGGAGCAACAAACAATCTGCTGGAGGAACTCAGGACGTTAATCAGCATCTGTGGGGGAAAAGGAATTTTCAATGTTTTGGGTTGAAACCCTGCATGCTGCTGCTCGAGCTGCTGAGTTCCTCCAGCAGATTGTTTGTTGCTCCCTCTCAATCTCAGTGTGACTCCAGTCCCAAGCTTCAGGGTTGATCCCGAGTGCTATCTGAAGTGGCACGTAGGTGTAATTTGTGCACAATTTCCACCTTCTTTGCTTTGTTCTGTCTGTTTTTTTGATTAATACTCAATTCACCTATATTAGTTTTGTCTTAATAAGAGGTCCACGTACCTGTAGCAAATCTGATTTTCTCTCTCTACATCATCTCCCTGACTTGCTGAGAGTTTCTGCAACAGAACACATTTCCAGAAGCTCTTCAGTTCAATGTAAACTCTTGAGATGAGCAAATCATTTGCAAGGACCATTTAACGTAATCTTTTTAGCACACAGTGAAACATAAATACATACAAGATGGTACCACTTGTCAATGCAGAGTAGTAATAGGAAATTGAAATTCATGTTATCAGTCAAAGAAAAGAGAGAAACTTCAAGAATTTGCCTTCAAACAGAGCGCATATGACGATTGCTAAAGACGCATTGTAAAATAACTTTCAGCCCAAGTCACTTCACAATCAGCAGTCTGTACATAGCTTGTGTGTAAACTAAGTACTTGGATCAGGTGAATAGCCTGAATATAAGAACATCAATGAATGATTTTGAGAGCATCAGATTTCTTTTAGGAGCAGCCTCTTCCCCTTCACCATCAGGTTTCGGAACAGTCCATGAACCCATGAACACTACCTCGTTATTCCTTTTTTTTGCACTATTTATTTATGTTGTAATTCATTGCAGTTTTATGTCTTTGCACTGTACTGCTGTCACAAAACAACAAATTTCACATCATATAAGTCAGTGATAATAAACCTGATTCTGATTCATCAGTTCACTTCCTAAACCTTAGAAATATCTTGCTGTCCAATGTGTCCAATGAATGACTTGGTATGAGGTTGTCCCAAAGTACTTTCCAAACATCAAAGGACTTCTTAAGTGCTGTAACAGAGGAAGCAAGACAACCAACTTGGGCATACCAAGCTTCCACAAGCAGCACTGTCATATTCAACAAGTAATTATTTGTTTTTAGTGATAGAGTCATAGAGTTATACAACACAGAAACAGCTCACCATGTCCGAGCCTCTCATTGTACCTATCTACACTAATCCCATTTCGTCGCATTAGGTCTGTAGCCTTCTATGGTTTGGTGAGTGATGATAATTATAGCAGAAGTATCGGGCCAAGACCCAAGGAATTACTGCCAGATCTTCTGCAAAATAATGTCATGGCATCACTTAAGTCTACCTGAGAGAGAACACAGGCCAGTGGTTTCGGACTTCATCAAAAGGCAGCACATCTGACATCTCTCCCTTCATCTAAGAAACACATTGTTAAATAAGATATCCAAACTCACCAGTTTTCACTGTACAGCCCCTGTTACAGTTCACTGAGGAACTCCAGAAGGCAATTATTTATTCACTTACTACTCAGATGTATCAAGTTGCTGTCCCTTGTTAATGTTTTTTTCTCTGAAAGAAGCCGTCTGATTCCGCCTCACTATTATGCTTTGGTTCTATTTGTTTCCCCTGCACAGATGCTACTGGATAAACATATTCTAACATATCTTTTTGCTTCAGTTACAGACCTAAGATTCTTATGGTTCTCCTTGAAGGACTTCTACCCTAGCGAAACTTCCTAATTGGTTTTCCCTGACTAACTGCCTTTTCTGATTCAGAAACAGTAGGTGTCTTATTTAGCTTCAAGGAACTATGATCTCATCTCCTTCCTGAAAAGTGGACTGAAGAATATTTGATAAATGGTGATTCACCATGATTACTAATGTGAGGAATTGAAAAGACGGCACAATTTGATAAATAATGCCCCTTTGCAGTAACTGGGTAAAAAGAATGAGTCATTGTGCCATGGATAGACACAGCAAAGAAACAGGTCCTTCAGCCCATCAAGTCCATAATGATACCATTTTACTCTACGCCCCCCCTCCCCATTCTCATCAAATCCCCACCAGATTCCACCTCCCACTTACACATCAGGCCAATTTACAGTAGCCAATTGACCTACCAGCCTGCATATTTTTGGGATGTGGGAGGAAACCAGAACACCTGGGGAAAACACATGTGGTCATTGGGAGACTGTGTAAGCTCCACACAGACAGCTACAGAGGTCAGAACCTGGATCTCTGCTGCTGAAAGTTAGCGGCTCTACTAGCTGTGCCACTGTGCCATGCAATGCTTGCCTTCCTTTGCATTTCTAACTCCACTCTGCATTAATTGGTAAGGGGGTTAAGGGTTATAGGGAGAAGGCAGGAGAATGGGGTTGAAAATAAAATCAGCCATGATTGAATGGAGGAGCAGACTCAATGGGCCGAATGGTCTAATTCTGCTCCAATATCTTATGGTTTTATAAGCAGCAGATTTCTTTTGTTTCCTGACAACAAATATTGACTCAGATTTCAAGCACTGAGTGCTGGCTGTTATCAGCAGTCCGTACCTACAGTAAAGGAAAATCAAAAGCACTGCAGACCCAACAGGTCAGGCAGCACCTGTGGAAAGAGAAACAGGGTTGATGTTTCATATTGAAGATAGATGGCATAGATTGAGTGGACAGACAGAGACTGTTTCCCAGGGTAAAAATGGCTAACACAAGGGGGCATAATTTTAAGGTGATTGGAGGAAGGTATAAGGGGGATGTCAGAGGTAAGTTTTTTTCCACAGAGAGTGGTGGGTGCGTGGAACGCCCTGCCGGCAGAGGTTGTGGGGGTAGATACATTAGGGACATTTAAGAAGGAAGGGTGAGATAGGTATTGGAGCAGGATAAAATGTTTGCACAACATTGTGGGCCAAAGGGCCTGTACTGTGCTGTAGTATTCTATGTTCATGTTCTAAGTGCTTCCTGACTTGCCAAAGGGCCTTTGAGCTGAAAAGTTAACTCTGTTTTATTTTTCCACAGGCATTGCCTGACCTGCTGAGTGCTTCTGGCACTTTCTATCTTTATTCCTTCTGTACTCACATACATAAAATGCAGAATCATCAAAAATCTTTGTACTCTAAGGCTACACTGTGGTGCAGCTGGTAGAGCTGCTGCCTCACAGTGGCAAAGACCCCGGTTCAATCCTGATCTCAGGCTCTGTCTGTGTGGAGTTTGCACGTTCTCCCTGTGTCCGTGTGGGTTCCCTCTGGGTGCTCCAGTTTCCTCCCAACAACCCAATGACCTGTGAGTTGGTAAGTTAATTGGCCACTGTAAATTGCCCCTGGTGTGTAGGTGAATGGTAGAATCTGGGAGGTGTTGATGAGAATGTGTGGGGTATAAAATGGGATTAGTGAAGGATTAGTGTAAATGGATGCTTCATGTGCAGCATTGACTCAATGAGCCAAAGAGCCTGTTCCCATGCCTTATGACTCTGTGACAATGGCAAGAGGATTGTATGTACATGGCAAGTACTAAAGAAAGTTACATTTACCACACCTATATTCCACAGACAAGTGGAATTCATGATCATGATATTTAAGAACACAGTTACATATAAAATGCCTTTAATATATTAAAATATTTTGCAGGATTATTATCAAACTAAATTTGACACCAACTACATAAGGAGTTATTAACACAGATAGAGTCATAGAGCATGGAAACAGGCCCTTCGGCCCAACTGATCCATGCCAACCAATTCCCATCTGAGCTAGTCCCGTTTGATGACCAAATGTTTGGTCAGAGCTGTGCTTTATGAAATGAGGAAAGAATGATAGAGAACTGAAGAGGTTTCAGGAGGGGGAATTCCAGAGGCTGCAGGGCTGGAAACTGAAGGGACACCCAGCAATGGTGAGATATGGGAAGACAGATTCATGGACAAGAAGCTGAGTGGGAGTGTGTCCAGTTTTCAGAAGAGGGAAGTTAAGAGATAAGAGATCCTTATTAGTCACATGTACATCACACAGTGAAATGCATCTTTTGCATAGAATGTTCTGGGGGCAGCCTGCAAGTGTCACCACGCTTCCGGCGCCAACATAGCATGCCCACAATTTCCTAACCCGTACATCTTTAGAATTAATAAATAAAGCAAAAGCTGGTAAGCAATATAGACTGGGGCATCTACAGAGTGGCCAGGAAAACAATAGCCAAATCCTTGGGAAAAGTGAGAGGTTAGTAGTAAAGAAGAATACCATTGGATCAAGAACCCACTGTACGTAGTTAACCAAGAGCCAATTTACCTCCTTTAAATGGTTATAAAAGCAGCAGGAGCAGTGCTGTAGAATAGTTGAGCTCTGGATGGAATGAGATTATGACCTCAATGATCCAACACATTCTGTGGTTTAGTCCTTAAATCTCCTCCCTGTAAAAATTCTGCAGTATGGTCCACTCACCCCACAGTCCTGTGTCAAGCTGCTTGGATTCAGCAAAGTTCACTTCAATCTAAACAGATCTGCGTACGGCAGCACTTTCCAGGGACCCTTTCCACTCTGAAATCCACAGGGCACAAAATAACCCTTCACTTACAACCCTCCTGATACACCTTCCTCTCGCAGCATTTAGGATTTATATTTCCAATAGAAGGGGAAGGAGCAGGCAATTACTCACTGTGTTATGAAGTATGGAGATTGAAAATGTATTAATTGAAAATAAAACTCTAAATTTGTGCTGTAGCCTAAGGCAGGTAGAGTGCATTACACTTCTATTTAAAATCAGAATTAATATTAAGTTGGTAAAGCAATGTTCTTTTGGGATTCCTGTGGATTCAGTGTTTTCCCAAATGGGAACTGGAAATGTCAGTATTTTAGCGAGGCACATCATAATTTACGATACTTATCACCCAAAATAAATACTCCCTGGAGTCTGGAGAAAGTGAGTATGAATAATTTCACACCAACTGAACGAATACTGTGGCACTGTCAAATTGTTATTAAACGCCGCTCTGAAAGAACTTCAGTTGCATTCCTTGGATCTTTGCTACACTGGACAATAGGTTTCATTATTTATATGATGAAAACTCTCAGAATTGTTTAAATATATTTGCAAGCAGTATGGAAACGTGCCAGTTCTCCAAGGGAATCCAAGCTTGAAAGATCCAAATCACACCATAGCTCATGTTTGCTCCATGTGTGGACTGGAACCCAGAGTGTGATTTTGTGACAGCAGAGATATAGTAGTTAGATTTACATCACCTCCTAACTTTTGTAATTATTCTTATTCTAAAATTGGCATTATTAATAAGGCTTTACAAAGAGATCCTTTAATTCAGCACAATAGAGACCTAGTTGTATATCTTCCAGCTAAATTTATTGCCATCATTGCTCACGATATGTAAATTTGGAACTTGAACTTGAATGTTTTAAACTTGAACTTGTTTTCTCTTAATTTTTCAGGGTCTGGGTGTTGCTGGAAAGGCCAGCATTCATCATCCGTCCTTCACTACCTTTGGTGCTAAGCTGCATTGTTGAACTGCTGTGGTCTTTCTGGAGGCAGTACTCCCGGATTTTGGGGAGAGAGTTCCAGGATCAGGCCCATCAACAATGAAGGAATGGCAACGTACTTCCAAATCTGGGTGGTGTGTGACCTGCAGGGGAGCCTGCAGGTACTGCTCTTCCCATGCACCTGCTGCCCTGTTATGCTTGGTGATACCCTTTGAACATTTGGGACGTACTGTTGGAGTAGGCTAGGTAAGCAACAGCAGTGCATTTTGTAGATTGCACACAGAGAGCAATGGTTCACCAGGAAGTAGATGGGGTACCCACTAAGCAGACTGATTTGTCCTTGCCTTTCCTTCATTGGAGAAAGCAAAGAGAGATTGGGTGAGCACTTTGCAGAATGCCTTCATTCAGTCCACAGCTTCCAGTTGCCAGTTGCCAGTTACATTAATTCTCCATTTTACTCCCATTTTGACTTCTCTGTCTTTGGCCTTCTTCACTGTTCCAATAAAACTCAACGTAAGCTCAAGAAACAATGCTTAATCTTCGGACTTGGTACATTACAGCTTAATGAACACTGAATTTAACAAGTACAGAAAATAGCCACGCCAGCCTTGTACCTCATATTTCCAGCACTGTGTTTTCTCTCTCTCCTCTGCTGGCTTTTCTCATTTCATTCCTCTGCTTCTATTTATAGCAGACACACCTTACCACCACTATTCAGCTGGCATCACCACTATTCGGCTGGCACCACCACTATTCAGCTGGCACCACCACCACTTGTCACTCAATCGTCCTGGCCAGCCTATCACACACCTTCCCTTTTGTACTCTCTGCCCCTCCCCTTTTCTCTGCAGCTTAAGACTTGCCTCATGTCTAAGTTATCCCAGTTCTGACAAAAGGTCATCCATCTGAAACATTAACTGTTGTTTCTTTCTCCACAGATGCTGCCTGACCTGCTAAATATTCGCAACATTTTCCGTTTTTACTTTAGATTTCTAGCAACTGCAGCATTTTGCTTTCCAATCCTCTTTAGTTACCATAGAAACAGGTTCAATGGAATCACTTCCAACAACAAAGAGAGAATTTGCATTTATATAGCCCCTTTCACATCCTTGAATGTCCTTAGTGCTTTGCAACATAATAATTAATGGATAGGAGTTACTGTTGTAATATAGGAAGGGTTGGTTAATTTGCACTTAGCAATTTTCTGTAAACAGTTTGGATAATCAAGTTTGGCACTGATTGAGGAAATTGTTAGGATATGCAGGGGAACTCCCAAGTGCTTTTTTTGAAATAGCACCATGGGATCTTTTCAATTTAAATGAGAGAACAGCTGGAGGTCTTGTTTAACCTTCCATCTAATGGTGTATCTGACAATCTAACGCACTCTGCTACATTGGAGCGGCAGACTTAGACCTCTGGACAGGGAATGAACCTGTGACCTTCTGAAAATCAAAAAACCACAGATGTCAGGAATCTGAAAGGAAAGCAGAAAATCCTGGAAGTAGTCAGAGGGTCAGGTAGTACCTGTGGAAAGAAAATCAGTTAACATTTCAAGTTAACTTTTCGTCAGAATCTGGTCATTCACCTAAAACATTAACCCTATTTCTCTCTCTGGAGATGCCACCTGCCCTGTTGAGTATTTTCTGTTTTATTTTCTGCTTTTATTCCATCTGCCGTCTTCCCTCCTCCCCTCTGTCCACTGCCTGCACTGATGCACAGCGTCATTTGCTGATGTGTCGCTTCGGATCACACAAGTAATCGGAGAATCCTACTGGGAAAGATGGAAGTGGCTGCTTGAACATGCTCTGGGAATCAGGGCAATGGGTTTTACAGCCGTTAAGACAGCCTCAAAGAGAATGGAAAATGATCTAAACTCCACACAAGGGAAAAACGTACAAGACTCATTAGCACAGTTCTCAGATTTTATATCGCTTTTCATTCATCTAGTATATCCTCATCCAATGAAAGAGTTTCGGGATGGATTTTCCCTTCACTTTGCAGAAGCTACTTAACAAGAAATAAAGGAATAGAAGGGTATTCTGGGGTTGTAAAATAAAAAAAATGGAGGAAGCTGATGAGCAGAGGCATGTGCAAGGATTTAATGTTGTTGGTTTTTGGAGGAGCTCTCGTGCAAATTCTTAACACGATGAAGTGAACAGTGCATGCACATGCGCGACATCACAGTACAGGTGTTGCCATAGAGACACAGCATGGAAATAGGCCCTTTGGCCCATCGTCCATGCCAATCACCAACCACCCATTTACACTGTTCTCATCAACACCCTCCACTGTTCACCTACCCACTACAGGCAATTTACAGTGGCTGATTAACCCACCAACGTGCACATCATTGGGATGTGGGGGAAACTAGAGCTCCTGGAACCCAGGAAACCCACACGGTCACAGGAAGAACAAGCAGACTCCACATAGACAGCACCCAAGGTCGGTATTGAACCCGGGTCTCTCACTCTGTGAGACACCAGCACTACCAGCTGTACCACTGCACCATCCAGTTGTTGCATAACTGTTACAGGGGCTGTGTTTGCCTTGCTTGCCACCCACCCAAAACCTTGCACATCCCCAGCTGATGGGAAATATTAAATGATAGCATAGGCCAATAGGCCTTTGTGCTATAAATCCCATGTAATTCAAATACAACATAATTCCAATGTTAGAACCTGATTAAACTGAGGAGATAGAATTGTTTCTGATTTTAGGTAACAGTGACTTTATCGCTGAATCCGAATAATGTGCATGCATAAGGTTACAGAGCCCTTAAAATGCTTTTTCCCCAAAGTTTATCTTATCTAGTCATGACAAGACACACGACGCTATCAGAGGATGAAAGTTTCTGCTCCATTTCGCTAAGCAGCATCAAGTCTGTTAGAAAATGTAAATCAGCTAATCACTGTCATGAGGGAGAATGAAAGCATTAGGAATCAGTGAGACTACATATAATTCAGGAGAAGAGGAAGGGCTGGTGATGGAAGGGGAGCGATGCAGCAGAGAGGTGGGAAGAAGCACAAATGATGGGGCAGGAGCCTTCAGCCGAAAACAAACCCGACACGTATGTGTTGGCGTTGCTGACAACTATTTTTATCCCTGAATTCTTTGCAGAGAAAGCTGCTAAATTAAAATCAATTAGAACTTAATTTAGTGCAGTCCTGTACACTCTCTACTGAGAAAATGGGTTTGCAGCTCATGTCCCTTGGTGGTAAACTTTGATCACAACTTTCTGTGGCAGATTTAAACTGTCTCCCAGAAGAACCAGAAGAAAACAGGTTTGCTCAGCAGGCCACTCCTCAGGGCTGCAGTCTTCATGAGCAAAGGCAAATCTTTGGCTTCTCGGAGGAAGGCGAAAACATTGCAAGCAATAAGACATCATGATAAAACTCTGGCGTTATGATGGAATTTAATGAGCAAGTGTTTGCAAAACATGACAACTTAAATTAAAACAGCACATCTTAAAATGATATTTAAATAAAAACAGAAAATGCTGGTAACACTCAGCAGGTCAGGCAGCATCTATAGAAAGAGAAACAGGTCAAAGATCCTTCGTGGATGAAGGGTTCTGGACCTCAAACATTAACTCTGTTTCACTGCCTGACCTGCCGAGGGTTTCAACACTTTTTAATTTTATTTCAGATTTCTAGCATTTTCCAACAGTGGTACTTGATCAATCTTCTAATGTGTGTGAATAAATCCCCATTATACCCTTTCTGCATCTGATATATCTACAACCCAAGAGAGAAAGATTTGCACTTCAGAAATCCTTCTCATTACTTCAAGATATCCCAAGATTTTTATAACTAGCATGTATAGCATCTATAACTTTTGATGTATAGTAATGTGAGCAATGTAACAACAAATTGCATGCAAGAAACTCCCATGACTTGCAATGTGATAATTGTCCTTCCTTGGTGTGAATTGAGGGTAAATCTTAGGCCAAGCCACAGGGTAAAATTCTCTGAAATGGAGTCAAGTTTATAGCTACCTGCAAAGTCAGGCAGAGACTTGGCATAACATCTCATCTGAAAGATTCCTGTTTGGAAATGCTGGGAAAAGCAAGCTAACTGGGCCATGCACAATTGCCTACTGCTCTTGAAGATCCAGAGGATGATAGAACAGGCATTTCACATTTAACACATCCAAACGACTATCCTGTGTTTACTGCGCAGTGATAGATCTGACAGAGGAAAACTGGCTGTGGGTCACAGATTGCAATGAATACATAAAGTTTTACTTAAACTTACACCCAGTGAAACCAGCTTACTCACTAAGATCCTCCTGAACACAATAGCATACACCCAAGCATAAAGTCATCTAAATAACGGGAGCCTGGGGACACAGTGAAGGCTGACCAGGACCACACTGCACCGCATCTTAAAACTTATGATTCAAAGTTTTAAATCTCCTTCCCTGCTCATCAAGTACCAGGGGTTTAAGATTTGGCATCCAGAAAGATTTTCACATTGTTAAATTCAACTCGTAACATAAAAATGGGACAGAAAACGAAAAGCAGATTCTGTGAAGATGTTTGCTTTAAACGCTCTGAAAATTTACAATAAAATTGGTTTGGTGCTGATCTTGAAAATCCAGTCAAAACGTCAAGGAAATTTCATCCAAGTAAGTGGGTATTGGGGGTGGGGGGGTGGATTCAGGGTTATTCGTCCTTGAGGGTTGGCAGTGTGGGTGTGGTCAGTGTTGTGGGCATGGCAAACTTTGTGGGCATGCTCAGTCAGTACTTTTGGAGGACCAGACTCTGAGTGGTGATTGGCTTGGACAGAGGGTCTGATGGACTGGCACAAAAGATGAGTGTATAACAGCTCGATGCAAGCCTCACTTTACACCCAAACTTCCAACAACTCTTCAACCTTGTGATTAGTTTGTACCCAAATTGTTGCTTTATCATGTGGGAAAAGGGGAAGAAACTGACCGGCCCAGAGAGGGCTCAGACCCACAGGTGGCAACGGTAGATCTGCTGCCTAGGTTCAGTCTTGACCTCGGGCCCTACCTGAGTGGAGTTTACATGTCCTCCCTGTGACCATGTGTATTTCTCTTGGTTGGTATGGGTTTCTTCCCACATCCCAAAGATGTGCTGGATGCCAAGTTAATTGCTCCCTGTAAATTACCCCTGGTGTAGGTGGGTAGTGGGGAAACAGGCTGCAGTTGATGGGCATGTGGGAGAGAATGGGTTGCAGGACAACAAGTGGGGGAATGGGACCAATAAGATTGCTTTGAGAGCTGGCCAAGACTTGAAGGGCTGATGGCCTCCTATATTGTGATAAAATGTCTCTGAATTGCAGCAGGATTGTATATAATTCCTGAGACAGGTCCACTACATTAAATCAAAACTCCTCTCCCTTCCCTAGTTTAATCTGTGCCAACACCATAGCTAGGAAGCTGTTAGTGAGCACTTCACAGATGCCCCATGGTGCAGAGACTGTGATGTAGCTAACTAAAGAGAAAACTTCTAACAGATCCAGTCTTAACAGTGTTTTGATATTTACAGACCTGGCAATAGCTAATATTTTCAAAGGCCTTAGAAGAAAATTATTTGGAACTTGTATTTGTTTGTATCAGCATCTACAAAGTCGGGTACGGAATAACTAAATAATCTTTGCCCATTTCCATTCCTTGAGTCACAGAGTTGTACAGCACAGTGATAGACCCTTCAGCCCACAATGTGCATGCCGATCTTTCCTGCAAAAATGTCTTGAGTTTCAAAGTAACATCGACTTCAGTTCTTTATTCACAATATTGTCAGTCTGGTAGATCAACCGTTAATGAAAAATTAAAAACTGTGGATGCTGGAATTATAAAATAAAATCAAAAAATGCCGGAAACACTCAGCAGGTCAATCAACATCTGACCAAGGGTCTTCAATCTGAAACGTTAACTCAGTTTCTCTTTTCACAGATGTTCCTGAACACTTCCAGCATTTTCTGTTTTTATTTTGGAAAACTCTGGAAAAGCTCAGCAGGTCAGGCAGCATCTGTGGAGAGAGAAAGAGAAACAGTTAATGTTTCGGTCAAAGACCCTGCATCAGAACAACTTTTTTCTGTTTTTATTCCAGATTTCCAACATCTGTAGTTTTTTTTTGATTTCCAGCATTTTCTGGTCTTATTATGGAGGGGCAATAAAATGGCTTGAAATGACAAACAAAATTTGTGGCCCCATGACCTCTTTATTGAGGCATAGTTGTCGAAACTAATGTTTCCAAGGAGGGTTCTGGAAAGATACATCAACATTGACATAAATGAAGGCACTCTCACTGCAGCCAATCAATAACCTCTGGTTTTCAGCACCAAGTTTATTTACAAGAGTCAAGATGAGTCTAAGTCAATGAAGTTTTTCTTTTGGTCGGCATTATGCACTGATTCAAGATGAGACTTTATTCATGAGAATCCATGAGAGAGTTAATCCCCAGTGGAACAGGCTTAAGGGGCCGAATGGTCCACTCCTGCTGCTATTTTCTTATGTTTGTATATTCTTATGTCGATAGTTAAGCACATAAATTTGGTATGACTGGAAATATACATTCAATTAATTCAAAAAAAAATTGGAATTAAAAAAGTAGCAACAGAAAAGGTGACCATGAAAGTCTGGTTCAGAAATGTCCTTTCAGGATATCTCAGTGGCACAGCTAGTAAAGCAGCTGTCTCACAGCTTAAGTGACCCAGGTTTGATCCGAACCTTGAGCACTGTACTTTGGGAACTCACACATTCTCCCTGTGACTGCGTGGGGTTTCCCTGGGTGCTCTGGTTTCTTCCCACGTCCCAAAGATGTGCTGGTTGGTAGGTTTATTGGGTGCTGTAAATTGCCCCTAGTACGTAGGTGGAAGGGGGTAGGGGAATCAACATGGCAGAATCATAGATAGAGATTGGGTCACAGTCAATGCCAACCATCAATCGCCCACTTATAGTAATCCTACACTAAACCAATTTAGTGCTCCCCACATTCTGAGCAACTTCCACCAGATTCTACCACAGCACTCACCTACAGATTAAAGGCGATTTACATCGGCTAATTGGACTGTGGTAGGAGAGAGAATGGATTGTAAGGAAATAGTTGGGGAAATGGGATTGCTCTGAGAGCTAGCATAAATTCAATGGGTCAAATGGCTTCCTCCTTTGTCATGAGAAATATGAAAATATGAAATCAGCTGCCCTTATCTGATCTGATTCAGACACACCCAAATGGTTCATTGTTAATTGCCCAAAGCATTGGAATAGTCAATCCTTCAGAAAACAAAGGCCACAATTCTTAGACCCGACCTAAAACCTAGTGGTTACTTTGCTCTGGTTCTTTCCCCAGTTTCATACAAATGCCAAAGGTCACTGCTCAGGAAACCAAGCCAGTTTTGTGAGATGATGGATGGTCTTCCTTTTGTACAGGAGTGGCCAGTGTTAGTTACTGTCTAAGAACTTTAATCTCTAATAACTGGCAACTCAAGCATTGGGAAAATATTAATATCTGTAATTCCCAAAATGCCTAGCACTGCGATCAGACTGGATTCCTGACCTGAGTTAATAAATGGAATTAGTGTAGGATTAGTGTAAAATGGGTGCTTGATGGTCAGCATGAACTCAGTGGGCCAAAGGTCCTGTTTCCTTGGTGTATGACTCTGTAATCTGGAGATGTATTAATCTGAGCTGGGCATTGGATACAAACCATTCGATCGCTGAAGTCTAGATTAGGATGGTGGGATGTGGTCTTGGATAAGTAAAACCTTATAAAAGAGCATCTTTTGCTTATTGATGATTTCTAACTCTTTGTTTTAGCTCCATGAATTTTCTGATTCAATTAGTCATTGCATCTATTGAAAGTAAAGAGTTGTTTTTGCTTCTGAGTGATACAAAGCCAACATTTTCTACCAGGTAACTACTCAGCAATTTATATACTGAAGATAGCAAAGCGAGTCAGCAGGCATCGAGTGAATGCTGATTACTAAACTTATTCCCTAATGTGAAGTCGAGAAGATCTGGGTTGAGAGGTATGTGGGCGGTGGGGGAAGCATCCCTTATCTCCGTTCTCATTGTTATAACCCTGTACAGCCCTGCAATTTCCACAGTCTCTTTAATTTTATTTTCCACATAACTTGGGAATTATTAAACAATGCCTTGGATTCAGAAACAGAGGACTCATTCCTTGTAGCCAAAGAATGGGAGGATGGAATTCCTCTGCAGTGGACTTTTAACCCATGAAGTGAATCCTGAGCTCGTACCGTCCTATTGATTAAAGATATTTTAACAGAGTCTGAAGGATTCGCCTCAAGGCTTGATAAGAGAAAGCTCCCCAGACAACAGTTGCATGGAGACAAGAGAGGGGCAAGCAATTACATACAAACATTAAATTACATTGCTCAGACATTCAGGGTAATGGAGTTAATATCGCTCGAGTGACTACAGATATTTAGTGGCCATTCTTTTAAACACTGTTCGAACAGGACGGCAAGAAATTAAATGAGACCATGTTGTATAAAACGACATAGATATAATTACATTTTGCTTTCCTGTAATTTGTGCTGACTGCAGCAACATAAAAATTAACAACCGAGGCAACCTCTGGTTTGGCAATAATGCCTTCAAATTAGAGAGAGTGTGGAAAACAACACAATGGTATGTGTCCATAGTCCTAGCATCTACATAGTTGTGTCAGCTTGGCTCTGTGGTAGCAACCTGTGCTTGTAAAGCAAAGGTTCACATACTGTAAATAAATCTGCACAATGTTTTAATGGACGTTCATCACCTGATCTGGGCTGAGTTAAAATTGGCCCTGAAACATGAGCACTGCGAGTACATAGGTCCCTTTCAGATCCCGATCTAGTAACCCCATGATATTTAAATTCTCTTAGATAGATAGATAGATATCTTTATTAGTCACATGTACATCGAAACACACAGTGAAATGCATCTTTGGATGGAGTGTTCTGGGGGCAGCCTGTAAGTGTCGCCACACTTCCAGCGCCAACATAGCATGCCCACAACTTGCTAATCCGTACATCTTTGGAATGTGGGAGGAAAACGGAGCACCTGGAGGAAACCCATGTAGACACAGGGAGAACGTACAAACTCCTTACAGACAGCGGCAGGAATTGAACCTGGGTCGCTGGTGCTGTAATAACGTTACGCTAACCACTACACTACCATGCCTGCCTCATCATCGTTGTCTAAATCCCATTTTGGTCCTCACCTCTCCCTGTCGGTGAACATCTGCCATACCTATAGTCCATGAAGATCTCCACACCCCTCTAACCCCAGCCTTCTGTGAATCCCTGTTGCTCTTCCTACCTTGAAGGTCTACCTCTTTGTCCAGGCTTTCAGTCACCTATCTAAGTATCTGCTACCAAGTCAACTTTCCGATGCTCTTGTGAAGTACCTTGGGATAGTTCAAATCAAAGTCGAAGTCAAAGTCGAGTTTATTGTCATATGCATAAGTACATGTATGTAGAGGTGCAATGAAAAACTTACTTGCAGCAGCATCACAGGCACATAGCATCAGATAAACAGCATTCACAAAAAAACACAAATTAAACAGAAATTATACACAACTTTTACAAAAAAAAAACTAGAACAAAGTGGTCATCGTGTTGCTGTACTGAGGTAGTGATTAGGGTTGTGTAGGTTGGTTCAAGAACCAAATGGTTGAAGGGAAGTAGCTGTTCCTGAACCTGGTGGTGTGGGACTTCAGGCTTCTGTACCTTCTGCCCCATGGTAGCTGAGAGAAGATGGCATGGCCCAGATGGTGGGGATCTTTGATGATGGACGTTGCCTTCTTGAGGCAGCACCTCCTGTAGATACTACCGATGGATAGTTTACTTTACTGAAGGTGATTTATAAATACAAATTGCTGCTGCTTTTGCTGTGACTGACCCTTTGGTTCCTGTTCACTTTCTGCAGGCAAGATGCTATCATTGCACAAAACTGCTGCAAGCTGACATAGTAAGATCCGGGGGCAGTTATTCACCCCTTATTATGTTTAAGGCATCACACACTTCATTGCCAATACTTGCTGATGGCTTGTGCAAGTGTTTGTTCATCAAACAACATAATATGGAGATCAGAACCGTTAAATAAATGATCACAAGATCACAAGACAAGGGAGCAGAAGCAGGCCATTCGGCCCATCGAGTCTGCTCCAAGGAAAAGGGAAAAAGAAATGGGGAATGGGGAGAGAAAAAAAACCTATTCTAATCCCAATTTCCGGCCTTATCCCCATATCCCTTGATACCCTGACTATTTAGATATCTATCTATCCCCTCTTTGAACGCCCCCACTGATCTGGCCTCCACTGCTGTACATAGGCAATGAAGGCGACACAAAAAAGGAAGAACAAGAATGACAACTTGCCTGTTTGTGTACAATAAATGCTGTCTGATTCTCTGTGATGTGTTTTATGTGCCTCAATCCTGCCTGGAGTGAGCCATCAGACGCAGGACTTGTTTTAGACGCAGGCTGCTAGAAATGCTCCTGTTTGAAGAACCAAAATTCAGAAGCTGATCTGAAAGGAAAATAACGATTTTTTTTCCCCCAACTGAAATACTTTGGTTCCTCGGAATAATGATGCTGTTCTGTCTCTACATCCTGGAGCTGTGAAAGTGAGCAGTAAAGCTCACATCCATCACTAATCCAATCGATAGATCACAAAGCCAGCTTTGTCATTCAGTGGCAAGACGTCTCCATCTGAAAACAGTGTTGATTACTGGACAGAGGCACTCATTAGAGGGATAGGCAAATGTTGGAGTGCCTGGCTTCTTTTATCAGTAAATTTTTCGTGAACAAATAAGGTTGAGCCAAATATTTTTCACCTGAAACTCTTCTCCCAACCCTTCACCTGAAACAATCTCCAGAACCCTTCACCCAGGGCAATTCTCCTGACCCCTTCACCTAAGACCCTTCCCCAACCCTCACCCAAGAGCCCTCTCTGACCCTTCCTCTGATCCTTACCCGAGACCCCTCCTGATTCCTAACGCTCCCTGATCGTCACCTGAGACCCTTCCCCAACCCCTCAACTGAGACCCTTCCCCGACACCTCACCTGAGACCCTTCCCCTGACCTCTCAGTCGAAACCTTTCCCCTGACCTTCACCAGACCCTTCCTCTGATCGGCATCCGGGACATTGCTTTGAACCCATTTTCTTCACTCCTCACCTGTCTTGTTTCTCGACCTTCCTCCACTCAAGAAACCTTTACCGGCCAAGCTTACTTCACGGAGGTTTTCAAGAAAAGTTTTATTTTAAGTTTTCACTCCTGCTATGAAATGTGTTCAGTGGGAGCACAAATCAGGGCATCTGTGAGCCCACGGAGGATCATACCTCACTCTGAGCTGCGATAATTTGTCCTGAAACATCTTAAAGGCAGACCAAAGTGCTTTACAGCCAATGAAATATTTCCAAAGCGTTGCTACGTAGGAAACATGGAAGCATAATTGCCTAAACCCCACAAGCAACAGGGCGGCACGGTGGGGCAGGAGTTAGTGCTGCTGCCTCACAATTCCAGCGATCCAGATTTGATCCTCAATTGCTGTCTGTGTGGAATTTACACGTTCATCCTCTTACTGCCTGAGTTTCTGGCCAGGTGTTCTGGTTTCCTCCCACGTCTCAAAGAAATGCTGGGAAATGAATTGGACTTTGTAAATTGCCCCTTTGTGTAATTAAGTGCCAAACAAATCAAAGGAGGGAATTTTAGAATGGAGAGGAAATAACCTACAAGCCAAAGGGAAATAAAGAGAGGGGGAATGGGAATTGCTGGCATGGATCCAATGGGCTGAGTGGCCATCTTCTGTGTAGTAAATAACAAAGCATTTTGTGAAATTGGTTGAGAGATAAATATTGAGCTGGGAACTGAGAAGAAATTTTTCTTTTTTCAAAGTGCTATCGACATTTTGCATCTATTGAAGAGGGAGAGAAGGCCTCAGTTTAATACTTTGACTGAAAGACAACACCTCCAACAAAGGAGCTCAGGTCTAGTGCCCCAGCCTGGATTTCTACACTCGGTCTCTAGTGTGGGACTTGAATTGGGGATTCAGAGCAAAGAGTGCAACCACTAAGCCTCGTCACACAAGCGAGTTCATGTCCCCGTTGTCTTGAGGAGAGTAACAAATCCTTAACTCTGATACCACATTCCTACAATGAAGTAAGTGAAACTCATCAACATGCATTGCACATTCGAGAACAAAAAGAGCGTACTTCTCTCCTGGCCAAACTCCACCTCACCCCTGCAGAAGGGCAATAAATCACCAGATGCTGTTTTCCATCAGGTGCTCTCACTAAGTTAAATCAACCGAAGAAACATCACTTTCAAGGAAAAATCCACATGACTCACAGCACTTTAAACTTTTGCATCTGTGAAAGTTGGCAAGAGGTGCCCATGACACAACTGTTATCCACATGCCAATAATAATAAGTTGGACTTTCCAGCAAGACTTCGAAACAGCAGACAATCTCTGATGGGCCGTACAGATTGATTTATGCAGCAAGTCCTGTCCTGTTCTGTTCTGGTATTGCTGCCGTTAGTCTTCTACTCACCACCTTTAGCCCAGAGGACAAGTTACACCAAACTTTTCCAAGACTCCCATGAGCACACACATCGGGTTGGATAGACAATGTTAACGTTGGAGAGTTTGGGCGTTTCAATCTCCTGTCAATGCCTTGTAGTTCTCAAACAACAAAGTAAGTAAAGGCAGCAGCATTCAGAGGGCAGGCTGGTATCCCCAAGGATTGGAACTTTGCCTACACCAGGAGAAAGAATTTGCCTTTAACCATCCAGGCAATCTGCTGCCCAAATCATCAGCAGAGGATAACACTCTCACTGAATCAGAACCCAGTGCATTCATATCTCACTCCAGTGATGAACATACCAGTGCAGTACTGAGGGAGTGCGACGTTGTTCGAGGTGCCATTAAACCACATGTGCCCTTTTTATGGATGGAAAGTATCACACTGCACTATTTTGAAGACGACCAATACTTGTATTTCAACCACTAGCAATTTAAAATGGAATTTTGATCATTACAAAATTATTTCTGGGAGCTTTCTGTACATGTACTCACTGCCAGTTATTCTACGTTATAAGGGGACCTGAGAACAAAAGAAAATAGGAGCAGCAGTAGGCCACCCAGCCCCTCGAGCCTGTCCCACCATTCAATATGATCATGGCTGATCTGCCCCAGGTCTCATTTCCTCTTCTGTGCCAGTTTCCCATAGATCGATCTTAAAAAAAACTGAGCTACTTCTTTAAATGCCTCCAATGATCCAGCCTCCACAGCCCAACAAGGCAGAGAATTCCAGAGATTCACCCCCCCCCCCCCATCTGTGAGAACACTTGTAACGATGTTTCAAAAGCACCTTTCTGAATTGGATAGCACCATGAAGGTGCCCTGAGGTTGTGGAAGGAACTGTAGAAAATGCATTGCTTACTTTGGATTGACATAAGTGGTTGAAGATTAATTTTACGAACAAAGACTTGCTGACCAATTGATTGGAGGATGCAATGGTCCTGGTGCTGCTGGGTCTAGTGGGTCAGAGTTGACCAGTAACAATGTTTCTGAGTCTCCTGTATCCAGTGCTACATCAGACAACCCAGTTCTCCTACTGCCTAAGCTAGAAATTACATGTAATTGCTTCAGATTCCTGCATCTGCAGTCTCCTGCGTTTTTTTTTACTGCCAGATCAAGGCTAAACGCAAATGAGAGGAACAGCACCTCATATACCGCCTGGTCAGTCTCCAACCTGGCGGCATGATCATCAGATTCTCAAACTTCCATTAACTGCTCCCCCTCTGTCCCATTTCCCCTTTTCTCTTCTCTCTCTCCTCCTGATCCACCTGGCACCCAACACGCCATCTCGTTCCCCCCGCCCCCACCCTCTCCATCTGCCCATCAAGCATTCCTCCCACTGGCTCCCCACCCCACCTCCCTCCCTTTATTCCATGCTCCACTTTCAGCCCTTTGTCACTTCCACCTATCACCTTCCAGCTTCTGACATCATCCCTGCTCTCCCCCATCTCTCATCTGCCTATCCCCACACTCCCCTCACCCGGATCCACCTATCGTCTGCCAGCTCTTGCTCCACCCCTTCTCCCCACCTCTCTATACTGGTTGTCTCCCCTCTTTCAGTCCTGATGAAGGGTCTTGACCCAAAACATTGACTGTCCATTTCCCTCCATAGATGCTGCCTGACCCGTTGAGTTCCTCCAGCACTTTGTGTGTTGCTCTAAGTTCATGTAATTGCTTCTTTCTCCACTGTGAAACTGAACTATTGGGGTAGTAAATATGCATAATAGATTCATACAACCATATCACACAGGACACCAATCAGTCCACTGAACGAACTACCTAGATAGCTCCAGTTCCCTTCCTCTGCCCCACTGCAATTATTTTTTTGCAAAGCCCTTCCACTGAATCTGCTTCCACCATTCTTTCAGACAGTGTATTCCAGATCACACCAACTCAATGCATAAAAATATTCTCTTCACAGTCCCTCTGTGTCATATAAAATTACTAGAGTTTGGTTCAGTTATAATTAGTTTTGTCTCAATCATTGCCTGTGTATTACACTGTCACTTTTTTCCTCTTTATCATCTTGGACAGCCTGCTCCTTCGGGACATATCTCTGCCCTTTATCTACTGCAAGAGTTTACTTCCTTCAGTCCAAGAGTACAGTAGAGGACATAGGCACAATGTTAGAACAAGCTGGAAACTTCAACAACTTGCCTTTCAGGTTGGAAAATCTCCCCAGGAGCTCATGGGAGCATCATCAAACAACAGAAAACCAAGCCACTTGATGAGATATGAGAGCAAGAACTTTGTCAGAAATAGATATAAAAGGAATGTTTTAGAGCGGATACAGAGGTAGTGAGTTGCAGAGGGCCATAGAAAGGATATTCCAATAGGGAAAAAACCAATTAACCATCTAAAGCAATGCTAACCAAAATATAATTTTAGAAATTTGCACCCTTGATGAAAGATCACATCAGTTTTTGTTCTCTGTATAATACAGATTTACTGACTATGCCTCATTATTAGTATGATAAACCTTTCAAGGAGAACTAAAAGGGAATGTTAAAATTGGTAACCTTGCTTTTTTCTTTAAAGGGCAATTTTAGGTTTGTCATAGCTAAAAACAGCACAAAAACAGGTGCTTCAGTCCACCGAGTCTGCACCATCAACCACCCATTTACATGAATCTGACATTAAGCCCATTTTTTATTCTCTCACTTTCTCATCAACTCCCCCCCAGATTCTACCACTCACCTATACACTATGAAATTTACGGTGGCCAATTAACCTGCCAACCCTCACATCTTTGGGATGTGGGAGGAAACCAGGGCACCCAATGGAAACCCACGCTGCCACAGGGAGACTTGTAAACTCCGCACAGACAGCACCAGAGGTCAGGATTGAACCTAGGTCTCTAGAGCTGTGAGGCAGTGACTCCACTAGCTGTATCATTGTGCCACCCAGAGGTTTAAGGAGAAGTTTCCAAAGCCTAGGGCTGGAATAGCTGAAGAACTAAAAGCTTTATGTCTCTGTTAATGTTTCTGCTCAAAAATAAATTAAGAATGATCAAGACAAATTGCAATATTTAAATCATGCAATGTAATATGAGAAAACTTTCTCATTTAACATTTGATTAAAAAAAGAGATCAAATTCCATATGTTTACTCTGATCTAGGCTTGCATAAACTGGATTTCAAGTGACAATTATTTTATAATTTTAAGAGAAATTGATATTCAATCATCCCTTTCACATTACAGTTCTCTCTTTATAGAAGTTTCTGATGTTATCTAAGAATTGGATGTGGAGAAGACCTCGTCACTTGTGGGAGACCTCACTATTTAAGGTCATAAAAAGAAAGCAGACACTAATAAATCCAGTAAGGACATCTGGATAAATTACTTTGCCTAGAGGGTGATGAGAATGTGGAACTCGCTACCATAGGGAGTGATCGAGGTAAACAGTATTGATGCATTTACAGGGAAGCTGAATAAGCACACAAATAAAAGGCTATATTAATGAGTTTGGAATGAAATATGGTGGGAGGAACCTTGTCTGATGCACAAAAAATGGTATAGACCAGTTGCCCGAGTGGCCTGTCTTTAAGTAATTTAATTCCTACTAAGTTGATCCACCACTTGTAATTTTTCTGCGTGTTGAGAGCCCCTGAATTACCAAGATAAAAAAATGTGTTTAAGATACCTAGCATGTAAGAAGACGAAGGCAGATTGAATTGACTACTCTTCAGCACTCTGCTTCCATGTTACTCTCATTTTTCCTTCTCCCTCCACAAGTACCATGCAATCCCAATATTTCTGCTGATTGCACCATGTCAGTGTAAATCAGTTTCTGTCCATGTTACCTCTGCATCAAAAGGTTCAGGTCCCTCAGCAGGCAAGCTGGTGATCAAGTGCAGTGATGACACAACACTACTATCAGTGGTGCTGATTTTCAGGTGAAACATTAAACCATGGTTTAATAGAGCAAACGTAAAGTGTATCAAGCTGTTATCAGTTCTACCCAGACCTCTATGGTTGCACTGAGTCAGCAGGTGTTGGGTTCAATTCCCACTGCAGAAACTTGAGCACAAAACTCCCATTGCTATAATGAGGGAATGTGGCATTGCTGCTAGTGCCCTTTTTCAGGTAAGACAGTGAACCAAGGTCCTGTCTGTTCTTTCAGATGGTAGTTGATTCCTAGTACAGTGGACAATTTTTAGCTTTCAAACACTATGCCTCACTGCTCATCAGGACATTACTATTTCTGGGAGCTTGCTGTGTGTGCATTGTCTGCCACATTTCAACAGAGGTCCACAGTTCAAAAAGAAGTTAGTGTCTATGGAGCACTTTGGGACATTCAGCTAAGTGCTAAAGAAATGCAAGTCTTCCATTCTACTTCTTTGAGTGTCCTGACCAGCGTTCCTCCATCAACTAATGCCACAAATTATCTGGGCCTTTATTCATTTACAGCACATCCTGAGTTAGTGGTGAGTCAGGTGTTATAGACTCATATCTCCAGGTGGTGGATGTAGCTATCCCAAACCCTGGAGGGATGCTAATTCACCTGTGAATTTGACTGCAGTTGATCAGTGATCGAAAACAATGTACTTTACAAGGAACAAAAATAACAATGTATATTTCCATTAAAAGATAATGAATCTACAACACACACGTCAATTCTGCCTTTCACAGCCCCTCAGCACATCAGTGGGGATTTCTTGCCTTCATCTGTTCTTGTTAAGGTGAGGCTTTCATGCTTATGCCAGTAAGAATACACAGCCTTTCACAACTCAGGTGTGTCACAGATCAGGCGCGATGCAGAGCTCCCACATCATCACCCCAAGACAATGTCTAGCACAGAGTATGGGAGCACTGGGCAACACTCCCATTTCTCCATACAAAGATTGCTGAATAGCACCAACTGTGCAAAATATGCGGGCACTTTTCCAGGCAATGAACTCAGATCCCACTTGAGGTTTCTGCACATTGATGCCTCCTGACCTCATTTCATTACCAGGATGCTTTAGTCCTTAGAAAACACCACTGGCTAGTCTGCATCAAGAGACAGGACTTGATAGTGGCAGCGTTTTAACCTCACGTAACACTGAAATCCTTTTAATAAACTGCTGTGCTGTCAATCACAGATAATACAAGGACACTGTGAATATTTCTTTAAAACAAAAGCAAACTAGAATTGTCATAGAACCTATCACCACTTCAGGATGTCCTTAAATAATTTATAGCCAATGACATAATTCTGAAAGAGTAAGCACTCTATTTATATAAGAAAATGGAAGACAATTTGTGCATAGCAGGATCCCATCTCAAGGTGCGTTTGTCATTTTCTAGTGGGTTAATGAACAGGCAGCTACCAGGGACTGAGATGTACTGTTCTTCTTTAAAGATAGTGCCATGGACTCCAGAGATCACTTGGGACTTTGGTTTTAATGTCTCATTTGAAAGATCTCACCCGTAACAATGCAGCACTCTCTCAGCACCACGCTGGAGCAATAGTCGAGATTTTATGTCCAAGTCTCCGGAGTGGGCACATCTTTCTGACCCACAGACAAGATCTCTCCTCAATAAACCATAACTGGTACAACATTTCATTCCCATTTCCAGTTCAATCCCAATAATGCTCTGTGTTATGAGGGATTTTAACATTGTGCACTGTTCCACCATCAACGGGGACTGTGATAAACACATGGCTAGTTTAGACAAAATATATTTGGGTAGGGACTGTTGTAGACTGCTGAGGATACAGAAATGATCAAATTTGTAATGTTTTCGTCTCACTCCCTTTAATCCCCAATGCTGCATCTGTATCTAAATTAAAACAACCTAACACACAAATACAATTTTATTTTACAAAATCTGCTGATGTGTAAAAAATATCTGCTGAGGTGACAATATTTACTGTGCTGAGCAAGAAATTTGCCAATACGTGGGCATTGTTTAATGTCATTGAAAGTTTGGGTTTGTATCTGTGGAAGTAAATCATTGTGTTATCTCAATCACACATCAGGTATTACTCAAATCATTTCCACTCTGCACTGGGTCACTTCAGGAGACACTCAAAGCTAGCTTTAGATTACTTGCCCGGTTTATAACAGCTGAAACCCCACAGACGTGTAGACAGTATTATATCACTTGCACGCTGGTAAGGCAGGTAGTGCTGCTGCCTCACAGCTCCAGAGACCCTGGTTCAATCCTGACCTTGGGTGCTGTCTGTAGAGCTCTCGTATGTCTTCTCTGTGACCATGTGGGCTTCCTCTGGATGCCCTGACTTCTTCCTAAAAGACATGATGGTTGGTTAATTGGCTGCTGTAAATTACCCCTTTGGGTGGGTTAATGAAGAAAGGAATAAAAGGAAGGTGACGGACACTCAAAAGAGAATAAATTCACAGGGGGATGGGGAAATAAGGAGAAGGAGAATGGGAGTCATGTCATTGCTCCCTTAGGACTTGATAAACTGAACGCCCCACCTCTGTGTGGTTCTAATTATAGGATCAGAATAATGGACTGTGAACTCAGACAAGATAGGGTGAATGCACTCAGTTTTTTTTCCCCAGGGTTGGGGAATCAAGAACTAGAAGGCATGGGTTTAGGGTGAGAGGGGAGAGATTTAACAGGAACCTGAGGGGAAACTTTTTCACTCAGCGAGTGGTCAGCATATGGAACGAGCTGCCAGAGGAAGTGGTTGAGGCAGGTACATTAACAACATTTAAAAGACACTTGGACAGATACTTGGATAGGAAAGGTTCAGAGGGATACGGCCTAAATGCAGGCAAATTTGACTAGCTTAGATGGGTGTCTATGTCGGCATGGGCCAGCTGGGCTGAGGAGTTTATGACTCTATAAGTGCAAAGTGATGCGTTTTGGAAAGTTAAACCAGGGCTGGACTTACACAGTTAATTTCAGGGCCCTGGGGAGTGTTGTAGAACAGAAAGACCTAGGGGAACAAATACATAGTTCCCTGAAAGTTGCAACACAGGTTGACAGAGTGGTGAAAAAGGTGCATGCCACACTTGCCTTCATCGGATGGGGCACTGAGTTGAGCTGTATAGAACATTGGTGAGACTGATCTAGAACACTGGTCGCCGCACTATAGGAAGGATGTGCTTAAACTAGAGAAGGTGCAATAAAGATTCACAAGGATGTTGCTGGGGCTGGAGCACTTGAGTTATAAGGAAGACTGGATAGGTTGGGACTATTTTCCCTGGAGCGAAGGAGGCTGCGGGTGACCTCATAGAGGTATATAAAATCATCAGGGGATAAAGTGGATGGCCACAGTCTTTTTCCCAGGGTTGGGGAGTCCAAAACCAAAAGGTAAAGGTTTAAGAGAGTGGAAAGAATTAAAGGGGAACTGAGGGATAGGTTTTTCACACAGAGGATGGTGGGTTTGTGGAATGAGCTGCCAGAGGAAGTGGTAGAGGCAGGTACAATTACAACGTTTAAAAAACATTTGGACAGGTACATGGATAGGAAAGGTTTAGAAGGATATGGACCAAATACAGGCAAATGGGACTAACTCAGATAGACATCTCGGTCGGCATGGACAAGTTGGGCCGAAGGGCCTGTTTCCGTGCTGTATAACTCTAGGACTCTATAATGATAGAAAATCTGGGGTGAAAGAAGAGGAGGAACCTGAAACAACCACAATCACTGGGTGAAAGGTTTACTAATGAGACTGAAGTTGACAAGTGTATAAAATGCATTCTCTCCACCACTCCCATGTGCCGTTAGCTTCCCTTCACACTACAGTCATTTTTATTCACCATAAGCAACACAGAATTTCTATGTTGGCTCCCAGATTGTCTGCATGTCCATTTTAATGTCACTGCAATACCAATAAAATTGGTTGTTGAGTGCACAAGCCGTTCCCAGATGGATGGTCTTGGGAACACTGCCAATCGTGATCACAAAGCCAGAATACAGCCCTGGCACTTTGAGTTAATTCCACGGTGAAATAAATGCTCTAGGAGTACAACTATATTTGGCCACGACCATATACTATTTTTCTTACTACTGTCATAAGAGAACTTGCAAGTCAGCCTTCTGCAAAACTAATATCATGAAAGGACTGAGTGTGCTACAATACACTCCCACTCATTGTGGCTACACGAGAAATAAATACTGACCTGGATTTTTACACCTTCACTTTCACAGACTCAGGGCATCCCAAAGTATTTTACAGCCAGTGAAGTAACATTATAATGTAGGAAATGCAGCAAGATTCCATAAGTAGCAATAAGTGCCCAGTTAATAGCTTTTTCAGTGATGTTTATTGTGGGATAAATATTAGCTCCAGGAGAGCATGGAGAGATCTCCTTTCTAAAAAGGTGCTGTGGGATCTTTTGTATACACTTGGAAAGGCCTTGGTTTAATTCATCTAGAAAACGGAACCGCTGACAACGTAACATGGCCTCCAGTACGATGCCAGTCTAAGTTTTCGGCTCAAATCTCTGGAGAGGGCCTTGAACACACAATCTTCTGACTCGGAGGCAAGAATGCTACTCGAGAGGAAGGTCCTTGTGTTTATGTTAGCAGATCTAACTCCCTATCCAACTCAATATGGGGAGAAGGATTTCCATGGCCAAATAGGTTGATCCTTTAATACAAGAAATATGTGATGGTGAAAGGTTTGTACCGATCCCACTGGTTTTGAGTCTTTTCCACACCTTAGCTAGAGGCCTTCTATCTGCCTACTGCTCAGTTTGTTTTTAAGAATCATACGGCAGAGAAGGAGGCCTAGGAAATGCAGCAGCCACATATTAGCTCCCCCAACCAGCAATGTTATGATCAACAGATCATTGGCATTGGTAATATTTCTTCATTTACAAATATTGGTCCAGGACATCAGGGAGAACACCCCCAATCTTCTTCTAAGTAACGCTGTGGGATGTAAGAGTTAAATATCTCAAACAATAGCCAGAGGAGACACAAGAGACTGCAGATGCCGGAATCTAGAGCAACAAACAATCTGCTGGTGCAGGACCTGATGCAGGATTTAGACCTGAAACGTCAACAATCCCTTTCCCCCCACAAATGCTGCTCGACCCGCTGAGTTCTTCCAGAGATTATTTGTTTCAGCCGGTACCCCTGATAGTGCAGTGTTCCCTTGGTACTGTATTGGAGTGTCAGCTGAGAATTCCTCGACCAGTCTCCAGGAGTGGAACTTCAGTACTGCATCAGAAGTGAGAGTGTTTTCACAGATTACACCTACTGAGCCACAGATTACACCTACTCCTTTCCTCAAAATGATAAATGGCATCATTGTATTTAACTCAAGTCAAATTCCACCACAGGACAATGAAACAACATAAGCTGTGATCCATCTTAGAACACAGAACACTACAGCACAGTACAGGCCCCTTGGCCCACAATGTTGTGCTGACATTTTATCCTGCTCTAAGATCTATCTAACCCTTCCCTCCCACATAGCCCTCCATTTTTCTATCATTCATGTGGCTATCTAAGAGTCTCTTATACTGAAGAACTCTTTTGCTGCTGTTTATTACTGTATTTGCAGAGGCTTCTTTAGCTCTGTACTATAACAAGGTCTGTGAATTTGGGATTCTGCTAAAAATATCAAACAGACTTAAAGCTATCACAAACAGACTTTTGATTTCACTACAAATAGCAACAGAAGGAATTCTCAATCCATCATCTAATCTGCTCTTAGTTCAAAGACATTTCTTCCAAATCATCTCATCATTATAATTTAATTAGCACTAAATTCCCACTTTGTGATCTTATTTACATTGCTTTCTTCAACCTATTGAATAGTTCTATTTTTCTCACTTTACTCCTGCATATTTTGTTGTCTTCTTGCCAGGATTTAAGTGAACTGGGAGCATGGTGAAAGATATTAGGGAAGAAAAAGGTTTGCTTCTTGTGAAATACAAGGACATTCTTCAAGGACTTGAAACACATTCAGTTAATATTTGTTAGCCTTCATCTGACCTCTGAGACTGGCACATTGATGCTTCTTCCTTAAGGACACGAAAGTATGGTGCTCGTTAACATGTGCACAGCTCATCCACCTTTTCACCTATGGTTCACACTGAAGTAATACAGCATTATGCTACTCATCCTTAGATATAATGAACATCAATGTCACCATGCTTTTGGGCAGTTAAAGCTTTAAGAATTTTTACTCTGCAATTCAATTACAGAAGAGAATTTAAATGGATTAATCAAAGTTTATGCATCCATTCTTTTTCTTCTTACGTAGTCCCTTGGTATCAAGAATAACATGCTTGCACTTGAGTTTTATATGTTCTGAGGTAGCAGATGAGGCCAATGTGGGAACTGTGTACTCTTTGACAAATGGGGTGGGTGCTGGCTGATGGGGCAGTGAGAGGGTAGTTCGCGAGGTGATGCACTCCTTCTGCCACACGCGTAGCATATCTGTGTGCTACTGAATCATGGGCTTGAGGTTCCAAATACCATCTTGAATGCGCCTCCCGCCCTTTGCGTGGCCGTGGGCCAGAGATTCCCAGGAGTCAGTGGGGATGTTGCATTTATTCTGGGAGACTCTGACCACGTCTTTGAACCTTTCCTTCTGTCCACCTGAATCTCTTCAAAGAGGGTCTGTTTCAGAAGGCTGGTGTCAGGCATGCAAACAACACAGCCTGCCCAATGTAGCCAAATGAGAATAACCAGGGCCTCAATACTGGTATGTTGGCTAGAGAGAGGACACTGGCATTAATTCGCATAAAAAAATACGCATCCTGTTAGTGGTAATGTACTGATACCAAATGAGGCACATCTTTGTTCGTGATTCTTTATCTGAAGTGATTCCAAAATTTGGTGATTCAACAATGTAACCACACTTGGAAAACTGTACAAATCTAACCTGGTCTCCAATAACTTAAGGAACTTAACAGGGCTCTGGGGATTCCTGGTGAACTCCAGGTCTTCTCTCACCTCTTGTCACAAGTGGAAAGGCCCCTAGGCAATCAGTGGTGACTTTGGTACTGCCTGCCAGACAAAGCATCAATCAGTGAGGACCCCACAGAGGAGAGAAGCCCACGGGGATGGCTTATCCCATGAGCTATTTGCAAATATTTGCTGAGTACCAGAAACATTGTTGTGGATTTGGACACAAAAATATCAAGGCAGTATGGAGGGAACACTATAGTGTTAGAGGTGCTATCTTTTGGAGAAATTAAACACCTCCTCCAAAAGATGCCATCTCTAACACATCCACAACATTATTGCATGTTCTCCCATGTGACCCTGTCCAAAATTTATACCTCAGGAGGTTTTACATTTTCCACATTTGAGCAGTTGAAGAGCCAATGGAGCTGCTGCCTCTCATTTCCAGAGATCCAGGTTCAATCCCAAGTTCAGGAACAGTCTGTGTGGAGTTCGCATGTTCTCCTTGTGTGGGTTTCCTCCATCTATATTTAATTATTACACTTTAAGCATAATTATAGTCTAAATATGATGAGGTAGAATACCTAAATGGAAAACTGCATCCACTTTAACAGAGACAAATGAGCGAAGATTGGTACAACCAACTTTGCATACCCTCTCGTTTTTCTAACTGTGATGAATAAAAGCCTAATTTCTCCCCTATTATCACTTGGCTGTGAAGTCTCTGACACAAAGCCAGGAAGTGATAGCAGGGGTGTGGGGTCCACAGAGATTGGCAACATTTCTGGGAATGGGTGAAAACACATATTCAGGTGCAAAACTACAGTACTCCCAGAGTGAGGCCTACTGAAAAGGGCATGTCACCACAGGCACACCTTCCTGGATTTGCCCATGAATTGCTAAGGAGATGAACTATGGTCAGAAGTTGACCTGAATGCAACTGGGAGTGCCTTGCGCTACTTTGCTGTGTTTGTAATTCTACTGTATGGACCAGTCTGGAGTTGCACTGTAGCACATGCACAGCAGCTGCAGAGACTTTATCATAGAACAGTACAGCACGGGAACGGGTCCTTTGGTCAACAATGACGGTGTGTCGCATGCTGCACAATCTTGGCACCCAAAGACAGCAGCTGATACCAGGGAGAGTGGGGCAAGGAGACCCACACGGTGCACAGATGGGAGAGCAGTCTGAGCAAGAGCAGCAGAAGGAAGAGAAAGCCTCATCTCCCAGCAGGCTGGAGGAGGTAGGTACTAACTGCGCAGGGAAAAAAGACTCCCTGACAGAGAAATGCTCAAGGACCCTGAGAAATTATAGTCCAAGTACAAACCAAGTGACCCTCCCCACATTCCACTCCTTCACAGTTCACCAGTTAACAACTAAGAGAGGCCAGATGACACAGAACCATCCCTCACATCCTCCTTTGTACGTTCATCTGCACTGATCCTAACAGATCAGTGAATGAATCCCTGATCCACTCAATGCAACGGCTCATCACAGCTGCTGCTCAACTCATCCTGATATGAATTGCTCGAATAAGTGGGGGTTCTCACATTGGGGCTGATCACTGTAGCCACCTCCTGTCAGACTCCTCCTACAGGCCCCGAGTTTCCTTGGCATGTAAAACCCCCTTCCTTGCAGTTATCCCACTGAAGAGAATGCCTTGCCTCTCTCACTAAATCTCTCCCTCTTCCACACCGTCACTTCTCCATGGCAGACTTAGGGTGCCAGTCTCTGGTTGTCTGATGTCCTTAAGGGCTGATGCCCTCCTCAAGTAAGTGTGCAGCAAAGTGTCTTCAGCAGCACAAAATCGACTGTGGTCCACCGGGAACTGTTTTTGTTCCATCTTAGCACACAATTCAAGACATAAACCACTGTAGCATTTTCTCAACATATTTTGGTTCACCATTTTTTGCAGGGTATCAAATTAGGCATTAGTAATATACACAGCACGTGTTTAGTGCATCTAAGAAGGGCAAAATCAAATTTTTAGGCATATATTTTGACACAGGCTTTTGGTACTAAATATCAGTTATTGGTAGTGTAGCGGTTAGCATAACGCTTTACAGCGTCAGCGACCCGGGTTCAAATCCAGCCACTGTCTGTAAGGAGTTTGTACGTTCTCCCCGTGTCTGCGTGGGTTTCATCCGGGTGCTCCGGTTTCCTCCCACATTCCAAAAGACATACGGGTTAGGAAGTTGTGGGCGTGCTATGTTGGTGCCAGAAGCGTGGCGACACTTGCGGGCTGCCCCCAGAACACTACGCAAAAAGATGCATTTCACTGTGTGTTTCGATGTACATGTGACTAATAAAGATATCTTAGTTTAATGGAACCAAATATTTATTAAATATTGGCCTTATGATAAGATCATAGTCATTGAAAGTCTAAAAAAAAGGACAAGTATTTAAAGCCTTGTGGTGTTAAAGAAAAAGGAAGGTAGAACTAAGCAGCACTGATGCATGCCTTACTTTACAGCTGTTTTAGTCACTCAAGAGCTCTTGTGAAAAAGGCAGCACTGGAGGACAGGCTGGGCTGGATCTTGTGAAGTGCTGTGATGACATCTAGTGGGAGTTTACCAGGCACAGGGCTGACCCAATCAGTCTTGCTTCAAAATCTACATTGAATCTCAGCATTTATTCCAATTAATGACCAGCGAAAACAAAAGATTTTGAAAAAAAGGTCTGGAGTTTTGTTTTATGTTCTTCTATCATCTTCTAAATTCAGAACATGACAAATAAAGGCAGAGTTTACAACATTTATAACAATTCTGATTGAGGAATAAGTATTGTCCAGGATTGCAGGGGGATTTCCACAGGTCAACTTTGTTGTGATGTCATGGGCTGGTTTGTTTATACCTGAGAGAGCAGACACAACCTCGGGTTAACAATGCATCTGAAGGGTATTACTGTGCAGAGTTTAACACATCCACATCAAATCCCCTTTCTCATTGTATCTGGGTCACACAAGTATAGGCTTTGGCAATTTAGAATCTCAAGCCAATTAGATTAAGGCTGACTCCATTTGCTGGCCTTGGCTTTGCAAACTTTGATATCTTTGGGGCCATGAGAAACCGCACATGTTGGAATCTGGAGCAAACCAAACTGCTGGAGGATCTTAGTGGATAGAGTGAAGAAGTGCTTCTGCCATTGTCTCTGAACAGCTCCAAACCCTCACCACATTTAAAAATTACATGGGTATTCACTAAAGAGCTGTGACCTGCACAGCTACGGACCAAATGTGCAAGGTGGGTTTAAGTTGGGTAGTTCTTCATTGACTAGCACAGGCACTGTTGGCCAAATGGCTTTCTTTTGCAAAGCAAATTTTCAATGAAGCTATTCTACACCTCCTTGTTCTAGGCCCAACCAACAAAGAAGTCGTTCCTTGCAAGCAACTCTGTCATATCCTTTCATAAATAAAACAACTATTTTTTTAATGTTTGAGGCACTACAAGACTAGCCTTAGTAACCTCTTCTAAGGCTTAAACCTTTGAAGTTCCCATGTTATCCTGGCTGATCGTGCAATAGAACACTGCATGTCCAATATATCCTTCCTACTGAGGAAAGTTGAATGCAGTCCACAAAATGCAGATCATTACGTGCACTGTAACATACGCACTAAATTTCTGTATTCTAGACACTTAAGAAAATGGAAAATATTTATATTGGCCTTTTTAATTATTCGTCATCCACCAGGCATTAGGGACAAAGACACATTGATCTTATGGATTTAGCAGCTTTCTTGCTGAGGGAATCAAGAAAGGAAAACAAGAAAAACTGGTGGTATAGTAGGCAGTGTAGAATGCTTTCGAAGGTTACAGTAGGATCTAGATCAACCGTGAAAGTGGGCAAGTGAATGGCTGACGGAATTTAACAAGTGCAAAGTGATGCATTTTGGGAAGTTAAACCAGGCCAAGACATCAACGGTGAGTGGCAGGGCCATGGGGAGTGTTGTAGAACAGTGAGACCTTAGGGTAAAAGTACATAGTTCTCTGAAAGTGGTGACACAGGTAGACAAAGTGGTGAAGAAGGCTTCACCGAGGCATTAAGTATAGGAGTTGAGACGTTATGTCACAGTTGTACCAATCATTGGTTAGACAGCACTTGGAGTATTGCGTGCATTTCTGGTTGTCATGCTGTGGGAAGGATGTGATTAAGCTGGAGGGAATGCAGAAGTGATTCACAGGAATGTTGCCTGGACTGGAGGGCTTGAGTTATGAGGAAAGACTGGATAGGCTGGAGCAAAGGACGCTGAGTGATGACCTTACAGAGGTTTATAAAATTATGAGGGGCATAGATAGGGTAGATAGATAGTTACAGTCTTTTTCCCAGGGTAGGGGAGTCTAAAACTAGAGGGCATAGTTTGAAGGTGAGAGGGGAAAGATTTAAAGGGGATCTGAGGGACAAGTTTTTCCACAAAGAAGGTGGTGGGTGTATGGAATGAGCTGCCAGAGGAAGTACTAGAGGGAGGCACAATTACAACATTTAAAAGACATTTGGATTGGTGTATCGATGGGAAAGGTTCAGAGGGACATGGGTCAAATGGGTTTAGCGTAGATAGACATCTTGGTCAGCATGGACGAGTTGGGCTGAAGGGCCTGTTTCCCTGCTGGACTACTCTAAGAATCTAAGAACTGGGAGGGAAATACAAAGTTCAATACCAGTTGATAGGAAAACAAAGGGATAGCAGACTTACTCTTCAGTTAAAAGTAGATTATAACTCTGAATCAAAGTGTCTAAAGTTTAAGTTTCCACACAATCTCACTTTGCGAAAGAAACACAAGGACAAAATTCCAGACAGGTAAATGGTCACTTTTTCTTGTTTGTTTATTCACTTTTGGGATCTGGGCACTGCTGCAAGGTCAGCGTTTATTGTCCATCCCTAACTGGTCTTCTGAAGGTGATGGTAAGGCACCTTCTTGAACCACTGTATACCTTCTGGTGAAGGTGCTCCTGCAGTGTTGTCAGCGAGGACACTGGTGTTCCCAGGTGTCTGTTGCCCTTGTCCTTCTTAGTGGTAAGAGTCATGGGTTTAGGCAAGTAGTTGAGGTGAGTGACTATACAGTCATCACCGGGTTACAAAAGCCCGATCTATGGACACCCACCACATACGACCGAGCTCCCATAATATTATTACATTCAAAAGTCCAACGTACAAACATATGGGTTGTTCTTACGGACAGCAGAACTAGTTTCCTCTCTCTCTCCACTTTCTTATCAGCCTTGTGTGTTTTTGATGCCATTCATTACAACACTGCGGAGGCACGGTTACCATATCGAGTCATTCTTGTGTATTTTCCAACTTACGGACAAAATCGACCTATGGACATATGTAAGTACCGAACCCTTTCATTACCCAGAGATGCCCTGTAAGGTATTTTACAAATCGGACACACTGCAGCCACAGTGCAATGGTCATGGAGAGAATGAATAATTAAGAAGATTGGGTACTAATTAAGTGGGCTGCTTTGACCTGGATGGTACTGAGTTTCTCGAGTTCTCCTCTTGCTTAGATGAGTGCAGTTCCAACAGTATTGTTGTCCTGTAGCCACAATATTTATGTGGCTAGCTGAGATGAGTTTCTGGCCAATGGTGATCCCCAGAATGATGATGCTGGGAGTCATTATGATGGTTATGTGATTTGATGCCAAGGATAGCTGGTTAGTCTATCTCATTTTGGAGATGGTCATTGCCTGGCACTTAAATGCTGTGAACATTACTAATCACGTATCAAACCATGCCTCACTGCTGAAGCCAACCCTGGTCTGGAGTGCAGCAGGTTCACTATGATTCCCAACACTCTCCGTATTGTCACATTCACAGCCCTACAACTAAATTCACGAGAATAATGACCCAGTGTGCACTCCTATAGATGGTTAAAAAGCAGGAACAATATTAACAGGAGATTTCACCAGCTCATACTGGGAGATTCTCTGATGGATATTTGGTCTGTTTTACCTCAGCCTTGGGATTTGATGAGAGGAACCTTGCACGGACACATTAAGAATAGCTGGCGTTAGGTACAAGAGATGAGAACAGCCATGAGCCCCAGACTTTTAAAAGTCGATATAGCTTTGTGCCTACTGATCCTGTTTGGCAGACATCATGGTTTAGAGAACAGTATTATAAACAGCAAATTAAATTCACTATCTCCTTTTTGGTATGGCCTGTTTAACATCAAGGACTTCCGTTGCCTTTCTTCAGCAAATAAAAGAGTATCTTTCATTTTATAGCCACTAATAAAATCTTATAGCAATGGTTCACACAGAACCAAATGCAGCAGGAATCTTGTGGAACTGTTCTTTTAGACAATGTCTTTACGACTGCCCTTCTCATTAAGTAAAAGAAAGTCTGTTTTAAAGATGGTCCAATGAAGTGGTGCTTCTAATAAAAAGTACATTAGTGTCTCTGCTGTCTGGATGATGAAGACAATTAACCAAAAATCCTCTGCCCTCTCATTAACTCATCTGTCTCGTTCAGGAACATTTTAAAGTTCTTTTATTAAAACTTAATTGATGAAAACCTGAAATATTCCATGATACTCCATAAGTTTCAATCCAATGAAAGTATGGTAGGTTTCTTGAAAAACCCAAAGGTCATGCGACTCTTTAATTCCCTGTGGACACTTTGACTCTCAGCTAATGTTGCAATGTAAGTCATATTGCATCCAAGTGCAAGAAGAAGGGAGGGAAAAAAAGGAGGAAAGAAAAAAGGACGTTTGACTAGAAATTCATTGGGGCCTGTCTCCACTTTGACGTGCTGATCCAGAGGGTCCAGGATGGGGTCCAGTCACGGACTGGAAGCGGATGGTGTTAAGTTGTATACCAAATAACAACATGCAATGAATCAGGCACCACCAATAGATAACTGGGAGATGGTCATGCATTAGGGAGTCTTTGATTAGTGTTCAACCGTGGTGGGGGGAAGGGGGGTTGGGGGAGAAGGAAGGGGTTGTTGGGATATCAATGAGTTGAGGGCTTACAATCATCAACGATCATCAGTTTGTTCAAATGGCGCAATTGGTGAAGGAAGGCAGGTGAATAAATGGAGACATCCACCTGAGTCAAACTCCCATTGCTGGGCTTAGACTACTCAGGAAAGCCACACTACTGAACCTTCATTGGACTGAGAATACCCAATGGCAGGCATGTTTTGAAACCACATGTACTAATTTCTCCCAGCAACACACTAACTAACCATTGTATGGAAAATGACATCATTACTCACATGTTGGATGCTGACGTGATTGGTCTGAGCCAGTAAAACTCACAGCAAGAAATACCCAGTCAAATTTCTGGAGAGGTGCAATTCAATCCAAAATCCATGGCAGATTTGTTCCACTCTGGGTGACAAAAAACAGCACTGCAATCAACTTTATAGTCCTTCATTTCTACAGCACTTTGAGACACCCAAAGCATTCAATAAAGTACTTAGAACTGTATAGTCTCTATTGTCATATGGGGAATACACCAACAAATTATCACACAGGAAGATCACATTAACATGGATCCAATAGCTAACAGATTATTTTTTCTCATTATTATGTCACTTGAGGATAAATATTGGCCAGGAAACCAAAGTAAATAAATCCACCTTTGTTCAAAATAATAGCAATAATTGTCACTTTAAGACTTCACCCCTTTAAGAATTGTGCCATGTGATACACTGCTGTCTGCACTATAATGGTTGCTGCCTCTCAGAGCGGTTGCATGCAAACTTAAGATGAATTGTTTGCTATTTGCCTTACAATGTAGAGAGTAGTGTAGGCAAATGTACTCAGTCCGGACAAACACCTCACTCTTTTTAATCCTTCAAAGGATGTGGACATTGCTGATATTTATTGTCTAGCCCTAATTGCCCCTGAGTTCAGGAGGCAGCTAAAATTCAACCAACTCTTTGGTCTGGAGTCATTCCAGTTACTCAGGTTCAATCCTGAAGGACATCAGCGAAACAGCTGTACTTTACAAGGATCCAGTAGTTCATAGAGGCAGTCTGTGATGAGCCCTTAAATAAACTGCACACACTTTGTTTGAGCTTCTTTTGTCTCATGTGTAAAAGGCCATACCTTCTTCACTGGACTTCATTAGTGGCTAATAACCCACTGAACACATATACTTTACAGAGGAAGAATCACATTTCAATTCCACTGCACACAATAGACAGGATAATGTGTTCCAACATTATTAAGTTGTTGGTTTGTGTTAATCTACAGATGTGCATACAAATTTTTGCCACTTTTCCCCCAAGAAGACAATTCAATTAGGAAATAAGACAGGGAGGAGAATTACTGTACTGCAGCATGTACTGCTTTAGAAGGTAGTGGAAAGAGATTCAACGGTAATAGTGGAAAGGCAGTCGCATCTATCGGTGAAAGGGAAAGTGTTGGGAAAGAGGAGTAGCAGGACAATTGGGAGACTCATCCAAAGAGCCCGCAGAGGCAGACTGGAACAAGTGGCCTCCTTCTGTGCCAGACCATTCAATGACAGATATCCCGATTCAGAGTCAATCTAATTTCCAAAGCAATCAGCCTGGCTTTAAAAAATAACCCTTAATCCCTTAATCGTGATAAGTTCAGTATTCCACTTCACAGATAGTGGCCGAGAGATCGGCATTGCAGTAAATTCATGTATTTGGAAAAAAGGATATGGAAAACATGGGAAAACAATGAAGAGAGTAAGAACTCCCCATCACCACACAACCACCTCAACCCCTGCCCCCCCACCCACCCCCTCCTGCCTCCCACAAAACTTTCCACCCTCACTTGAATTTTAACATGTTACATCCATATTCTTCGATTCTTTTTAGTTCCTGGACCACAAAGAGAGAATTTTGTGGTAATTTGTGTTGGTAACCATATACTTTAACGGTGGTTGGTGGTTGCCAACTAACCTACCAACCAGCAGGTCTCTGGGATGTGGTAGGAAACCAGTGCACCTTGGGAAAGCCCTCTAGTCACAGGGAGAACATGCAAACTCCACACAGACAGCACATGGAAGTCAGGATTGAACTGAGGTCACAAGGCAGAAGCGCTACCTGATCGCATCCCCCAAATCGCTCTTGCTGTGCTAACTAATCAGGGAAGCTGGTCATTTGTTCAGTTCCTTGGAAAAATATATTTCTATTCGGATTGAGTGAATGATTTAGGTGTGCAAGCGACGTTGGTACACAGTCCAACGAGACTGAGTCTTGTTCAATTTTATTTGATCAGATTTAATGATTTAATGGGAGCAGCTGGGGTGAAACCTGCTCCAGGGTCAAGGCTGAAGCAGGAGACTGACTCTTAACAACCTCACAGGAAAGATATCAATGACAAATTTAATGTTTATGTCAGTACCAATAACAATCCTATTGGCATAAACATATTTTAAAATACTTTAAAACAACATGTGCTCACTTGCAATTCAATTTTCTGAGACTAACATCCAATTCATTGAAGTTCATCCAAGCCAACGAAATAACGTGCTGTAGTCATCTTGCTAATGACAGTGATTGTGTTTCTGAAATACTGCGTGAATAAAGCATAAATAACCCTTAAAATCCAATCATTTTCTCAGAGATTCAAGTATGGACAGAGAAGGAACTGAGCCTCAGAGACCACATTGCAATCAGTGGATTGGCAGCAGGAAGTGAGAAAGTATGGAGAAGGAGGAGGCCATTCAGCCCCTCTTGTCCTACCCCTGGGCTTTGATTTAATCATGAACTTCCTCCACACCATCCCTCCATTCATAACCTGGCTTAAACCATCCCATTCACACCAGGTTTACTTTGGAAATGTCAGTGATTCCAAATGTTGCTCTTACAATGTCGATGAAAGTGTGATTGATTCTAAAACCCTACCTCAAATCGCTTGACAAGCCACTCTGTTCAAGGTCAGGTAGGGATGGCATTAAGTGGTGGCTTTACCAGTGTTGTCCACATCCTAAGAATGAATAAAGGACTGTAAACTGTGGCCTCAGGTTGTGATATTCTAGAGGTGCCACCTGAATTGAATCGGCCCAGTGTTTATTTGGGACTGGGTAGATAATAACAGGATAATTACCCAAACCAGTATAATGTTTGTAGATTGTTTTTAAAGCCCTACTTTATAGATGAGTTTAGGGTTGCCCTCCCAACCTATCAGGGAGAGGGAGCCAAGGGGCATGCAGATCAGAGTCTAGGTATCCCACAGCCAATTCCTGTCAGACCAAATTGAATGGTGTGAGGGTTGGAGAGGAACAGAGGTGGTGGTCCTCCCATGTGCCTGCTGTTGAGCCTCTTGGGCTATGGGTTGCAAGTGGAGTGTATTCCATTGCACTCCTGATTTGTGCCTTCGGTTTTGTAGCATCTCAAGGTGAGTCCCTCACTTCAGAATACCTGGCCTCTTATCTATTCTTGTAACCACAGTATTTATGTAGCCTGGCCCAGATTCCTCTTCGGTTAATCTTTTAGTCAGAATATTGGTAGTTCATAGGCTACTATCCAGATGCATATTATTCTGGAGATATGTTCAAATTCAACCACAGCAACTGAAGAATACAAAATCACTTAAGTAATGTTGGATTCGACTGCTTTAAGTAGTTTTTTTAAACATGTATAATATTTAATACACCTCAAGTGGCTGCACAAGGAATGACCGCTTCCTAGCTTATTGGTTCGTCCATCAGGTGAATACGTGTTTTCTCATTGGTTGGTTTTGCCACAGGTATCTAATACGTTTCCTGATTGGACTATTGTTGGCTAAGGAGTACCTCTTATCTCAGGTACAAAAGGTGTCATTTTTTTTGTTAATCTCTCTCTTGCTCTCTTACCAACAACCCCCCCCCCCCAACCCCCGCCCCGGCCTTAGCTCATCTTTAGTTCCTTTTGACTCGGCTCATCTCCTAGTAGTAAAGCTAGTGCCAAGTGATCTGTGACTGTTTCTTTGTTTTAAACTTTTCCAGTAAAACTTTGTGAAGCACCAAGTTGTTTTCAACTCATTCTTGGATTTCTGATAGAACCTTTGGATTTGAAAATAACCAGATCCAAAAGTAATTAGGGGCAGTGTAGCTACTGATACCCCTATCAGTTCTGTCATGGATATCTGCAATAGATAAGGGATAAAGGACAAGAAGGTTTCTCCCTAAATTTGGTTCCTGAAACACCAGAGGGGAAAACCCAGTCCATCAAGTCCTTTAGGACTAAACCCCTTCAGTCGGCAGTGGTATTACTGCGCATCCTCAGTGCTAGGCACCAAAGTCTTCCACACATAAGAGGTTCTGTGCCCTTGCTTTTTCCAATTGCTTTTCCATGCCCATGAGGTTTGCCTGCCAATATTTGATATGCTATGAGGCTTCATGAGATCCAGAATCGATGATGAGGACTCTCCGGGCTACTCCAGCAATAATGATGAAATGATTCGTAGAAAGACTATGGTACTTTTGGGGACCACATTTTACATGAGCACCTCAGTGAAAGAGACATCAACAATTAGGATTTAATAGACTTCAGAAATAACATCTGTCAAACTTACAGACTGTTGTATCAGCCTGCAGACCTCATTAGATTGATTGCTTCTGAACAGCTTGTGTGGTCGTACACAGATTACTTTTCCACTCCAGCTTATATTTGTACTGCAGTGGTGCCCGCCTTGTCTCAATGGATAGGACTCAGCTCTGAGTCATAAGGCTGTGGAAACGAGCCCCACAGAAGAAGACTGCAGCATTGATACAGCATTGTCCTAAGCATTTCTGAAAGACAACATTCCCAATGCAGTATTGAAGGGGTGCTGGACTCTCTGAGATGCCACCTTTCAGATGAGACATTAAACCAAAGCATGACCAAGACCTCTCTCATATCTCAAGTAGATATACACCGCATGGCACTTTCAGAAGTGGACTGCTCTCCTGGCCAGTACCTCTCCCTCAACCAGCAGCAGAATAGATTGTCCGGTCATTATCATATTGCTGGGGGAGTGCTTGCTGTTCCTAAATTAATTGCCACAATTCCTACATTATAACAAGGGCAACCAAAGTACTACATTGGCTGTAAAAAAAGTTTGGCATATCCTAAGGTCATCCTTTTTGTTAATGTTTTATAATCATCTGCAAGCATCCACTCAACTGTAAACACCACAACCACATCTGAAGACAACTTGGTGAATGTACCAACCAGTCACAGAGCCATGGGGCACAGAAAACTGTCCCTTCAGCCCATCAAATCCATGCCATCAAGCATCTATTTACACTAATCCCATTTTATCCTCTCCACATTCCCATCAATTTCCCTCAAACCCAGATTCTACCACTCATCTACACACTGGGGGCAATTTACAGTGGCCTATTAACATACCAACTCGCACATCTTTGGGATGTGAGAGGAAACCAGTGCACCTCGAGGGAACCGAGCGAGTCACAGAGAGAACGTGGAAACTCCACACAGTCAGCATGTGAGGTCAGGATTGAGCTTGGATCGATGGAGCTGTGAGGCAGCATCTCTACCACACAGTTCAACTGTTCAAGTGCTATTCTCCTCGACATATTAAACCCATCCGGGCCATGCCATCTTCTCACAGTGACTATCGGGCAGGAGATACAGAAGCCTGAAGTCCCACACCACCAGGTTTAAGAATAGCTACTTCCCTTCAACCATTCCGTTCTTGAACCAACCTGCTCAAGTCTAATCACTGCCTCAGTACAGCAGCACTATGACCACTTAGACCACTTTGCACTGCAGTGGACTTTGGGTTTTTTTGTGTTCTTTTTTATATAATTCATGCTTAATTTATATTTTTCTTATGAATGTTGTGTATCTGATACTATGTGCCTGTGATGCTGCTGCAAGTAAGTTTTTCATTGCATCTGTCCATACATGTACTTCTGTACATGACAATAAACTCAACTTTTTGAACTTTGAACTATTGATGATTAGTGCAATGACGATGAGTGCACTACATCCCCTTT